>NC_071404.1:63950966-64256904 GCF_017976375.1 Cuculus canorus
CACTGTCTGAAAACTTGTTTCCTGTGATGGTTTTTCATTCTGATTTCAGATCCTGGTATATTATATATTTGCATCTGGGGGGCGGGGGGCGGGTAGCGACAGAGGGGGAGAAAAAATGTTTCTAACTGGGATGTAATTCCTATGTGATTCAGGCATATTACTTCAGGAGAGAACAAAATGTATAAAATGTTATGTTTCTTGTGCAGGTCAATAACTGTTGCATGTGTATGCATTTAGGTATCCTCCAAAGAAGGTCTTTATTACTGAATTTCTTTGGAAGGAAGAGTTCCAGGAGGTGAAATTTATCTTTGAAGAAGCAATTAAATACAGTTGTGGTAATTCCTAGGACTGCTTTTCCATTTGTGTCCTGACAAAGTTTTAGGGATCTTTGCTGGCAGAGACCTTCATGTTCACCAAAATCAGTGGACCCGCTCCTGTTTTGATTCAGCTCCAAATTGGAAGCAGAGGTTTCGAATTCCTCTGGAGGCTTGTTTCATTAGCAAATATGGGAAACCTTTACCATGAAATATTAAACTTTGAGAAACAGAATACGTTGACCCACATAACTGCAAGCCTACAAACCTTAGATCTACAGTATGCAAAGCACTAGACTAACATTCATCAGAAAAGTAGGTAGTTGTAAATTAATTCAAATAAAATATTTGCTGGAAGTAATCATACCAGACTAAGATTGTATTTCAGTGGAGTCTTTGGTAGAGCGACAAACTGAAAATATACATGACCTTAAACTAGAGAGGAATAAAGAGAAAAAAAAGAGGTATTGTGTTGAGTGTCTCACAGAGAGGCAGAGATCAGTTTTGCCAAAGAATGCTTGTTAGTAGATAAGAACTAGTCTTCGTCTTCTGTTGATTTGTTCTACCCAAGCATATGGCAACAGCTGAAAGTCAAGAACAACTAAGTGCATGATCTTGCATTTCCTCTGTTTGAGCTTTGTCCCACTTCTATAATTAGGTATTCAATGCCTGTACATGACTCTGACCCTTTTGTGTGGTGATGATAATCCTCAACGTTGTGCTAAGGGAACACATTTTAGTAGAGCAGTACTACTTTTGTGAAAAAGTGAAAGACTTGGGACACATTAGACCACATCCAAGTAACACTGAAAATAAATAAGAAGGTCCATGTGATAGGGATGGTGTAATGTTTATTAACAGAGTTCAGCACTCTAGAGAGCCCATCATACTTGCAAGCTCAGGAGAAGAGCAGTCTTCTTGTGACTTCAGACTGGTAAAGCAGGTAATATCTATTTAGGGGAAGAAAGGCTGAGAGAATGTATGGTTATGTGCGGGGGAATAGGAGATGTTTTGTTTTTAAATAAGGCTTTTGGAGGGAGTAAAGACTGTTCTGAAAAGTTTTGGGGCGGGTTTTTATTTTTTAATTCCTTTTAGAGTGATGAGGAGTAATGCTGGGACAAGGATGAATGCATGTAGCCTGGATCGTGTGCATTTAACCTGGAGATTAATGGACTTCCAGCTATCTGAGAGGCAACATTCAGAAAGAGCTCTTTCAATGGGCGTAATAAGATCAAAATATTTTATTAGTTTTAAACCGGCCTTTTACAAAAGGGATTACATTGTAAAGTGGAGGACTGCGCAGACCGTGGAGTTTCATTCAGTTTCATAACCAGTTTTAATGAGCATGGAAGAACTTCAGTGCTATAACAGGATAACCTGTCTGCTGGTTTCTTTCATTCTGGCACAAAGGGGGAAAAGATGATATTCAGACTGTGTATTCATTTACAATTCAGTGAGAGAAACAGATGTTTAACTTTCTGAGAAAAAGCCTCAGAAAAGAAGCTATTCTAGCACAGTTTGGACAGTCCAGTTAAGGGGAAAAAAAAAAAAAAGTTAGTGAGTGTTTGTATTCTAATTTGTTTAGATACAACTTTCAAATCATATAATGAAACAGTCGAGATGGTGTTACTGGACAACCCTACAGCCCTCTCAAATGAATTCAAGTAGAATTTCAGAATGTATTACTGATTGTTCTATTATTATTATTTTCCTGATGTTCTACCTAAGAGTAATATTTTTAATCCCTGAATGAACAAGGTAGTTTCTGTATAATTTCATGATTGCTTTTAATTTTGCAAAGGCTATGTGTGAGTAGGCATTTCTTATGCCTTGAAGCAATGTAGCTGAATCTAGTGCTTCAGTTTTGATTTCAGAAGATTTCTTTTCCTGGATTACTGCAATGACCCAGCAAAGACTGGAGAGAAAAAATGATAGATTCTTTTCATTCATTTTACTTCTCTGTTTTCTGTGGCAGTAAATTCTGTGGTTTTGGCTCTGTGCAGGAACATGCAGAATTGTACTTCTGGGTAGATTTTCGACTTATTTTTTTCCAGTAGGAACTTGAATTATAAAGAGGAAACTTTTAAAGACATTTGAGGAGCAAGGTTGAATGTGTATATATGAGTCTTATTTTTCTGCAATGCAGTTAGAGGGCTGTGCAGAGAATGTGGAAAACCTTTGGCAGTATTTTCAGAGCAGAGAACTCGTGCTGAATAAAAACTAAGCAGTCAAGAAAAAAAAAAAAGAGAACAAGAGAATTAAAAAAAAAAAATTGCCTTTCAAATAGAGTCTAGAAAGCTAATGAGCATATGACATCATTTAACTAGTTATAAAAAGATTACAGCTCCTCTGATCCAAGAAGCAGACCCTTAAGGTTTCTGATGTTCCCTAGATGGAAATGGTCTAGTGTTGCAGGGCTAGGATTTGTCCTCACCGGTAACAGGGTACAAAGCCCCTTGGTGCAAGCAAGGGTTGCTATTGGTTCTCCATAGGAGCAGCACCCATTCCCAGGATTGGCAGCAAAAGGCCATGGCCCATCTCAGCCGTGACAGGCAACAGCAGCCTGAACCATCCAGCCAGAAATAGTCTTCAGCTCTTGGATTGTCTCCATCTGTGCTTGGCCAGAGGGAGTTCTTGGAGATGACTTTGTGTGGTGCTCGCACCTATCCATGGAGACTCAAAAGCCCCCCAGGGTGGCGTGAGGTGTGCAGGGCCAGGAGGGGCACATCTGCTGTGAGTGCAGACACAACACACAACCATCAAGCTGACCTTGTTCATGTTTGCTGTAGCATGACAGTGAGGAACGCAGGTCCCCAAGACTGTAGATGAACAATAGTTTCACTTCTGTTCTTGCGGTGTTTCAGATCAAGGCTGGTTTGCATGGTTGTCAGCTCTTGGTGCATCTTCCTCCATCCTGGTAGCACATTGCTGCCTGTGTTACCTTCTTGCTTCCTGACAGCGTCTTTCTTTCAACGACCTCCGTGTTCCAGCCTAAGAGCTAGTGAAAACCATGGAAGCATAATTTTAATTTTTCAGTCTTAGTAATTATATTTCAAGCTAAGAATGTATTTTGAGGGGGGGAGTTACTTAACTCTTGATTTATTGCATTGACTTAGAGAGCTAGCAAACTTGGGATTTTGTTCTCTTGTTACTTTGCTGTAAGCTTTTCCCTTTATGGCAGCTGTGAGGCCAGCGTATGACTCTCTTCTCAAGAGCAATTCTAACTTTTTATGAATCTGCTGAACGTGTTCCTCTCCATGTCTGGATTCCATAGCTGGAACAGCCGCTGAGTCAAAGCGAACCTTGGAGTGGAGACTTATCTTGATGTTGAGGGCACATCTTGGAAGACAGGGAAAGCATCTTGTTGCTCTCCCTGTTGGCAGAGATATTTTCAAGGCAGTAGGTAGGTTTGTTCCAAATTAGTGAATTTTGAAATTAGTTACATAGGAACAGGGAAATTATCTGTAATGTGCGTATGGAGATAATTAGGACTAACTCTGTGGAGGAATCCTGAAAATTGGAAAATGTGGTGTAGCAGAGATGGAGAGAAGTGAATTATGATTCTGCAGAAACAAAATTACAGGTTAGGAAGAATGTGTGACTTGTTTGGAATAATTTGCATAATAAAAACAGCTTGAGAAAAGCAACATACAAGTTAACATGCATTTTGTTTGCTTCATCTGAGATTTGCTTTTATTCTTGTCCAGCAAATACAAACCAAAGAGAAAACTTTGAGTGTTCAGAGAAGGGACACGGAGTGGGGGGAAACTACAAAAGGAAAATAAGTACTGGATATAATTCAGAAAAGACACGCAATCAAACTGAACAGATTGCTCAGGAAAAGATCTATTCTGTTGCTGAAATCCAAGAAAATGGGGGAAAAACAGGAAATAGTGAAATCTGTTATCGACCATCTGCTAAGCCTAGGAACTTGAGAACCATTCCCATGACAAAAATACTAGATTTATGAACTTAATTTTATATTTCATAATACTTAAAGTACAGACACAGAAGTCCAATGGAGAGTCTCATATTACTAAATGTTTAAAAGATATTTAAAGTTCTACGTATAAATCTGAGCATTAACAAGTTTGAATCTTTTTTTCCGAGATCTTTATTGATGGATTTAACAGGTCGTGCCTTGTAAGGACAATGCAGCGTTTTCAAACTTTCAAGAGGAGAGGGGAAATGAGCAAGCTGCATTTTCTGTGGAGGGAGGTAGCAGTCTTTCTCTAGCTCCCATTGCCTTCCCCCTTCGTTTCTTCCTTGTGAGCTTTGCCACATCTGTGGAAATGAAGTGAGGACCTTGTAATTGTTACCATCTGATGATGGGTCATGTGAACGCGCAGCAGGAACTATTCGTGCACTCTGACGTTCAGGAGCTGTGCGCTTCCCCTTCCCAGCGCCGCCTTCGTGGTGGGTGGTGTGTTTGTTCTGGCCTGCTCTCTTCTTGCCTCTCCTTTTACATGCATGTAAGAACCGGACTAAATGGGGTCCAAAATAATTCAGACAGTTTGGGGTGCCCATAAGTAAACCATAAATTCTTCTGGGCTCCATATATTTACAATTACTCCACATGTGTATAGGTGTAAATACTGTTTCCTGTAAGCATTTTCAGACTATAGAAATTGAGTTTAATTGCAGTAACTGTAATCATTGTGTCTATTCAAAAGCTATGTTGATCGTTAAATTGTCAGTATTAATGAACTTTATGCAGTTTGCAAATTACCTTAAATGTGGGCTAGCTTTAGCTTTTTACAGTCTTTTCACGGTTCAAAGATAAAAGTGCAAGAAATCTTTGGCAAATGCATGTGTTTGTATGAAAAGTATCTCTTATATAGGATGTGGAAAAGTATCTCTTATATAGGATGTGGAAAAGTTATCATAAATTGAGTTTTCTGTGCAAACGTTGTACTTCCTTAACTAGGTTTGGGTTTGTTTCTGTCAAAACTTTCCAGCCTTGTTCAGGCTCCTGAAATGAGGAAGGCACAGTCTCCTTCCTAATAATAAATTTTTCATTACTAGAATATGCTTGAATTTATTCTCTGAATTTGCTGTCCAGATAATGGTTCATTCATCCTGTGCACAAAGCAGAGTTGTAGTAGATAAGGTTGCATACAGTCACAAAGCTGTACAGTCACAAGTACTTCTGGAACCACTTAAGAAGGTTGATGGAAATAAATTCCATTTCATGGAACAGTATTGGCATCCATGTGGCTCACTGGACATTAAATGGACCTTGGTGCTTTTGCTAGCAGTCTTGCTGCAGAAAGAGCCCATGAGTAGTAAGTTACAGGAAGAGATGTTCATGAGTCTCCATCTCTCTGCCTAATCCTAGACTTTGGTCTAAATTATAGAATGGTTTGAGCTGAAGGGACCTTAATGATCATCTAGATCCAAACCTTTTGTAGTGGGCAGGAACAACTTCCACTGGATCAGGTTGCTTAAAGCTTCATGGAACCTGGCCTTGAACACCTCCAGGGATGGGGCATCCCCACCTTCTCTGGGCAACTTGTTCCAGTGCCTCACTACACTCGCAGTAACAAATTTCTTCCTAATATCTGACCTAAATCTCCCCTCTTTTAGTGCAAAACCATCACTCCTTGTCCTGTCACTGCACTCCCTGATAAAGAGCCCCTCCCCAGCTTTCGTGTAGGCTCCCTTTAAGTACTGGAGGGCTGCTATAAGGTCTCCTTGGTGCCTTTTTCTCTAGGCTAAACAAGCCCAAATCTTTGTTTGTGCTCATAAGGTTGGTGCTCCAGCCCTCTGATCATCTTTGTGACCTTCCTCTGGACTGTAGCAGATCGATTTCCTTCTTGTGCTGAGGACTCCATAGTGGAACACAGTACTCCAGTGGAGGTCTCACAGAAGCAGAGTAGAGAGGGACTCTCTGGTCACACTGCTGCAGAGCTTTTTGCCACCCTACCCAATAGTCTGTTCCTTCCTTACTTCTGCTATTGTTGTATGTCTTGACTGGCACATTCTCACTTTGCCCTTCTTGTAATACTGCATTTATGTCTACTCATTGCATCTCAACAGTCTCCAAAAAATACCATTGCCTCTCCAGGTCCATTTGTGTTCAGGTTGGGACCTTCCCCGACTTTCCAGTCTGTGTAGCATCAATGTGTTTGCCAAGATGAAGTGAGATTAAGCGTCCTTCATCTCCATTCAGGTGCAGCATTTCACAACAGCAAGAACGAGCATCTGTACAGAGGGAGGAAAGGAGAATGAACTTTGTTTCGCCTTCATCTACAGCTTGCTTAGTGTAGATTGAATATGGAGTGAATACTGCTGCTGCATACTGTGAACCACTATTGAGTATATGGAAACACTGCTTGCAGGGGATGGATTTGAGTGGATTTTCCCCAGGCTGGAAAATGCACCGCCTCTGGCTCCAAGGTCAATTTGAAGTCTGTACACTAAAGCATGGAAATACTGGTTTCAAAGGGTCAAATGTAGCAAATTTGAAAACTGTCAAAACAATATTTTCCACTCACTTTGGTTTTTCAGAAACAGCTATAGCATTTTCCTGAAACACGAATTTTTAGCCTGAAACACACCCATGTTGGAAAACGTTAATGCTTAGGTTTAAACAAACAAACAAAAACTTCTCTCTGCTTGCTGGTAGAAAGAGCAATGTTGGGCAGTTTTACTTGTAGCTGCTGTTCCATGACTATTACTTAACTTTACCACAAAATTAAAAAAAAAAGCGCAACACGGGTTGCAGGAGTAATTAATATATTAATTGTTAATGTTTTATGGTCTTTTGTGGTTGCAGCTGTAGAACTCATAGTCATGCTGTGCATGTACCAGATGTTAGTTTTCATGTAGATTCATGGGGGAGGGGTTGTTAATTCTTTTTTTCCTTTCAAATTCTTTAATTTATTTGGCTGACCCAACTGATCCACAGGAGGGCAGATGGCTGCATGGAGGTGATCACAGGGGCTGCTAGTGCTGTGATAACCCCCAGCATGATGCAGTTAGGGTGCAGCAGAGCGCCTGTGCAGCTCCTGCATCTTGGCGAGTTGTGATCGGAGGCTACGTCCTGATGGCTTCAGGTTCTGACTTCTGCAATGACAGCCGGCACATCTATATATGTGTGCGTGTGTATATACATACCATTTAAAAAAAAGGCATAGATGCAGTTCCCGTGCCAGTTTTGTCACTCTGCGAAGTGCTTGCCTTGCTGCTGTCCTCTAATACAAGTTGCCATGTCCTTGGCAAGTGTGAAAGAGATGGAGTAAAACATCCCCTGTCCTTTTTTCTTCTCTGCCACTTTTGCCCACTGGCCAGATGTACAGTTATTACAGTTTCTCTCTGCATACTATAAATAAGCAGCATTGCTTAACTGTTCCCTAGCTTCGAGTTACAGTGAATTGTGTGTTTTAAAGAAACCTATATCCTGAAGCATTTTGAGTTTTTTTGGTGAGTTTTGGTTCATTTTCCCCCATTCTGCAACTCTAAAACAGAAAAGAATGTAATGTGATAGAGGGAATATAACTGAAATATCATTTAAAGAAAAAATAATATTTTCTTCTACTCCCTTGGTCCTGAAGTTTTTGAGGGGGAAAAATAAATACATGTGTAGTTCGCTAGTACTCAGTATGTTTATATTTCATTTTGCTGGTCTCTCCTGAGTTGCAAAGAAGTGCTCTTCTGTGAGGTTAAAATTTCTATCAGGAGTATATGTGCCTGTTGGCTACTTGCTTGAATGTTGCTCAGGCTCTTGCTCTGGCTTTGTGGCTAAAACTTGTTGTGGAAGGGAAGGACTTCTTTATAATGCAGCTTAGTAGCTGGTCTGGCGTACTCCATCAGTCATGAAGTGAATTTCTAGCCCACATTAAATTGGGTAGAAATTTTATCGTAGGTCTTAGTGAGACTTGGATCTTACTTAAGACTATGAGACCAAGACTTAAATAAGTGCTCACAGCTTGCTGAATTCTGTGAAATTGATTCTTCATATTTAGGTTATGTTTTTGTTTCTTGTATCAGAAGTTTTTTGCATGTTTTTTTGCTTTTCCATCATACTCTTTAATTCATAGTTCGTGACTCCTGATGTATTGAGAAGTGTACTCTCTGGATTTGAGTAGTTACAGCACTCTGTAAGTACCATTGTGTAATCCTCTGAATTTAAGTGCTTGTGTGTTTTGGTTTTGTTTTGTTTCATTTTTCAGCCTGCCCTGCTTCTTTTTCCTTTCAGTTGGTAGTAGCTAAACTGATCTCACATTCTGACTAGATACAATGTAAATTTGCTAAGGAGATTTTCCTCCTGTAGTCTTTCGGGTTGGGGTATTCAATTAATAGTAGGAACTTGGGCTTCATTATGGGCTCAGAGATTTTCCTTCCCATACAGCTATTGGACTACATCCTAGATCATACACGTGTTGTTGTACTGCTCACCTTTGTGGTGCTATGTCAGGACCGCTCTTCTGGGAGCACTGCTTGATCCCATAGGTGAGAGTGGCTTTAGAGGCAAAGCCCTACGTTTGCTTGTGATAACAGTCCCTGTAAAAGTAAAATCTTCAGTGTTTAAATTTAATGTTCAGTTTGGTTGTAATCAGTAACGTTTTAATTCTCAGCTTCACAAACCACTGAGTCCCCTAAGTAGAGATACAGAAAAATGCATATCACCATAAACTAGAAGTGGATATGTCCCTGGAAATTTTAATAAAAAGAGCTCAAGACCTATCTGTCAACTTCTTTAGCTGCTGAATAGAAATAAGAATTCTTGCAGAAAATTTCTGATATGGTTGTAGAAAGGATGACTTGGGATTCTTTTTCTGTTCTTAGCTAAACCAATTGTTTATCCCATCCCAAATGCTCAATAACAGAAATTGTGTCCACTTGGCACGGAGGAGTATTCCTCCCTTAGAATTCACAAGTGTTTCACAAGAGAAAACTATTCCCTGACCTACAGTTTAATTGGCTCTCAGGTCTTACTTTCTGTCTCTCCAGGAACATGTCAGTATGATATAGTAGATGAGATGACTTTCTACAGCATCTGGGCTGTATTTGTCATTGAATGTGATCTTTGTTTTGTACAAGAAATACATGAAGATAGAATAATAAGTGATGAAAGAATAAATCTATGTTTTGAGAATTTTTTTTTTTTTTTTTTTTTTTTTGTTTGTGTCACTCCTGAGGATTGAGGACTGATGATGCAGTATCTCCTTCTGAACAGGAGGTCTCTGCAGTGATCTCTTGCATTGATTTTTCTTGCTATGACATCTTCCCTGAAATGGACAGCATTGGGACCCTTTCCTGTGTATTTAAACGTTGGTTTTTTTGTTGTTGTTACTTGTTTCATATCTGATGAGTACCTCACTGTCAGACTGTCTCATAGCTATCACCTGCCTTGGGAGGATGGATTTTATTGATCATACTTATTTTCATGTTGGTAGAAGTTCCCTGTGTCATTTCTCTGGTACCTCTGTATTTGATGTCTTCGTGGTCTACCTCAAGATGGAGGTTATGAAAAAATGGGGAAACAGACTTCATAATTCATAGCTACTTAATTTGATTATTTCTACAATAAAATGGCAGCAGTAGATTTATAAGTAGCGTAGAACCACGTTGATTTACATTCTTGTGTCCACTACTAATCTTCGAGGAAACCAGTACCAGAAAGGAAATATTGTGGTGTCCCACCTGTTTCCATAATTACTTTTTACTAATATATTTTCCTGAATCTGAGACCTAGAAATAAAATTGTATTGTACAATAAACCCCCTCCCCCAGCTATATGGCACCATCTCTTTTGTTTATCTACATATTTATTATATTTATTATATTTATTATAATAATTTTAGTTACGTAAATATGTAAGTGTTAGGTCTGGGCATGATCATTGAACCTGTGACATTAAGGCAAAGCAGCCTTCCTTGTGCGTATGATAGCTTGGTAATGTAGAACCATTTTACAAGCCCGTATGGCCATTGGCACCAAGACATCTAGTGGTGCTTCATCCAGCCTGGGCTCCTTAGCTTCTGGAAAGGGCTTTTAAGTTGCTTCAAGTTAGAGCAGGCTTGAGGTGACTTTAATTTGTGATTAGAGACAATGTTATAAGTTACTTTGTCTCTCTTATTGTATATAGAATTCACTTGGAAAATTTGGCTAACCATTCTTCTGTGTTCTGACTTCACTGCGTTATGGGACAATCTTAAGAGCAGTGTACCTAATAAGCTATATGTTAGCATGGCTAACTACAGATTTGTTGTTGTGTCATCAAAACTTGGTTTTTTAGCTTTCCAGCTCTTCAGTTACTAATTTTTAGGTAGTGAGTGTGCAGAATTCTGACTTTGATTTGTGTCAAAAAATGAGCTGCTAGTCTTCATTCCCAAACAAAAGTGTGTCTGACTATCAAAACTAGATTTTTGAGACATACATTGGCATAAATAGTGTATTTGCATTTGTAATTTACAAATGTGAATTGTGGAAAACTGACACTGTTTAATATTGCATATTGATAAAAATACTACAAAGCTTCTTTTTGTGTGGCTTCATGAAAAGCAATGCCCGCCATGGTGACTATGTTAGTTTTAGATGTACTCTATAGGGAATTGAGGCAATGTTTAGAAAGGGGAAAAAAAGGTGGCAATGTGGGAGTTGTCTTTTTTTTTTTTTTCACAAAATTGGTACCTTAAGTTTTCTAAGCATATCTTTTAATATTTAATTTCTTATAACTTTTGTGCATCTTGCCTGAAGATTGTCCTATTTGTTATCCTTTTTTTTTCTTTTTGAAAGTGAAAATATTGGCATGACTTACAGAAAGCAGTCTCAGTTTGGTCATTGTAGAATTTGCTAGAACAGGATATTTTTGCTGGCACTAGCTCCAAAGAGTTTTGTTTATTAAGTAGTATCAAGTTGTTAATACAAAACCAACAGGTGCTGCTTCTGAATTATGGATGATTACACAGTCACTTTAGTTTGAATAAAGGTCTGGGATGAAATGCTTTGGGTTATTCTCGGAAGTAAGCTTCAGCAGATAACCACAAATACCAATGACAGTATGTTTAATTTAGTGCAGGCATTGCATATATGACTTCTGACTGAGATAGGAAGAGCTAAAACTAGCTTCAAGTCTTGTATTTTGATGAAGAAATCTGGAGGAAAGCTGGGGAATTGTATAGAAAAATATATGGTCATGTGGTGCAGTACATTAAAAACTCATGATGACACACTTGGGCAAGAAAAAATTTGTTAGCCAATGAATACAACATTTCTTATTTCACCGTAGCCAAAATTATCAAGATGACGTTACTGATAGAAGAGAATAAAACTTGAAGGCAAGTTTCTGCCTCAGATACTTACCTTTGGGATAGCCTAATGTGCCAATTTTGCTTTTAAAGGAAAAATAGTTTATGTACCTGACATCTGAGCCCTTTAAATCCTACCCAAAGATGTGTTTAGCATGCAGGAGAGTAGAAGAAAATGTCTGAATCTTAAGAGAAAAGCTTGAGGAAATAAGGAAAGGAATACAAACTAAGGCAGTCACAAGGGAAGAACTCTTGAAGTGAAAGATTAGAAGTGAAAAGCATATGTAACTCTTCTGGTCTCCTTAAGTTTAACACTTGAATTATGGTATAACACTGCAGAGGGGATAGTTCAATATAAAGTAATTAACAAGTATTGACCAAAGGCTGGGGAGGAAAAAGGATGAAAGGATTTTGTGTATTCATCCCTACCTGTAATAGGGAGGTGGAAGGAGAGCAAAGAATTGTTTGCAGTCTGTGAACTCTGCTCAAATAATTTGAAAGTTGGCTATAAAAGGAGTAAGCATCCAGGGAAGAGAATGGCTTTCTAACGTGTTTCAATTTGTACATAGTTTTAAAGTGAAAATTGTACAGCGTTATGCTTGCAACTTCTGCATGAGACCTTTGTTCTCTTTCAGCTGAGCAGACATGTGCAGCTTCTAGCACTTGCAGAAGTATTCTGTGTATCAAGATAGCATCCTTGTCGATTTATACACAAAGATCTTCATAGAGCAAACACAGCGCAAACAAGTGGTGCCTCTCATTCCCAGGGAACCAGTTGCATTGTGCACGTATTGACGGGCTTGTTTGGAATTTCACCAAATGTATGTAATCCAAACAGAATGGGAGTTTTGCCATAGACTGTCACGAACCTTTACAGATTTAGTATTTAACATCCTTTCAGATCTGTGAATCTTGCTGTTGGGGGTGGTGCGGTGGGAGAAAAAAGAAGGCCATACACATTTCATGAAGTATGCATTGTATAAAGGATAAATGATTATAAGCATATGGTACCTTTCCATGAACAGACTTGCATACGCATATAACTTTCTTTGGAAGTAGCCTTGGAAGCATGTAGAGTTTCCAATGTATCATTCAGACCGCTAAATCAGACTTTCTGCTTTCTCCCTCACCCCTCCGAGTTAACATAAAATGACAAGAGGTGGAAGTAAACATACTCTTTAATTCCATTCTTTTGTATCTTTTCTGTCCTTTCTCCCGAGAGATTTCAGGGAATCACCGTTAGACAATCACACTCATTCTGGCTTCATGATGCATAAAATGTGAAGAGGTTGTCTTCAGTTGAAAAGCAAAAAGCTAGGTTGTTATTGGAAAATATAGGGAGAGAATAACTATATGTATATGTGTATATATATATATATATAAAAATATATATATATAAACTGTATGGTATTATGTTAAGGAGTCGATCATAGATCTCAACAGTAATTTTGTCTTACTGGGAAACCAAGGGAGAGAGATTTTTCTTTTAGTGGGTGCTTGTATTGAACTATTCTGTTTCCAACACACTCCTTGTAGTGAATGAAGGAGGTTTGTGGTGGGGGAGGATTTTTCTACTTTATGCATGCCAGTTACCCTCTACTGTATTAGCTTTCTTCTGCATGCCAGGAGTGAACTATAACAAAACTCTGGAGTAGCTCAGAATTGCATTTCTGTACCTAATCTGGGACAGTTTTGAAGAGGATCACGTTGGCCCTAACAGGATTGGAGTTAGCAGAGTGCAGCAGCTGAAAATGCCAATCTTTGGCTCTGTTCCTGGGCTAAGTCTTAATATTGCCCTTTGTTATTCTCGTATATTGTTTTATTTTTAGTTGACATTGTTTATGAAAACATAGAGGACTGGTGTGGGAGACAGTGAAGGAAAGGTTGTTGGACTAATAGCGTTAATATGCAGAAGTAAACTGGTGGAGAGCTGGATCGTTAGAGCCATCCTCGGAGATCTGTGGATGGGTACATGTGAAGATAAAGTGTGAGCAAGAAGTTAACATCAGAGTATTAGCAATTTATAATAAGGGTTTGCATTTATTGCATTTTCAGGTAACATGTCCTCATGTAGATTATGATTTATTGCATGTTTTGTTGCATGAAAATGTTGTTCTGATGATGTTGCAGCAGGCGAATATACTGCAAAATAAAGTCAGCACTTGAGACAGGTAAACGTGCCAGACAGTATTTCAGATGGGCTCCATCATGTTATCTTCCAGGAACAAATGTGTAGGATGCAGTAGTATTTTAAGCAACAAGCTCATTTGGACTAGCATAACTACATGCATTTAAAACAACTGGGTAGACAGTAATTGAGAATGTGAGTGAAGTTCAGTTACAATTTGACAGGTAGTGCTTTAGTGTCGCTCATAAATCTGATCGTTTAGTTATGAAATAATTTTGCATTTGTCCAAAGTATCGCTGCCTGGTAGTGCATCAGATGAAATGGTTTCTTGGATAGTTTTAATGAGGACATTGCAGAAAATTGGGAATGAAGGGAGCAGTTTACAAGTAGTAGTGTTTGTTTTACATATTTGAGTTTAAAACACCTGAGGACTGTAGTAATACAAAAGCCATGTATATAACCGTTCTGTACTATCAGTAATAACCAGAGTACTCTTCAGTTGAGCAACTCAGTAGTTGCTAAAGTTAGGCCAGGACACATCTGCTTAGCAAAATCAGAAGAGAATAATTTTGCTACTTCTTCACTTAAATTATTTAATGTGTGCTCCTTTTGAGGGGGGGTGAATTTCAGATTTGGAGTGCAGAGAGAGTTATTCCCTGTAGTGCTTTGGATGTAAAAGAAGGTTGTGGCAGAGGTCCTCTCTTACGCAGTCCCTGCTTCAAGTTGCACCCGCCCTCCTGTGCAGAGAGAGAGTGGAAGCATATGAATGCCTAGAGTAAAGGTTACAGAAATAAGAGATGGAAAAGATCTGCAGGACTAATTTAACTACCTTTCTGTCAATGAGACATTGTTTCCTATAATACAACCTTAAATCCTTTCTTCATTAAAATTTTAAATCACTTGGCTCTAGAGTAAAATGCTTCTGTTCCTGTTCTCCTTAAAAAATAATGTGTGTATGTCTACTGAAATTGCATTGTTATATTTAAAAATACCTTAACAGGCTGGTTTCTAATGAGCAGCTCCTTTCTGATAGCAGTGCACTTTTTCTAGAGCAGTGGAACAGCTTATAAATAGTTAATTGGAATGATAACCATGCTTGTGCACTTGAGTAACAGTGGGTAACTTCTCCATCATGGAAACGGGTCCACTGCAACCTCAGCAGGAACAGCAACAATGAGGAATTTCAAGGAGGAATGGGAGTTGATGCTCCCGTCTAATGCTAATTAAGTGTAAAGCTGAAGTGTATTTGCTTAAGACAACAGTATCCAAAGCAATCACAGTTGTTTTTTTTCTATAAATAATTATTTTAGGACATGATACCCATTAAAATAAATTTGGACTGAGTTAAAATGTTGAAGTCCTTGATTTATTTGAAAGATTGCGTGTTTCTTTTATATCACTTGCATTTCAGCTCTTCAGTTTATAGTTAATACTTGCCATCTCTTTTACAACATTGGAATTTAAATATGTATATCATGTTTTGTTAATAATACGGCAGCAAATTGAATTACTGTATTTTTTTACTGAAAGCTCTTCAGCTTTAATGAGTAAAGAAATAATGTAAAATATAATAAACCGAGTCTTAATATTTTCTTGATCACAAGTCAAGCCTTCTATATAATTTATTAAAGTAGCATAATGTCCTTAAATTTGAGGTCAAGATTTTGCAGGTTTAGCAGAGATTTTTATGCATAAGGGAAAGATGGAACTTGAAAAATATTATTTCAGCAGTTTCATAATTAAGATTGTGACCTCATGCTCCAAGAATAATTATGGCACATCACGATCGGCAATTTATCAATATTCATTCGTAGACTTCTTAGACTCTCATCACATCATGGTTGTTTGGTTTTGTTTTTTTTCTTTTCACGCAACCATAGTGATTAAGATAGCTAGGAAACACCTCAGAAGCACAGCCAATTGTGTTGTTTATTCTGAGGGGCTTTAATAAATTTCTATGTTTTTTTTGTGAAAACCCTTTTTATTCTTTTCCTGTATTTTTATTTAGTTGTTATACCTCTGCTGCTGGTTGGGAATAGTGTTTTTTTAGGAGCAATCGCAGTGACCACAGGCAGTCCCTAGGGCCTTCTTTTGTGGCTGCCTGGTAAAAGCTTATCAGTTATGCTTTGACTGTAGCCACCAAGAATTTCTTTTGGCTGCATGAGCAGTTCCTGCAAAAACCTGCAGGGTTGCTGTTGGTTTAAACTGTAAGCATAATGGTAAAAAAGGCATAAGAACTTCAGTGGGTGCTTAGGACTAGTCTGTGGCTGTAAATTCAGTGGTGTTACATCAGCCCATAGTCAAGATGGTGAAATGTCGAGAGCCAGTTGCAAGGAAATCCCAAATCAGTGGCATGAATTCTTCACCAGCTTATTAAAATGTCCATCTGGCATCTCTAAGAAAGCATTAAATTGAGGTCTGCAGCCTACCCACCTAAGAGCAACTGGCAGCAAAATAGCACAAAGTCTTGTACCTGTCCTGTAAGCACTTGAGAGAAGGGCAGCAGGCGCTCGTGGTACCTCTGCTGGAGTAGCTGGTCAGAGGGCACCACCTGGCCTGACAAAGGCACAACTGTTTATAGCCATCAAGGACAAGAAGGTGATTCATCAGCGGTTCAAGGATGCAAAGACTCAACTCTGCAAATAGGATAGAACTCATCCTTTGGAAACTGATATTAATAGTTCACTTCTTGCAGGAAAAAGAAACTTATACCTTTGCTGGAATAATGGTCAGCAGACCTTTGGTTTGGTTGAGGAACAGTTAATGCAGTTTTGCAGCCAAGGAAATCTCAGAAAAGCTGAGAATAAAGGCCTGTATATTGTCTTTGTCAAGTAAACCAAAGCCTGTAATACCATTAATCTCAAGGATTTCTTCAGGCTTCAGCAAAATTCAGCTGTTTGGGTAAGCTCTTGAATTGGCAGCTCTGGCGAGCGTTCTCAATCAAGGCAGAACATTGCTGCCTTTCCCTGTCAGAAGGGCACAAAGCAAGGCTTCGACTCTCCCCTCATCTGCCTTGATATCTGGTACGCAGAGCCATGTTTGGAGACTGTGATAGGGGAAACTGCATATCATGTTAGGGGTTTGTGGGAATTTTCAATGTTTGACGAATTTTGCATCAAATCCAAGGTCACGCAGCTGATAACCTGAAGTCTGCTGATTGCCAGCAACTGCAGTTGGTTCCCAAATGCTTGAGAGCCAGGAGCCTTGACTCTCAGGATTATTCTGCCAAACAGCTTGGCCTGAGCACTTTTGTGAAGAAAACTGAGGTCCTGCTTCAGCTTAGCACTGCTAGGAAACAAGCGCATTAGCAGTGCCGGCTTGACATTTGTAGGTAATTTCTGCTACTTTTCCAGCGAGTTGTCCGAGTGCTGTGCTTGACAACAGTCACGAAAGAGGATAACAAAAGGCAGAGCAGCATTTGTGAGATTAAAGCAGTGTTTCTGGAATGAAAGAAGCACTGAACTTGAAACAAGTGCTTGGTATGCATTTACTTTTATTAACATTCCTCTGTATGTCTGTGAAATTTGGATAACAGCCTTGTTTCTTCGAAGCATTAACCAGTTCCTCTTGGTTTGTCTTTCAGTCCTTGCTGGTGTAAAAGGCCTGAAAAAGATTTTAGGTGTTGTATTCTTACACGTGCTTTGAAATACTCAGCTTAGAAACACCTATTTGTAGACAGAGAAGCACAGATTTAAATTTTCAGAAAGAATGAATGATGATGAATGAAGCTGCTTTCTGTGGACACATTAAAATCAGAATGGCTCTAAGGCAGGTCCAGAAAATATTGCAAGGATGTGTTCAAGACAAGTCCACAATTGCCATCCAAAACCACACAGAAGACAACAACACTATACACCGTGGTCCAGTTTTTGCAGATTCAATGGACTTCTGTAAGTATATGCAACACTAAAACACATTACTCAAAGGAAAACAAGCAAAACAAAGCTGTGTGAATTCAGGTGAATATCTGTAGCTGTCAGTGTTCTGGAAAAAACGGGGTTAATTTCTTGACAGTTTACATTGAAAAAAGGAAACTTCTACACAGAATAGCAAGGTTTAATTCATCATCATAATGGAAACTCTCCTTCCTAGAAGAATGTAGAAGACCTATAGGGATTTGTGGATACAATGGTTAGCACGACGTCTAACATGCAACATGACAGACGCACTGTCTCGTGTGTGTGTGTGTGTGTATGTGTGTGTTTAGAGGAAGGGGATACTTTTCAGTCATTTTGCATTACAAAAAAAAAGTATGAAACAAAGCAGTTTCTGATCCATTTGGGCCTGAGTCTTCTACTTGCTTTCAACTGGGGAGCAAGGTTTCCTTGTGGGTAGTGTTCATGGTGGGGTTAGAGAGTGGAGTTGTGGACTGCAGTAAGGCAGCAAAAGTTACCTGTGTGCTTAGTTCAGTTGAGCCAGGGCAAGGACTGCTAACAAGATTTGTAGTTGCTGGTGTCACTGATGATAAATCAATTTTGAATAAAATATTCACTCCTGTCACAACATGATACTCCCCACCCCTTTACCTATGGAGACCTGGAGAGTGTGAAGGAGATGGCAATGATACTGCTCCAGCAGCAGCAGCAGGCTCCCCTTGACGCTGACAGGCTGCTCTCCCAGCCCTTTGCTCCCTGGGCACCACTGTGCCAGCAAGGTGAGACCCAGAGGATGTGGACCGCAAAAGGGACAGAGGTGTAGTAACCTGGAGGAACATGAAGGAGAAGGGTTTGTAGTGACTCACAAGGGTGCATTTGAATACACTTGGTGAGATGGAGGGCAGGCTCTTCTGCTCTCTTTAATTAAGCAGATGATGCTTTTAAAATACATGGGTATATGTGAGGGTCCAAGCTTTAAAGTGATGATAGCTTTTTGAGCACTTTTTGTTATCCAAGGTAGTGGTTACAGTGGTGAGTCCAGCAGAACCATAGATAGAGCCTAAGGAAATTGAGTTTTATGTAACTGAGCTGTCTGTGTGTTCCCACCTAATAAGTTTTGAATGTCAGCCAACTTCAGCTAAATTTGATAGTGGGTAGCTATTACCTCTTTCAATTTTAGCTGTTATCTCTTACCAGTTCCATTAAAATAAGTGACTGGATGGAAGAGAGGCACCCAATTAGTGCCCCCACTAGAGGAAAGGTGATAGTTTGCATTCTTCTATTAAAGCTTGCAGGCGGGAAGGAGGAAGCCTTATGAAACAAAGTTTCATTATTCCTTCTCCTGAACAACAACTTCATAATTTAAAAAGAATAGTAAAACAATTTTCATATACTTTGGAGCTCAGCACTTGCTTTATATTGTATATGTTAATTGGGGATACAGTAAAGTAGATATGAATGTAGAAAGAACTTTTAGGTCTCTTAACGCTTTGTGACTGCTGTGGGCTCCTATATCAGGAGCTGCTTGGAGTCAAGTGGGCTGAAGCCTTGAAGGGATTCAAGCAAGGACAGCAGGGGCTTCTTGGATCCTCTAGCCATGTGAAAAGTTAAGTTACACTGATTGCTGCAACTATAAAACTGTGGGTCCTCAAAATTCGCTTTTTGTTGAGTTGTCTTTTTTCTTGCCCAAGTGCTTATTCTGCATATGGCACACCTGTTTATAGCAGAAATAATTTTGATGGCTATGGGAGGGGGGCATAAAATGCAGATTGTTTTAGAATAAGCAGAAATTGCTTAATGGAGCAAAGAATATGTGTTGCCAGATTCTTTCTGTTTGACTCTGTGAGGGACCTGTTGTGTTGATGAGTGATGTTGTGCCTTAACAATGAATGTAAATATCACAGGCCTTGCTATAGAAAATTGAAAATCTGTGCCACAGACAGGATGCATAAATGAGATCTGGGGGCTGACGGTTTAGCAAGTAATAATGTTTGTTCACTCTGCTATACACCTTGATTACTATGTAAATTGTGTAAATTTATGCATAGGCACATAGTAATGCACACTGAACTGTCAGTTTGCCATGCTTCTGCGCATAAACAGTTAAATAACCTTTTCCTGAAATGGGAAGGATGATGATACTTTTAATTATTGTACCAGCTCTTATTCCCTCTAAAGTTAAATGCAAGCTGCCTTCCAAAATCAAGGGCTGCTATGTGTTGCAAGAGAGTTTTGACAGTGTGCAGAGGAAGATTTAGGAGAGGTACTAGGGCTGTGTTAGTTGCAGAACATAACTTGGTCTGTATTTTGCTTAATACTCTTACTTTTGTTTAGTCTTTGCTATGTGGGTTTCAGCTATTCAGCCAGAGACAGCGGTAGGTACAGAACTGTGTATCATTACTATGTGAGCAGTAGAGTGAATTTCAGCTGAATAAAAATGAATTCTTTAACTTGCAATTGTGAACGTTTCTAGTTTGCCTTGACAATCCTGTCAAGACAAATTTGAACTTTGTCAGCAATTGTGATTGCTTGTGGGAGAATTACCAAAAGCCTTTGCTCTAGGTATCAGTCAGTGATTGCAGCCCTCATCTGCCATTTGACCAAAATTTTACATGGCACTCAGCAGGCTATTACTTGTCACTCTGACATATAATGGAGGGATATTTTAATTGATTCAAAGTTAAAGTCTATAGTTACTTAATATACTGTAACTGTATTACATGTCAGTGGTTAGCTTGCTGTGAAAATAGGAAAAGGGGAGTTGAAAGGACCTAGGGTTTGGGATATTTTTAAAATAGTGAGATTTTGCCTTCTACTTCTGCAAGCTATCAATAGAATTTTTATTTAGTTAATGGGAGCAGAGAGTTACTGTTATCTAATTTTTGCTGACTTCAAAAGGGATTCTTGAATGTTAAGTGTGCATTCAGTTTCTGAAACCCGTACCTACTGAGGTTCAGTAGTACTTCTGCTGAAAAGTCTTTGATTTTGTAGTGAGTTCTGAACAACTGTGTTTTGAATCTGATGCTGTTTTGTTTTATGACTTAAACCATTCCTCTGCTGTGATCTCCTGGTGTATAAAAAAAATCCTAGTTCTAAGACTGTACAGCATGAGTGCAGTTGTTGATAACATTTGTTTGTGCTAGAGTATGAAATCAAATGCTTTAGCAACACTGTCTTCCTAATAGCTCTTGGGGATGCAACTATGCAGTGTCTTTCTAGCTGATGATGGTGATGATTAATGCAAACTATCTTTTCTATGTGTCCGTTTCAAAGCAAGTTCTTTTGCAAGAGCAAAAATGAAGAGAGGAAAGCTCTACAAAGATGAGTGATCTTTCTTCTCTCTCCTCTAGTCATTCAACTTACTGGCCTTTCTAAGTTAGGAAGAGGGATGGAAAGAATATCTGCATTCCTTACACGTCAGTAGAATGAGAAATACAACTGTTGAATACTTATAGTGTATCTCTTCTTTGCCCAAACTGCCTGACCCTCCATGAAAACTATGGGCGGTGGAAAACAGAGAGACACAAAGTGTGCAAATAAATGTGATAATCAACAGTATCACCATCAATTATAGTGACTGTACTTTACCTTGGTGTAAATATAAAAGTAAGGATCTCTGCAAACTTTGTGTAGCAGAGGTGGGACAAGTGGGAAGTGATGTCCATGTCTGAACTGGAGCTGCTATTTTTCATGTCCGTTGCTAATAAAAATTTTTAGAAGCAGATACAAAGAAGCAGATACAAAGGCTATTTCACCTGTGAACAAAATTAATGGGTTTGACTGGGATCAGAATACTTTTAAAACTTTGATTTTTTTCTATCCATGTATTTTCTGAGAAGGCAACATGGAGCCCTTTACCAGCAGCTAGTCATTTTAGACCAAGGAGTTACTCACATACTTGGTAGAGCTACGCAGGGTAGATGTTTACCTCCTGAGGGTAAGGCAGGAGGAGTTGCGTAGCTTTTTATTTGCATTGAAGAGAAAATGGGACTGCTCGTCTTATGTCACCCTGGTGGGTGAATACCCTGTGAAAACATGAGAGAATCCTCTATGGAAAGCTGCCATGTAGGGAACAGTTTAACAGAGGAACTTCACTGTGTGCTGGTGAAGAAACATAATGCATGGGTTATATTTGAAAACCAGGTTATACGTGGGATTGCACACCTGTAACCTAAATCTGATATTTTGGTTTGTGTTTCAAAAGCATCAGCTCTGTGTACCTGTGTTAGATACATCATTTGAAGAAATGATGGGTAGAGAACTTACTAAGGTATTGATGCAAATCCAATTGCAAACTGTTGGTAAGCATCCTGAGAGTGAGGGAGACTGGGAAGTGAGTCCTAGGCTAGATAATGTTTGCAGATACGCACAGGCCAAGGCCCTTGGAAATGCAATTGGCCAAGCAAAGAAGTCACAGTTAGAATAATGAGGGATTGCTGCACGAGGTCCAGCTTCACCACTTGCAAAACAGACTACATGAAGGTCTGACTGAATACATATTTCTATCCTGTTTTTCTTTCTTTGCTTTTTCTCCTTCTACCAGAAGGTGACAGGTGTGGACCCCACATCCATTTGCCCTGTATTGCCTACTCAATGCAGATTTATTCTGCTTGCTGTAATCCTTGCATATTCCTCAGACATTACAAGTGTCTTCTTGTTACACTGTCAAAAGGTAGCAAAAGCTCATGAAGGCAACAGGAGGTGAATGGTGAGGGAGACAGAAAAGGAAATCACCCTGGATTTTCCACCTTCTTGTTCTAGAAAGGTGTTTTACTGGGGCCATTGGACCAGGAAGGTGGAAAAGACAAATTTACAAACTATCCTGACGTCTGTGTAGCTCTCCAGCCTACAGCTTCACACGTTGTCTTACCTTTTGGATCAATTAATAAGTAAAACACCAGGAACAGCTTGAATTTCTTAAAATTGAAATATTAGTTAAAATGAAGCCTTCATTATTTCAAATAGTAGTCTTGGGAGTTGCAGAAGATATTTCAAAATAATTTGACTATTTGCCTTTTGAAATGCCTGTTAATCAGAGATGATGATGAAGTTGGAGTTCTACTTTTACTGTATCATCTGAAACAAGTGCCAAGCTGGAAAGTTCCAGTAAAACGTAAAGCACCGTGCGTAGCCTTATTAAGGTTTATTACCTTTTGATTAGTAAGGTCATCTTCAACAGAATATTTCTTTTTCCCTCCTTCCTTTTACAAATCCATGCAGAATTCACTGCACGTTGCAAGATATTTAAGTCTGTTCATGTTATGACTTTCTCTGATACGCTTATGGGCTTGAGTCTTACTACTCAGTTCTGCATTGGTAACTCATACTAAATAATACTGAGAGCTGTCTGTTGCCTTTCATTTTTCCCTATACCTTGTTTATAAAGTTTAGGTTAGTGTGCAGGTTTGTCTTGCTGGATGTGGGGGGCACAAGGGAGTTGAAAGGGCAAACTCCACCTCTTTCCCCCCATTAGATTCTTTCAGCTCAAGCAATAATTATACGTGTTGCCTTTTGAAGCCTGTGGGATTGCTCTTATGAGTAGAGTTCTGCCATACTGGGGCTTTCATTTGTCAAGTTGGAAAAGAGCCTTTGTTCCCATGGTAACCTTTTTTTTGTGCTTTGGTGCATTTTTTCCCTATGGTTTCATGGTTGCTCTGGAGGTTTTTCTGTTGTGGTGTTTTAAGCCTCGGTAGACTGGGGATGACAGTTCAGTTTACTTTTTGCTGTTATGAAATTTTTATTTATTGATTGATTATGGCACTCTAGTAAACTTTTTATATTGTGTGGTTAGGGCATTAATGGTGTGGTGGCTTTCTCTGTAAGTGTATCATACACTCAGAAGATAAAAGTAAACAGTTTGTAATAGGCAAGTACGTATGGATAGACCAAGCTTCTGTTATAAACTGAAATTTTTTATATAGGCATTCTTTTAGGACTTACAGGACCAAGCCTTGCCAGTCATACCAGGTAGATTTCTATCCCTGCAACAGAATGTCATTTCTTGAGGTTGAAAATGGTCACTGTTGTGGTCATTAATGTGATTTCAGGTTGCTGTATTAAGGGTTTCATAAAAACAAGGCTTTCAAGGAAAGGCAGGTATTTTTAGGAGCTGCTCGTTTAGACTCAGAGAAGAACTTGAGAAAAGCAGTGAGGGTTATTTGGAAAGTGGAGTTTTTTAAAGAGATATTCTTATTCTTGGTGGCATCTTCCTGCATTTGACTTCTATGTATTTTGGCCTGTCTTCCTTGCTTGTTCAATTTTTCTTTGTCTTAGAAGTCCTCAGTAGTAGAGCTAAATAGTCATGCAGTCTTGTCTTGCCTGCCGTTCCCTGGGGTAATGATTTCCCACTGGTGCCCCAGTCAGGAGGTGAACCTCACTTGAATCACTGCATTTTATGCAGTTTTAAAACATTGCTGACCAAGAAGGCAACAGAGCCTCACTGAGTAAAGGCTACCACACTCTTATATGAGAGCGATCAGGATACGTAATCAGTTTACATATTTTACAGTAGCAGAAAATGAGACATTGCTGTGAAAAATGGGTTTTTCAAAGCCGGGTCTCTTTTATTTTAGCCATGGCAGGTGAGCAGGTGCAGGAAAAGAAAGAGTCAAACTAACTCTCACACCCCCTCATAGGCTTTCAATAATTAACTAGATCGTTTTCCAGATAAACTGTTCCTGCCTTATCTTGCTATAGAATACATAGCAATTTATAATCAGCAGCACAAATACCAACATTGCATGCATTTAAACTGCACTAATTCTATAAGTGGACCAAATATCGAAAGTTAGAGCAAATGTACTGCAAGGCCTCCTGTTCTCTGGTCTCCAAAGTTGGAGGTTTTCTCCTGATAGGAAACTCCTTGTCTAGGTTAAGCTTTGTATTCCAATAGTAATCTGTTATGTACTAAAAAAAAAAAAAAAAAAGAAGGCAGAAAAAGTAAATTTTATTTCACTGGAGCAAGTAGATCTTGGTACCTTGTGGCAGTAGTTAAAGGAGAAAAGTGCATTGCAGAAGAATAGTAGGACAATGTTTTACTTCTCTGACCACAAAATCAGTGGGTAAAAAGTAGATTTATTTCCCTAGAAGTTAAGAGCTCCTCAGTTATATTTTATTTTTTTTATAGTCAACAGATTATTTAGAGGTAAGTATCACAGAGCCAGCTGTACAACTATGGTTGCTACCAAGTGATTTCAGTAGAGAAGGTCAAGGAAAAGTCAAGGGTTACAGCTGGATTGAGGAAAATGCTGGGTCCTGTCAGCATCCACTAAGGTAAATGGAATCTGAAGGAGCTTAGTACACTTGCTTCATTTTGTAAAATCAACATATGCCTTCAGGTTAAACTAAATGGAGGAACCTGTTCACTGGTGACTACAGCACAGGAGAACCCATCAGCTTGTATTTGCAGAATAAACACTGCAGTTTAAATGCTTTTTAAAAATCCTGGGTGAACTTTTTTATATTTGAGGGGAGGCTTGGGAAAAATGATGGAGACGTTTCTGTTATCAGTGCATGTCAAATTTTGCTTGTTACCATAATTAAGATCCAGGTATGAAAGGGGGATATATGACCCTTAGGCATTGCTAAATAAAGTAACTTAATTTGAAAACTGGAGCTGCTGAGGAAGGAAAACCATCTGGTTTCTCAGTTTTCTTTCTCTTAACTAAATGCACTTTCCCCTCCAATTCCTACATGTTTCATCATACTTTTCCTAAGAGGAAAACAAAAGTATAAAAACTGGATTAATTTTGTAATCTATACCTTTGTATTAGGGTTGTAGTGTTTGAAGTTCAGATTGTAAGTTTTCTGACTTGGAATAGAATATCTTTGTGCCGAAAAAAAACCCTTATTGCCACTAACCACACTATTAAATATAGTATCACAGCTACTGTATTTTCTATTTTTTTTTTGTTTTAATTTCTTAAAAATATACCTTCAAAGTGATAGGTGGCAAAATAAGTTTATTTTGATGAGATACTAGTCCGTTTTTTTAAATTACAACAACAAATAGTAGATTGCATGATTTCATCATTAGCCAAAATGAAGCAAAAAGAAGCAAATAAAGGATAATCCAACTAAGGGCTTCAGGATCCTGAACTTCAGGACTGTTGGAAAATAATTGATTTATAGCACAAGATGATACTATTTTCTAGGTTGTTTTTCTTCATTAATAGAATTTCCTGAATATTTCACATTGAAAATGATTTTTTTTTAATTGATGCTTTTATGTAAACTGTTTTATTCTTGTAGGGAGAAGACATTAAAGGAAAAAAAAAAACCCTACCTCTTTCTTTCCCTAACCACTTATATTGCTTATGGATTGGTAACAGTATTACAAGTGTCAGAGTAAGCATGCACTGCTTCAGATGTTACGCTTGATGTCTATCATCAGTAAGCTGTGTACACTAAAGTACACAGCTTTTCTGGAATATTTAGACCTTGTTCAAGATTTCTGAGTCTTAAAGTTTTTCTTTGTTTTAAGGTTTAGTCTTAAAAAAAAAAAAAATAAAAATCTTAGTTTCCTTTTTCTTTTTTAAAGGCTGCAGTTATAGGGTTTGGTAGTGGCCATATTAGTCCTATTGTTTTATCCAAGAAAACATAATCCTTTCTGTAATGTCTGTCTTCATCTCCATAGGAGCAGGATAATGCCCTGAGAAACTCAGCCAGCAGAATTTGAGGCGCGGTTATAGCATTTTGAATGCCCCTTTGCCAAACATCAGAGAGTGAAAGTTGCTCTGCCTGCATGCAGGAGCATTGCTGCTGTGGCTCAAGGGTGGTTTAGTTTCAGTGGTCCTTCCTTAGCTCAGCACTCATGAGATCCCATGTGACTGCCTTCTCTTTTGAAAATCTTATCGTTTCATCTCTGCACCTTTTCACTTCTCTATGGTTTCTTGGTCTGCTGACAAGAAGATTGGTTTATGTAGTCTGACATTTAAGAAATACCATTTTCCAGTCTGCTAATCTGCTTTATGCAAGCAGCTACAGGAGAGAGCCAGGGTGTCTTCCTGCAGTGAAACTTCGGAAAAAAAAAAAAAAACAGGTTACACAAGGTGAAACTGATACTGATCAGACATTAATATTGACAATTAAAACTAGCAGCATGGAGCAAAATCTGGGAGGTGATAGGGGCCGCTGGCTGAAATTGATGACCAATATCGTTGCGTGGTGGTCAGACAGTCTACTGGACAATGTTTGACCACTATAATATTTTCTAAATAACTACTAGAATTATCTTGGGAATGAAATTATTGTTTCTTTGTGAATACGTGCCAAAGTAATGGGGGTGATGTGAAGAGGTTATGCTATCCACTGTGATGGCAAAATGAAGAATTGGTTAAAGAAAGGAAGATACTAGGAGAGAAGAATTCAGGGGACTATTTGGAGGGGGAGAGTATATTTCCAAAGCAGCATAAACTCGGTAATCAGTCACTTGATTTTAGTGGTAGGTTGCAAGGCTTTTATTGTCATTCAGTGTCAGAGTTTGTCTCCCTTGGGTGGCATTGACTGGCCTGCTGCAATTGAGGTTGGCGAGGGTTAATCATGTGGGTGTGCTGCTGAAGTGGCACAAACAGCTTGGCAGCACCAAGGGCTCTTGGATATCTCTTGGTCAACTCTTGGCTGGCCTCCTGACTGTCTGAGCTTCTCTGGATGTGACAGGTGGGCCAAGATCTGGTCCCCATGCTCAGCCAGACTGTCCACATCATGGTCATGAAATAGCTTTGAAATATACAGTTCTTGTGTTGGGCCAAAGGAAGGTTAGTTTCAGTACCTGTGTGTGCAAAATGAACTATCGTGATTTTATGTGCAGTCCCCAATAGATAATATCTCTCGCTGGAGGTTACAGCCTTTCAGAAATGAGATGAGAAGGTGAAAGGAAGGTGCTGGCAGAGTCTGCATCCTTACTCTTCTTATGATTCTTGCTCTTAAAGATTTTTCTTCTTTTGGTGAAAATATGATGGTGATTTCGACTTCTTTTTACCTTTGTTTTCACATAACTTGATTTATTGAGGTGTACCCAAGTTGCTTCTGTTTGTTTTACTACCAGAAGATTTCTGTATGAAAAAGAAAAGTCAATGATGTGGAATTAAAAAGGACTCGCCTAGATCTCCTAGTAATAAAAGTGCTTAGAACAAATGAGTTTGGGATTCATATTGTGGCTTGTGCTTCTTTGGAGTGCTTCGTTTTATCATCAGAGAGACATCGTTTGTTTAAACTGTGCTCCTGTATGACATCTGGTTTGAAAAGCATAATAACCTGTATAATCAGCTTTTAAAATGCTGGATTATCTGTGGGTTTATTGACTCTTCTTTACGAAATCTGTTATTTCTAATTAATTCTCCATATAACTATTACTAAAGCCAACTTGCAGAGACACAAATGAGCTTGATGGCAGTGGCTAGTCAAGGTCAGCATTTAACTGCCAGCATTTGCGCCGTCGAGGATAATAAATCAGGCTTATTCCTAACCACATACACTACAATGTGACAAACGTTAGTGGAGCCATCTAAGCAACCATTTTACAAATCATTTAGAAGATACATTTGGCATTGTTAAACTGCTCCATGCTGCCCTTGGCTATAAAAGCATTGTGATAAAATATGTATGCTCTGTTAGATCTCCTGTGTTTGAATCCTGCAGATTATGTGTATGGGATGGCCCGTGTTTGCCTTTTTTTTTTAACTTCCCTTTTGTATTGGAAATAACGAGACAGGCATGAAAGTAATAACACCTAATCAACCCGTGGAAACTACTGGCTTCTGAAAGCAGTGATGAGTAGCCAGCTTTATGGCACTATTTCCTATTTCTTGTGTTTTAAATTAGAAGCTTTTATAGAAGGTTGGTTGCTGCCCACAAGAAATTTTCTGGGTCAACGATAGTCCACTAAGTGAAAATTCTAGCAAAAAAATGTTAAATATCAGAACAGTAGTTTTGGGGCTCTAATTTGGATTTGAACAAACGTGTAAACACAGTGTTTTCCCTTGGTCTGAAGTTTAAGACTCAATCATGCTGTGACACGCAGTTGTCATTAGATTTAGCATGGCATTCAAATGGATATTTGCCAGTGGACTAATTGGTGTCCAGGGAGTCAGTTGTAAAGTTCCTGATCGTTTTTTTATCCATTCTTATTTGGACCAACTCTTGTACTTTTTAAAAGAGAGATGTATGTATTAACTGAATAATCTGGATTATTGTATCTATGTTTGTCATTTCTCAGCCAATATCCAGACTGAGCACCAATCTTGCAATCCTGACGTGCTGCCGAAACCACAAATCCAGCCATGCTCCAAGGTTTCCTACCTGGCCAAATGCCCCCCCATATGTACTGGACATGACACTGATGGCATGGAATATCTTACTGGTCATCTGCCCTGGCTGGGGCTCTTCTCAGCTTCTTGTGAAAATTAACTCTTTCCCTGCCAAAACCAGGAAATGAACCCTTTCCCAGTGGAACCAGGACATCTACCAGTAACTTTTCCCACGTACCAGTTTACATTAGGATTACTTGTTAGGAATTTATGGTACGTTTCCATGGAAAATTAATGAAAAGGGAAATATTTGACTTGGAGCATGTATGAGAAACACTTTAAAGGTAGTTGGTTTTTTTTAGTGTAGCATTTCTGCCTATATATGTTGTAGGTTATAAAGCGATACTGATTAGTTAAATAATTTGTATAATAAAAATTATGAATACATAAAGTGTTTCTGTGTCATAAACTCTGGATATTTCGCTTTGAAATGAGTGTAGAGGGGTAGTTTGCTCACCAGTCAGATCTTGATGCAGATCCTGTTCACTGTGGTCAGGTTGCTAAGAAAGGAATGACAGCCTGAACATCAGAGAAAGTTAGGAGGAAAAGATGTAACCGTCTCTGTACCTGCCTTGTTGAGAAAGAGAAGCCTTCGGGGAGAGAACGACTTAATCTGAGGTTTAGCAATATGATTTGAACATACATTTTAGACTCAGTTTTTTATTATTTGGAGGTATGTACAAACACCGCTTTACCTTTGTATGAGATAATATAACAGCATTTTGGACTGGAAAATAGTTTGGTGTAGCATGGGTCAAAGGGAGACTTTAAAACCCAGCCAAACATTGTTCATTAGAAGACAATCCTAGCAAGAGCTGGTGAAGTTGGAGATTTAAGTGCCAACAGCTAATATCGAAGTTTCTTCGCAAAAGAGTATTTGAGAGTTGCTCATTGTTAGATAATCCTCTTAAGCATGAAAGTACGTCATTTGTGTTTTAGCCTATTCCACCTTTAAACTGGTTAAAAAGATGTATGAGAGTTAATTACATCTTATTCCAGAACGTTGAAGTTTCCATCTGTGATGCTGTGGCTACGTAGTTGAATCCATGCTTTGTATTTAAGCTGTATCTTCACCTTTCAGCTATAGATTATGTCTTGGATACAGATTTAATAATAGTTGTGGGTCAACTGGTGTCTAAATGTGTCTTTACTGGCTTTTTTTACCCAATAATTCAGTGTAAATGAAATTTTATGGGGTAGCTTGTATCTAAAAAAAGACTCTCCCACCTTCTTGAAATCCTACATGACACGTTATTTTCAACTAAAATTAATACATACTTATATATATGCAGTATGTATATATAGAGAGAGAGTGTGTATATATATACAAATCAAAACCACTCATACTGCTATGATAACCTGGAAACCTCCATTTCTCCACAGGAAGAACTCTCTAGCAGAATCACTTTTTTTAGATATTAAAAGGTGTTATTAGATATTTCAGAATAGAAAGACTAGGAAAAATTTTGCTAGTCTTATGAAGAAATGGGAGTATGCATCATCAAAATTACAAATGCCCTGAGACATTCTGGTGCTGTGTCAGAATTGAAATGTTTCCTTTCTCAGGCGAAATACCACCGTTTGCAATGAAAAAGAAAATAAAAAAAAAAAAAAAGAAGAAGAAAATACATTTTCTCTAGAAAGCAGACATCATTTTATTTAATGAGAGGCTTAATGTTTTTTGTGCTGTATGAAATGTGCTAGAGGGAGAAAGTCCCAGTCGTTGTCTAAACAAATCCAAATGCAGAGCTGAATACCAGTACAGTCTTGGCAAATACTGAAGAAGGTACCTTTCCTTTAGGGGTAGATTAATGCATAGGTATGACTGTGACTTGAGCACACAGAACTTCTTTTAACATAGATTTGACGAGGCTTGCCTTTGTCTCTCTAACAGATGAGCTAATGCCATCACCTAGCAATTATCAAGTAGTGTGATGTTATGTAATGAAAGTATAAATAGCATGAGAACTAAAACTAGTAAATCTAACAGACTAGCGAGCAGCCAGGAGCAGGAATACTATTTGGAACATTTTGATTAGCATCTGAGCGCTGTCATTTTAAAAGACATTTAGAGTTGATGTTACAGTAAAGCTGCAGGCCAGGAAAGTCGCAGTCTTTGATCTGGAGTGACATTTGGGCTGTGACCCTGGGTAAATCCCTTGGCCTCTGTATACTTCTTTAAAGGAAGATAGAGAATTGGAAAAAGGCAAAGGGTGCATACACAAAATTTCTTAAGCGAGCTGATTATCACATGTTTAAATTAAGGCTACCTGTGAACTTCGTTTCCCAATAACTGACCAACAAATAGCCTATGACCTGCAATTTGAACTATCAGATTATTTCACCATCGCTGTAAAGTATTTTAGGGTTGTTTTTCTAGTTGTTTGGCAGTATTCAAAGAGATATCGTGTGAAGAAATGCAAGAGGTCACATGTACCTGGAGAAGAGAGACTGTGTGGAATGAAAGGCTCTCCACAACCCTCTGGAGGTGTGGGAGAGATCTAAAGCTTTCATCTCCTTCAGCATCTGGCACGTTTCTCCGAGTGTACCAGTTACATTAGAATGACATTTCTATTTCCTGGGGGAAGAAGGGAGGGAGAAGACTCACTGCATCATGAGATGGGAGTTGTTTTCGAAGAGCACTGTCTTTTAGAGATGCCAATAGAAAATAATTCCTAAAGATACCTTCAGAGAGTCATGGTTTAAAAAAACCTCAACAACAGAAATGCTGCATCTTTTAAGAAGGCAGTAGATGGTTGAAGCTGGATTTGCAAGATCCATCAGTGTGCTGAAGTTCAGGATGGTTTGTGAACCTCTGCTGTAGTTTTTCTAGCACCTAAAGTCATATGGCAAGGGTCTTACTGCTCTTTAGAACATGAAAAGGCTTCAAAACTCCTTCGGAAGTGAGCTGTTACATTACATAAATATTAGAGGGAATCTACCACTGTAGTGGTAAGCAGGAATGTTGACAGGAGAGTGCACACCACCTTGAACTACTTTGTAAAATGGTCTAGACTGTTTTATTACAGGTATTCATTAGCTGTAAAGGCTTGAAACAAACGAACAAACAGAAAGAAAATTTATAGCTATCAGGTCACTGCCAGAGTGGTTGGTTTGTTTACTGTTTATTTTCAGTTTTAATCATCTGCTACCGATAAATTCCACTGCCCTTGTGGTAACTTCTCATGTTGACATTGATATATTATGAGTGTTTTTAAACAGACAGTAAAAATATTGTACTTTCTAATTAAAGCAATTCATGTGTTCAACCAGGCACTGCCAAAAAGAGTTGTGTTTTCCTAATTGTTAGGTGTCTTGAGCAATATACCTGTTATAAATTGTTGATTGAACTTTGCATTATGGCCAGTGTGATTTGAAATATTCATAGCTGGTTTGGTTTGTTTGTTATTTCACTCCAGCTCTTCATTGAGAAGTGTGTCAACTGGATCTTCAAGACCTTCCAAAGTCTGTTTGGTGTGCGGAGATGAGGCATCTGGATGTCATTATGGGGTGGTCACATGTGGCAGCTGTAAAGTTTTCTTCAAGAGAGCAGTAGAAGGTAAGAAAACAATAGACAGAAAACATCAACAAAAAAGAAAAGACAAAATGCATACAAGTTTTGGGGGTTCTTTAAATAGAAACATATATATACATACAGGCATATACATGTTTTCCTGTGTGTTTTCTGCCACTGATAAAATTCTGTGGTGTTAATCTAGGGGAAATGAACTCAAATTACATGTGGTATCATGTACATAGAATTATGCCAGGTGTTTTGCAGTGTGCCCTGTCTAAAGGATGTGTTGTTTTTCTTCATGCCACTGCTGAATCAGGCTGCTTCTCCGCCCCTCCAAGGGGGATTTTGTAATTTTTAGTGGACACAGATAACAATTGATGTAAACATACTCTTGCTTCTCCTGTACTGGGGGATGAATACAGTTGTCTCATCATGCTTTGGCAGCCTTATATGACAGTGCAATTCACTCAGTTCGGTTATCTCCCCGTGGGCACCTCTAGGGCTGTCGACTCCGTAGTGCATCTACTTCGTGTTTCAGCAAAAGTGGCTTTACAGTGCTGTGGTAGATTGGTGAGGAAGCAGGAGTTGGTCATAGTGCTTTACATAGACATTGTTTTCTCCGTTAAGGACTAGGGAGTTTGCAAGGATTATATTTTGATAGCTTCATCATCACAGGAGTGTTTTTCTGATATCTCCCTATTTCATGTTAATTGTAGAATAATTACTCTTTCCTAGGCATCTTGATAGAGAGAAGTTAGGATCACTCATAATACTACAGGGCCTGTAGCAGGTGTTGCTTCTCTGTGACTTGGGTTGTTTGGCTAAAAGAAAATGTTTGACCTTTACAGACTTCATAAACAACTTCTTCAACTGATAAGAACTAAGTTTTTAATACCTGGTGAAGAATAAAAGGTCATGATATGCAAAGGACATAAATCTGTATAAGTTTTTTTTAAATTCTTTTCTGGTGATTAGATGTTCCTATAGCCACTGATGAAGCAGGCAATATCTACTTTACTGATTTATTTTCTTGAAGAAAAATCTAGAAGGAAGAAAATAGGCTCTTAATATGGTGTCCACCTCGTGCGCTGAGAAGAGTGAGGCAGTGTGTGATGTGATTAATTTCTTCTGTGATCATTAAATCTGCTGCTGCTGGCAATAAGAATTTAGCACTGTGTTAAATAGACCTGGAGGGCTTGTGCGTCACTGAAGTCAAGACATCATGTAATATCTCTCTATCAATCTGTTTATCTATCTGTCATCAAAAATGTCAGTCTAATCGAAATAAACTTCCCAAAGTTATAAGGACATGGAAAAGATTTCCCCTTTTGAAAGTAGTTTTTCTTACTATTGCGCAACGGCTGACCTTGGTGCCTTCATTGCTTAATTCTTCCGTTAGTGTTTAGTAGCTTCATGTAGCACATGTACTGGAAAATATTACTTCCTTTAACTATGTGATTTCCTCCATATTTTTCCATGCCACATCATGTATTGGGTGTTCAGACATCCATGTCTAAACTGGTCTCTGAATCATGAGGATATTTTTTTGTTGTGATCATGAGATTTTGCATACACCTGTACGTAACTGTGTGGAGCAAGAGCACCTTTTGTTATCTTTCTTCCTCCTTTCCTGCCTTCCAGGAAAGTTTCCCTTGCAGTCTTTGAACACTGATATGAAGGTAGTGTATCTACATTTACCATGTCCCTCTCTATTGATGTCCTTTCTGACATAATGGCAGCCTGATCTAGTGGGACGTAGTGGGGTTGGAACTAGATAATCTTTAAGGTCTCTTCCAATCCAAACTGTTCTATGATTCTATGATAATCTTATGGATATCCCTACCCAAGAATTTATGTGAAATTACCAAAGATTCCCTTCAGGAGTTAACAAAATAGCAAGAGTAGATTTCCAGACCTGAGAGGCCAAAATTGTTACAAAAGGATTACTTTGTAATCAGGCATAGAATAAATTTTTAAAATGTAGTTAGAAGTTATCAGGAATTACTGAAATTTTATGAGTTTAAAAAAAAAACACAAAAAAATATTAAAGGCAACAATCGAGTAATCCCTAAAATTTGAAGATAGATGTTTTAAGTTAGCTTGTATTTTTTAGAATTCTTACGTTAGCATACACGTCCTACCACTGGTATGTGAACACTGTCAAGACTTCTGCTTGATATGTACGTGATTGCGAGCTCTTGATGCTACCAGTAACATTGTTGTTACACAAGCACTGAAAACTTGGATTGCACTTTTCTGTTTATGTATATATTTGTGCATCTTTATAGATTTATGCGTTGTAGAATATTAGCCACAAAAGGACAAAGCCAAAACATAATACACATTTTTGCTCCAAACTTCCGGAAACTATCAATGTGAATAATAAAACTTTGTTTAGGTAGATTTGTAACAACAACAATTTTTGGGTTTTTATGTTTTTGTAACCTCATAAATTTTTTAAGTCAGGTACATGACCAGTAAAACAGCTCTTCCTGAGGTTTCCTATTTTAAATGAAATATTTGTAGCAGTTACTCTGTATTATTTGTTCATGAACATGTTTTTGAAACTGGTAGTTCAGTGCATGGTACAAATGAAAAATAAATGAAAATGGAAGAACTACCTTAATTGTAGATCCTGGGCATATCCATCTCAGCTCTGAGCTGAAGCTGTGTCCTTTATGTAAGTGCTACTATTGTCTTTATTACAAAGAAAACAGTAGAACTCCCTCTGTGAACATAGAAACAAGTTTCTGGGGAATTTGTAAATCATAGAATCATAGAATACTTTGGGTTGAAAGGGACCTTAAAGATTATCTAGTTCCAACCCCATGCCACAGGCAGGGACACCTCCCACTAGATCAGGCTGCCTACAGCCCCGTCCAGCCTGGCCTCAAAGACCTTCAGGAATGGAGCAGTCACAGCTTCCCTGAGCAACCTATGCCAGTGCCTCACCACCCTCGTTGTGAAGAAGTTCTTCTTTATGTCTAGTCTAAATCTGCCCCTCTCCAGTTCATACCCATTGCCCCTCGTCCTGTCATCACAAGCCTTTGTGAACAGTCCCTGCCCAGCTTTCTTGTAGCCCCTTCAGGTACTGGAAGGTCGCTATAAGGTCTCCTCTGAGCCTTCTCTTTTCCAGGCTGAACAACCCCAACTCTCTCAGCCTGTCTAATTTATTTGAGTAAAAATGAACTGTTCCCTCTCTAAAATATTGTAGTAAAAGAATAGAAGAGATTCCTTATGTTTCATTAACCATTTCTGTGAGATCATGAATAGACTTTTTAAAAATTTATGGATATTTTTCTAGTTATCTTTTACACACTTTATGTGCTTGCATGTGCACATACACGTATTTCTTACTTGATCGGCTAAAGATTCTTCAGTAGAAGTGGCACAAGAAATTCTATTCTTTCAAAAATGACCTTCTCTTCGAATTATTAAATACAGTAGCTACATCTGGTGCCATTTTCACAGAGCAACAGAATGGCTGAGGTCAGAAGGAACTTACTGAGGTCACCTGGTCCAGTCCCATCCCTGCTCACACAGGGCCACTTAGAGGCAGTTGCCCAGGAGCATGTGCAGGTAGCTTTTGAATATCACCGAGGCTGAATACTCCACAACTTGTCTAGGCAACCTCTGCCAGTGATTGGTCATCCTTACAGTAAAAAGTGCTTCCTGATGTTCTGACAGACCCTCCCATGTTTCAGTTTCTTGCTGTCTTTGAGTGAAGCAACTCTTCTCCTTGAAGGAGAAGAGACTTTTGGTCCTTAGTTTCTACTGATTAAATGAAGGTTTTATTTAGTTTAATTTTAAAAGTTACATACTGATAGTCCTTCAAAAAATATGGTGGATGGGATGGAAGTTGTGGGAGAGAACAACTGGTATTAAGGTGGAAGGAAGAACAAGTGATTTACTTGAAGATGTCCCCACTCGTTGCAGGGGGACTGGACTAGATGACCTATAAAGGTCCCTTGCAACCCAAACCATTCTGTGATTCTATGAAATGAAAAAACAAATAGTGCAAAAAAAAAGCACGGAAACAGAGAGAGGGGGGATTTAGAAAGAGGGACTTCTGCACACCACCCAGCTCTTTGGGTCTCAACTAGAATATCTAATTTTGTCAGCCTGCCTTGAACAGCTTTTGCGTAACAATTCTTTTGCACTCCTCTGAAATATTATGAAACAGAGGCATTATAACAAAAAAGAACAAGTGCATTTAAATTTAAAACCAAGGAAGTACACAATAATAAAGACTGTAGCTTGCATTTCCAATTATAAATCTGGTAATTATATTCCTAGTGAAACTTGTTTTGAGGACTTGCAGGAACTGTCTAATGAATTTATGGGAAGGAGAGCTGTAGACCAAAGAAGTATTAATGTGGGATTATTGGTGAAATTTCAAAAGTAATTTCAGATGGAATTCATTACAGGTATGTATATTATTGAAGCACAAAATTTTGGTATCAAGTAAGCGTGAACTTTTTGCGGCTGACTTGATTAACAGGAGTCTGGTATGAAGAAATGTGATCGTGTAATTAATATAAATTTGATCAGCGTTGCAAACGCTGAAATCCTTTAACTATAGAAGTCTTGATGAATGGTGTCACTGCAAAAGTTAAAACATTTGTATTTATAATAAATTTTTACCTAGGATAACTGTATTGTATGATTTTCTAAATTACAGATAAGCCCAGTCACGAAGTTATATGAACTTTAATTTATGATCATTAATAGAGTCATATGCTGAAAATAGACTATACTATGAGGGAACCTAAAGCACCTAGCCAGTCTTGTCTTGTCTTCTGCGCTGAGCCAGCTTTCTCTAAGGAGAGTAACAGGCTTGAAGTTAGAAATCACAGCTGTTCTTGCGTATGCTTTGCATTTTTAGTCTTCATTTGTCCAAGTTCCAGACAAGTATGAGGTAATTTGTCCTAAATCAAAATTTATATTGCTTCTTAAGTTGCTGAAGTTAATCTTTCATTCTTCCTTTGGCTTGAAGGTAAGAAAAAAGGAAGGCATTTTTTTATCTCCAAATTGTGCTAAAAACTACAGCAAAAATGACTGTCATCTTCCAGTTATTTTGCATATTAGTTGGGAAATTTTTGACTAATTGAAATGGAAGAATGAACAACTCATATCATATTAATTACAGGGAAGCTTGCCCTTTTTTTAAGTACAAAAGTGTGATGTTCAATATATTTCAAATTTTGTGGTTTTTTTTTCTGCTCCAGGAGGTTCGTCTTAAAACTACTGTACTATTTTAAGTCATAAACAGAGTTTTCTCTCCACCTCTGTAGTAGAACCACAGTCACAGCAGCAGAATGTTGCATTTCTTTTCTACTTTAGCGTTTGCTATTTGCCCATTTAAAGTAGGGGGAAATTTGGCTGAAGGAAATTTTTCAAAGTCTTATCTGATGCCATCTTATTTAGATGGCCTCCTAGATATGGTAAATGTGCTGTACACCTCATCAGGCAGGCTAGTAGCTGCGTGTTTAAATAGCAGGTTATCCAAGACTTCACTTCAATAGTGGAAGGGATAAAATTTCTTGTGTAGCCATTTGCAGGGAATTGGCACAGGTGTGGGAACCGAGGTTGCTTCAGAGATAGGGTTACGGAAAAGAAGTGCCATTCTTCCTCTCCTTTGTGCCAGGCTGCTCTGAAAACAGAAACAAAAAAAACCAGGCTCTGACATCAAGGGTCCAACCCTCCAGTCACCTGAGGTAACTCTGTCTGCCTTGCCAGGCACTGAGGCTGTTCTTTTTGCGGTAACCAAAGGGATCCACCAGTCTTCTAGAGACTCATCTTCACATCAAGGATTACAAGCTATTGCCAGCTTGAAAATCCAGTGTTAGAAGAATTCAGTTCTCTGGCAAGCAGAGGCACTGTGCAACTGTTTAGCAGTGGGCCAGGTGCATAAATATCCCAGGGATAGTCTCCACTTTCAGAAGCTCACATGAGAGGGAAAGGGGTATGTTATGCATAATATTTTTTCAGAAACAGGTAGTCTTCATATGGTTTTCCGATGCAGTGTAGGTGGAAACTTCCCAAGGCTCTCCACTCCTCAGCAGAAAATGAAGAGAAACTGGAGCAGGTGTGCATGCTTCCTAATGTTATTTCATTTGAATTGAGGTAGAAAAAATATCAAGGTATAAGAATTTAAATGCTGGGATGCATAGCTCTTGAATAATTCACTTAATTAGCATAACTTACATTTTTATAAAATATTACTGGTGAACAGGCTAGTTTACCTTACTGATCATTTAAAAGAGAAATATTTTTTATGCTGTAGAAGCTGAAATTGATACATTATAAAAAGACATTTTCCACACCATTTTGCAGTGTGTGCACCCATGAATTTTGTAGGCTTGTATCACTAGAACTAATTACCCATACAGTTCTTCACTCTCCGCTCTTGTTCATTCACTCTAATGGAGTCAGTCGTTTTCCATCATAGGCTGCAATTTTCCTTTTATCCACTTTCATAAGGTCAGTGGCCTCTCTAAATTCAACATCACTCAGTATAGATGTCCATATGTTTTCGTAGAAATTTCTATGTGGGATTTGAAGTTGACTCTGTTCTTGACCTGTTGCAAGAATCTGTTTTACAACTTATCAAACAGAAATATTAGGTGAAGAGCAAACAGATGGGTGATCTGCTGAGGGCAAGTGAGCTGGTCAAATTCGTGTAGCAGCTGCTACTCTTACTTGATGCGCTATGGTTAATATGTGTAAAATAAAATTTAAATAATTAAGTCATCGTAGGTTTGAAGCTGCCATCAGCATTCCATGCTTTCATAGATATAAAGAAAGAGTTTTCCTGGTTTTCCTTCTGGCAGGCAGCATTTATTGCTCAGTGAAATGAAGTCTTCGTTCCTGCTCCTGATTGGCTTTAGGTACTGGGAGCTCAGAGTTCAGGAGGCTGGTAGGGAGAAGAAGCTAGAAAGTTTTGCACTGGGACCCTGAAGAAAGGGAATAAAACCAAGCAGCAAGAAGTGTGACACAAAAAGAAGATTGATTAATAAAGGATGGAGCATGTATTACAATTTAATATTTTTAAGCTGAGGAGAGGTGGAGTGGGAGGAAAAGCTTTCCTTGTGGCTCTTGGAATATATGTCCTGCATGTGAAACTCTGACTAATGCTCAAGAATAAATGCTGGATGCATGTTAAACGTGGAGTGTAATGCTAGCAGAGCAAGCATATCATAGAATTATAGACTGTCCTGAGTTGAAAGAAATGCACAAGGATCATGAAGTCCAACTTCTGTCCCTGCATAGGACAAACCCTACATTCACACAGTGTGTCTGAGGTCATTGTCCAAATGTTTCTGGAATATTGTCAGGCTTGGCACCATGACTGCTTCCCTGGGGAGCTGTTCAGTCCTCCACCACCCTCTGGGTGAAGAACCTTCTCCTAATATCCAACCTAAAGTCTCCCCTGGCACATCTTCCTGCCATTCCATCGGGTCCTGTCATTGATTGCCAAAGAAAAGAGATGATGTCTGCTCCTCTTCCTTCCTTTGTGAGGAAGCGGTAAACTGAGGTGAGGTCTCCCCAGGCTGAACGAAACAAGTGACTTTTCCCACTTCTCATATGGCTTCCCCTCTAAACCCTTTGCCAACTTTGTGGTAGCATTTCAGAAACGAGTGGGGTAGGGGGAGAGATTGGGAACCAGCTAGGTGAGGTGGTGTCTCGATTTTAAAACAAGCAAATATGGGTGAATTTAGCAGCTGCAGCGCCGTAAAGAAGCACAAGTTGGTTAGTGGCTGGGAAAACTATTTGAAAAAGTATTTCATATCAAGGAAGCTAAAAATGCACATTCATTCCTTTCCTCCAAGACTTCCCAACTTTAGCAATTTTTTGATGATAACTGTTATTTGCTTCTAAGCAGATTTTGCTGTAGAGAAGGAGAGACGGGCACAAAGATGAGAATTTAAATGTGGACTGCTGTATAGCCTTGAAAAACACTTGCATGTTGCTAAGAAGTCTGCATGCAACTATTCTTCTCCAGCACTCTTTTGTTTGTCTTTTGTTCTTTGTCTTATGAATAATAATTTCTAGACTGCTTCATCTATAAAATAATATATTCAGTAGATGGTAGCCAGCCTACACAAGCACAATATGCAATAAACAGAACATATATGCGGTGCTGAGGTTGGTTTATCTTAGGCAAAAGCCTTTGATCGCCACAAACTCAAACATCACACAGGCTTTCACGTGCTTATCTTCTACATCTTTATAAGACAGGAAAGATTTTGACATTCTTACGATGTGACAGGAAACCAACTTGCAGTAATTTTTTTTGGTTTTTTTCAACACATGACAGTGTAATATTGTGGTAGATCAGAGTCTTCATAGAGGTGGAATGGCCCTGTGGATGCATGCTGATTCAAGGTAGCTATAGACATTTTGGCTAAAAAGAGTTCAAACGTCATCACTAATAGTTTAGTGTTTTCTTGGATACTTCAACTGCCTCTTTTAAGAAAAAGAATGGCTTTTTCCATATGCCACGTAGAGAAGAAAGACACCTTCCCTGGGAAATTCACCTTTTAGGTGATAGTTCCAAGGTGGCTGAGCCACCTGTGTGACAGTTACGTAAAATCCATGTGTTCAGACGCACCAAGTGTTGCAGGCAAACAGAGTAATATTCACACTATTCTCATACAAATGATGGTGGGGACACTTATATGGAGTATTTTGTATCCTTCTGGTCACCAACGTGTTAAAGACAGTTTGATTCAGAGTCAAGTAAACACACTAGGAGAGCTCCTGAAATTATCTGGGGAATGAAAATTTATCTAATATCAGGTGACTAAATGCTTTCAGCCTTTTTTTAGCTAAACCAAAAGAGTCTAAGTTGGGACATGATTACTGTCTATAAATATTTCATAGTTGAGGAATAGGCAACTGAGAGGGAGGAGAATTTATTTTGAACTGTACTGAAATAAGAGCAAATGGGTAAAATTACACTAGTCAGTTTGATATTTTGAGAAGGCTGCAAACCACCAAAAAGAAGGACTTTTACAGATGCTTTCCTGAAAGGACTCGGAAGGATTCAAGTACCTACTTTAAAGTGTAGTGTAAAAGAAGTAACTGATGTATAATATGATTTGGTTATCTGGGATAGTAGAGGATCAGCGAAAGAGGTTTCTTTTTAACATTTTGTCCTGATAATGCTGAGGATTTCATCTGACTAAAAAAAATGAAGGAGTACTAAAAGAAAGGATGAAACAATTAATAGGTTTTTAGGATATTCTACTTGTAGTGATGGTAGATGACAAGAAGTTCACAGGGATACAGGACTCCAGTTTTTAAAAATTTGTATTATATGTTCAGATCTTCCATAAGGTGGAATTGCTTTGTATTTGTCTGAACAGATCAATGTCTATCTCCTACGATGACTTTTCTCATTTTGAGTTCAGAAAAAAAAGCTCAGGAAAGTGAAGTCCTTTAAAATAGCTCGATCCTATCCAGCTAAACCTCTGTAGATACCCCCCGACTCCATCAGGTGACCTCATGCTTGATTACATTTGCTGGTAATCCCCTCAAGTGAGAGCCAGGCTACTGCAAAATCCTCCGTCATTGAAGTATAATTGGTCCGGCTTCTTGGACACTGTGCTGCTGAGTTATTTTGTAACGCCTGATACAATACAACTGTAAATGGATAACTAAAGCATAAACAAACATTCAAATTGGAGTTTGCAGACATAAATATACATACGAGATATTCCATATCAAACAGCATAAAGCATATCAAATATCATAAAACATCCTTAGCTAGATGTTTTAGTTCCTTACAGCTATGGTACCGCTTCTTAAGAGATACCGCTTTATAAAATGGTGTTATCTGCCTGCCTTGGCAGGCTATCAGAGCAGTGTTATAATTTTCACTTTTAGTAGCAAATAGCACTTCTCTTCTACAACTCCTAAGGTTCAGAAAATTTTTAGAGCCTGAAAAGGCTCTTCCAGTCTCAGGTTAAGTAGTTAAGAGCCAAAAGGGGATAATCCTGCAAGATGCCTGCAGCAAAACGATGTTAGAGATAAGGAATTTTAGAGTGTTGTGGTTGAAAAGAAATACTAAATAGATAAAACCTCAAAATAAGTATATAAATACAGAAAACCAGAAACAAAACAACTTTTTATACCTCCTAATCCCATTTTAAATAAGAGAGTGGGAAAAAAGTCTCCAGACGAAAAAAATTAGATAAAATGTGCATACAGATCTGTCTGTTATAGACAGAGGGAACAAGGCATCTGCTAGCATCTCAGATATAAATAGAGTGGGAAAAGGTAATGGCAAATCTCCCATTGCCTTAAAAGAAGCCAGGATTTCAGCCTTTTTTTGCAGCACAGTTTTAGATTGTTGAAGGTTTGGAGTGCCTCTGTTAGATTTGAAGTCTAGACTTAGGCTGAAGCAGTTTTTTCAGTTTTTTAGGAACAATAGTGGCCCATGGTCAACTTTGAAGCCCAAGTTCTTTGTTGTTTAGGGAGAGGAAATTCTGTAAGACAGAATTATTTTAATAATTATAAGTTTTAACCTATGAAATTGTTTGGTGACGTCTCTCATGGCTGAGATGCAATTCCAGGGCCCCAAGAAAGGGATTGTGAATCAGTTGGTCCATTCTCACTTATTTCAAGAGTGATGGTGGTGTGGGGCTTTTGTATGAATCTTGTCCTCACTAAGAGCAAGCCAGATACAAGCAAGCTTCTGTTCCATCTCCTCAGTGTCAGGGGAAGAGCTGCTAGGAGCTGCTGACACTGTAATGGGCAGCTCTGTACTTGCTGCAGAACTGATGCAGTGTTTGGACAGCTGTTGGAAGTGGCCAGTGCTTCCTATATAGGGTGTTTGTCACCTACAGCTGTGTGATACAGGTGTAGCTGAAGCCTAAAGTTTGTGTGCAGAGCCTAAAGCCTAGGCTCTGCACACAGCAGATGAGAGCACATGCTTGGGGTTTGTGCGTGCCCTGGTTCGTGTCCAGTAAAATTTGCTGATGTCCTGCTTCTCTTCACAGGCAGTTTGGCAGACCCTTTCTTCTCTTGTTGTAGAGTTTGGAGTGGCAGGACCATCTGAGGGTGTTATGACCTCTCCCACCCCCTTCTGCTCCTTTGTTGGTTCATACATTAGATGCAATGGTGGATTTCAGGGTTTTGAGCTGCTTGGCTTTTTTTCAGTTTGCTTTTTCAAAAAACATGTTAGGGGGAGAAAAATTAAGTTTGCAAAATCACAACTAAAAGTGAAAATAATGAATGCTAGTGGCCTGCGTGGTCTTTGTTCATCTGCACCACATGTAATGATTTCTAATTCAGCCTTAATTACACAATCACATACAACTTTTTCCATCAGACCTCTGCCTTGTTCATTGAACAGATTGGATAACATTCAATTAGTGAGCAGCTATTCAATATCTCGTATTCTTCTCATTGCTCAAAGTATGGTCCTGTGCCTTCACTGCTGATTACTATTCATCTCTTGCTCAGAAAACATAATTACTCATTTCTTACAGAGCTTTTCTGTGGTGCTCATCACTACAATATCAAAGTGCTTAACAAACATTGTTTAATTTATCCTTACAATACGAGTGGTTATTACCGTTGTGTTACAGTTGAGGAGTTAAGTTACAGATTAAGCTCAGATATACCCACTGATTTGGGGTTCGTTATTTATGATATCTAGCATCTCAGAGGGCAGAAGTACTTGGCATTTTATATCACTTAATATGTCCAAAGTGCAATTCCCATTGATTTTACTCGCAGCTATGATTGCTTAAAACACTGCAAATCAAACTCTGGATCTCAAGTTGGATATTCAGGAAACAAGGAGGGTAATTAGTGGGTTTTTTCTTGCTTATTATTATGAAGTAAGTTCATGGCAAAGGAGATGCAGTCCAGTTCTCCAGGGCACCATTCAGCTGCTTCAGGCCTTGACTTTTTCTTCTCTCTTACTCTCTCTTTAATCCTTAATAATTCTTTATGAACTCTGTTTTCTCTAGCAGGTGAATGTGAACTCTGAAGACAAGAGTCCCTTTGACTTTGTGGTCTCAATTAACCCTAAATCACCATCCATATTGTCCCCAGGATAAGCTAGAGGTCCAGCAAGGCGGAACCAAGGTTGTAGATGTAAGACATAATGTAGTTAGAGACTTCTCTTAGTCTGCTGTGGTGATCAGAATTCAGGTTTTGAGGTGTTGGGAAGTCTGAAACTTCTTCCCTGATGAGCAACAGCAACTAGAGCAAGGTTCCTAGGCAGTGGCTGAGTGCAGGAAACATTGATGATGGTTCTGCTTCCTGGGAAAGCTACTTGCCACTAAATAATGAAAGGGTGCCTCAAGGTCTAAGAACCTGTGCCTAAACCATTTTTCTGAAGTGAATTTGGGAAGAGAGTAATTCAGCTTCTCTAGTACATACTGATACTTGTGTTAGACAGAGATTATATTATAATTTCTCAGTATCATCCTTCCTTATGTTCATATAGTACATCCTAACATGCTTAATATCTCAGTTTGAACTTTTACCCTGTATGAGTATTCTGCACAGGTTACCAAACCACATTATTATGGTGTGTTTAACTTGCTATCTTTTCTGAATATGCTGCAGACGTTTCACAATATCACTTTTGTTTTTAGAAGCTGTACTTCTCTTCCTATTTTATTTCAAGCTTCCTTGTGTAACACTTCATGTAATATTGGGTATAGCATTTCTTTGATACAGAAGATATGCCTTAATCACTTTATGCCTTTAGGACTATCAGAGGCTATGCTAATGTGCTTAGGTTTATGAAAAGAACACCATTTTGTGTGGATTAACTTTGTCCAGATGAGAGAGCGTTATCATGTAATCACAGAATTGCTGAGGTTGAAAGGGGCCTCTGGAGATTATTTAGTCCAACCTTCCTGCTCAGAGCAGGTTGCTCAGCACTGTGTCCGGTTGGGTTTTGAGTATCTCGGAGGGATGCACAGAGGATGGAGACTCCACAGCTCCTCAGGGAAACCTGTTTGATCATCCTCCTCATAAAAAAATGTATTCTTGCTCTTCTTGAAGGTGGAAGTGACACCTGCATCGTTCCAGTCCTTGGCAGCCTCACTCATTTGCCAAGGGTGGTCTCTCAGTGATGTGAACCAGCTTTCCTCAGCGCTCGTGGGTGCAGCTCGTTATTTCCCATTTGTTATACGCTACCCAGGCTGATTCCCTTCCTCCCAGGATGAGCCTTCCTTGCTCAGACTGCTCAGACTTTTCCTCCCCTGTTGCTTTTCAAAGCAAAAGGAACTGCCTTGGATTTAGTTGATTCTCATCTAGAGAATGTCCCTGACATTTTTTGCTCTATCAAATTGCTTCACTTTAAATTGATGGGCTTTATAATCCATTAGTTGAAAAGTAAAGAACTCAGACCAAAGAAAATGAGTGCAGGAGAAAAACAGCTAAGAGTTACTCTCTCAGAGCCCGGTTAACTGCTAGAGTTGCTCAAGCTTCTGCCTGAACCAAAGATCTCCCACTGACTCACACTGCTGGTTTATACATGGTTGGAAATGGGAAAGACAGACTTAAAAGCCCTATCAAGTCTGAATGATATTCTGCCTCCCAGAACTGGCTCCCATGCTTCCTAACAGATTATTTTTTTCTGATTTATTAAATAATAATCTTAGAAAGGGTCCATCTACAGATTTTCTTCAATGGCACACCAGATGACCAGTAATAAGAGCAAAAAGCTGCAATGCAATTACTGTTTCAGGCAGTAGATTTTTATGTTTATTGAAATTGTTCGGTGGCTTTTGCCTGGAAAAGAATATATGACGAAATTCAAAAGGACTAAATAAAGGGCTCAGAAAGTAAATGTAGAAAGGCTACATTTTAGGAATTTATTCTAGAGATTTAGAACGTAGGCAGACTTTCAAGTCACAGGGTGAGAAAAATACCAGAATGGAAATAGCCTCTGCAATAGGAAGACAGATATTATCTTAAAAAACAACGTGACGTCCATTAATCAGAAAACCAGTATTATATTTGGTAAGAAGAAAACTGTTTCTTGGAAATTTTTGGTACTGTCTTTGCAAGATGATAGCCATTTGTGTGTTACTGATCATTCTGATAAGCTATATACTTTTGAATTCTAATTTAATGTTTCACACCTTTTCCAGAAAAGGTGTCATTGCTATTAGTGTTAATGCAGTTGTATCCAATTTTTGCACAGTCTCATTTACCTTTAATTCTTCTTCATTCTTGCTGAAAACTGTCTCCAGAAGAGTGGAATTTTCTCCGCTCATTTCCTGTTCATGGCATATTTACGTTCTTTTGAGTTATTACCAAGCAAAAGAACTAGTATATAGCTTTCTCATTTGTACCCACCTGTTTATTTTACTTCATCTGGAAGTTGGTTTATGTTGTGTTCTTAATACAGAAAAGGATGGAACTTGATGTTTCCTGCTTAACTGTCGCAAAGCCCACTCCCTCATTTTTTTACATGTAACAAATAACTAAGGCAACTTGTGTATTTGAAGTAGACATATGGCAAACAATTCTTGCAGCATCAGAATAGCGATGCTTATTGCAGAGCAGGGCAATGGATGATATTAAAAAAGGTAATGTTGCTTTCTTAGGGAGAGTCTCTGTGTGGGAGCAGATCAGAACAACCAAGACTTAACTTTTTCTAACAAGAACAATTTAAACTGAAATATGGAGGTTTACAAACTTTTTGCGCACTCTGCACGAGGATTCTGCTAAGCTTTTTCTTCATTAGGCTGGGATGTTTTTAATTTAAAACTAGTGCCTATGGCGAAGAAGTGTAATAGCCCTGTACTTCCAAAACTTGGGCATTTATGCAAGTTTTCTGTAAACATTTTAGGATTCTAACTATATGATTCCGTTTCTGAAAGGACATTTTTTGTCTAGGGTATTTAGCTGTAGATGAGTATTATTATATGTATTTTCACAGACTTGTGGTCTAATTTTTTTTTCTAAGAATAATTATATATTTGGAGCTAAGCATCCAATTATTTATTCATCCATTTTACCACGTGGACTTAGCAAATGGACTTGTGTTAGCCTATACACCATATCATGCATGCAAATTCCACTCTTAACAATACTGCTGGAAATTATGTAAGTGATAGGTGCTAATTTTCTCTGATACAACAGAATGATAATGATGGACTATTGGGAAAAAATAATAAGTACTTCTTAGGTTGTGTGCACTGGCATACTAAACTATTCATAAAATTAGAAAAGGGGAATGGGAAGACACTAATCTCTTTTAAAATGATGTCTTTTACTTGCAGCCTTTTTAGTCTTTTAATAACAGGAAGACAGCATTCACACAATGATAGCACCACATTCATGAACGAAACTATCAGGTTGTATCTCTAGGGGGAGGGTGGTTGTTAATGACTTCATTTGAAGGTGCACACTGCCAGGCAGTTGAATTCTAGATATTCAGGTGTTTTATAGAGCCCTAGGAACTGCAACTGATATTTTGTATTCTCATACTTCTGCAGTGTCATCATGCAGGTACTCTGTGCTGAATGTAGGGCAGCAGTCTGTCAAGTGCAGTAGATATGTGTATATTTTAATACAGCAGCATTGCATACAGCTTTCTAAAATAAATTAGGGTGTTGGAAAATAACACAAGCACTTGGGCACAGTGGTCACACTGAGCTGCGTTTTTTTCTCGTTTCACTTCTGGTGTGTGTGTGAGAAGTTTAGAAAGATAGCCTACCAATTATTCCATGTTAATTATTCATTTAAATGTAGGAAGAGGAAATATGACAAGGATGAGATCTTTCTGTTTAATAATAGAAGATCATTCATGGAAAGCTTATGAAAAAGTGAAGGACATTAAAAGCACGAACAAAATATATGTATTACTACATGCTCAGAGTTCTGTAATAAGACAGAACAGAGTTGAACAACAGAGGTTTTTTGAACAGTATTTGGGTAAATTTGCTCACTTGAGCATCCCTTTTTTCCATAGAGTTGGGAAAATGTTCCAGAAATAGAGAACTGAAGGACAGTGTCATTTTTCTGACTTTCATTTCAGTCCTTCCTGTCGCCATTCTCACACTTACTGTATTTTCTATTGTGGTTCCACTAAGAATGGGAGAAAGTCTTTGTCACTGTCACCATTCTTTCTGTCCTTGAAGTCTTCAATAACAAGTTCACAGTGCAAGAACAATAAGCCACCAAGGAAGAAAAAGGTAGAAAGTGCCCTGAGTGCTACTATTAGCAAAGGTGCCCACTTAGATTCAGCAGGCAAAGACAGATCTAAAGTATTGTCATATAGTGCAGGTGGGGATAATCCAAAATCCATATGCACGTGCATTATGTGGATTATGCAATCCATAATCCAAAATCAGTATGCATTGAAGTAGTGGGGAAATCCTTAGAATTAAACTATTTCCATCCGGATGTGGGACAAATGAAGATTTCAGCTGAAATCAGAAACAAAAGGTTTAGAAAGACAGAGAAGAAGGTAACCAGCGTGGGGATCAGAGCAGGCCACGGTAAAAACACTTCTGCCATTGCAGACAAGAAAGTAATGTCTTTAAAGTGGGACTTGCCAAGACTGCTAAAAGAAGATTGAATTTAAAGTGAGAGAAGGATACTTGTTCAGGATCAGCTCCTGTTGCTCAGGCCCCTTCTGTCCTCGTTACAAAATGGGCTGGCACAGGCTTATGTGCATGTTTAGCTTGTGTTTTTCTCCTGTGCTTTTACCATTTGCTCTAAATGCTTCCCTAGCTCTCTTGGTCTGACAGGAGAAGGGTTTACAAACAGCGAACCTATTTCAGGATGTGAGGAGTGTGTGTGATAATCCAAGTGCTGCCACAATTTAGCCTAAGGGACACGAGGGGAGCCATGCGGCTGAGTCTGTGAAGGGGTAAATATAAACCTGTCTGCAGAATAGGGCAGTCAGGGGTGTAGGGAACAGGGGTCTAAAGAGGGTCGTCTGCAGCAGTGCAGGTGTTCTGTTCATCCACCGTTTGGTCAAATATATCATATGCATCTATTTTCATGAATCAGCTTGTCAGGATTGTTTTCCCTTTCCATGGTATGTAAACACTGTGTACCTTTTGTTTGCTCAAAACCCTTGACCCTCAGCAGAACCATGGCTTCTCAGTGCTTGATTAGCTGGGTTAATTTCATTTTGCACAACTATAACTAATGGCCATTTAAAACTGCCAGAAGGCCACTGTGGGTTTCTTCTCGTGCCTGACCATATTTGTGAGCAGGGCATTAATCAGCACTCTCTGTCACGCTTTATTGCTTAATGATGAGGGTTAACTGACCACTTCCCAGTAATAATGAAAAACAGAGGTCAGCAGTCACTGACTGACCAAAGAGAGGATCTCTTCCGACTTGTACTTTTACTCCTTCATCCTCAGGCAGCAACAAATATGTCCAGTCTACCACTTAAACATGAACACTTATCTTAAAGTTCATCTTAATTATAGATCAGTCTGTCACGTGTTTACCCAATCGAAACAATCAAAACCACTGAGCCGGTTACCTAATTAAAGTCAATGTAATTGCGTGTGCTGGTAAACTGTTAGATTTAACAAAGTCTGGTTTAGGAGCTGAAATACAATGTGTGGGTGCAGCACTGAAACTCCTCAGCCCAAACATTTTTACGGTGATTCAGTAATCTGTGACCCTCCTAAACGTTGTAGTTTAATTTCCGCGTGTGGATAGAAAAATGGCCATAGTTTGCCTTCCTTGCATATTTTGATGATATCGTTTCACAAATTCTTGTTGAAGGATACTTTTTTTTCTCAAGTTTGTAGTTTTACTACTCGTTTTGTTTTGTGCAAGCTTCATGTACATGGGACACTATGCTAGCTGCTCGGGTGGGTGGTCTTGCTGGGCAGTGGCACCCTTGCTGAGGTAGGCAGCAGATACCCCTCTACCTAAATGGTTTAGGAAGGCAGTATGAACAAAGTGGGGCACGGCTGGCATTTGCCTGCCTCATGTCAGCTGTAGGGATTTCTTGCCTCTGCCCAAAAGAAGGAGGTGTGAGGGGAGGCTGGACTGCACAGGGGTGGTGGGAACATAGAGCCTCCTCCTTCAGAGCAGCTCTGCTCACTGGTTAGGAGCTGAAGCTCCATTTCCTCTTCCTGAAAAGGTTTAGAAAAGCAGAGAACATAAATTAAAAGACAATATTGTCATCATTTTCTAAGGTAAATATTTATTTAAACTCCTGGGGCTGCACTCCGGATTATGAGGGAGATTTTGCAGACTTCTGTACCAACACATAGTATCAAATGCTGTGGAGCTGCTGTAATGCCTTGTGCTCTTCCCAGGAGCACGTGGGCTGAAGGAGGGGAGGTAAAATGGGGTGCGTGTGGGAAATCCATAGCACGGTGCAGCGCTTATCTGCTACAGCAGCACCTGACTGGCCATTGTAAGGCCATGTAGCTGTCTAGTAGGAGTAACCTGGATATCAAATGGTGTTTTGTGGGGTCCTTCTTGCATCTGTAAGCTTCTGAGGTTGCCACTGGCTGTTTTCCCCATGCCTACAGAAAGAAGCAGAGGTGGCACCAGGCCTTTTTTGGGCGCACCTCCTGAGACGGGCTCAGCAAATGAGGTCCCAGGTATCATGAAAACTTGGGGGCAGAGTTGGAGTCACGTGCGGCAGAACTAGGAGCCCCAGCACCCGACTCCAGCTGCTGTCACTGGAGAAAGGTAACCCAACCAGGGGATTGTCAGCCACCTTGGAAAGCAGTCTCTCTCAAAAATGGTAAACGCAGAAAAATCAAGTTGTGGGAGTGACAAATCAGGCTCAATGCATTAGTAGGAACTTTTAATATTTCTGGTCTTACTGTGTTTTGACTCCAGTTTCCAATCTGTAAAGTAGAGATGGTTGTGCCGTTTTCTAGGGGAATTGAGTCTTAGTTTTCCTGCAGTCAGCCCTAATGCTGTAGAGGTAGATATTCCTGTGACATTCTGCCCCCCAAATAATTTTCTTCTCAGCTGCTTCCGTTTATCCAGTTACCACCCGTCTGCATCCCCTGCCTCTTCTGGTTCTGACCAGCACTCACCTTTGGACCTTCCTTATCTCCTTCAGCTCATCAGCTTCTGCACTGTCAGACTCTCCTGACTGTTCTCCGCTTCCCCAGCTTCTCCAATATCCCACTGCCTATGTCTCTTTCCTTTCTCCACTGCTGTTTTTGTGAGCCTTTCTTCTTCCAAGTCTACTACCTATCCAAACTTCTGTCATCTCTCCTCATTAAGCTCCTGGTGGTTCTCTTGCTCTTGCAACCTGTGCTTTGTTCCTCTTCCCTCTGATTTCATCCCTTGCTGCATCCTGAGAGCATGATGTGGATTTTCTGCAAGGAGTTGCCATGCCAAAACATCACGTGGCATGTGGATGAGATGGTTGGAGCGTTAGGTCAGCCCAGACCCTCTGCCTTGGTCCATACATTTTGTAGAAGGGAAGTTTGGAGATTCACAGCCAACCTCTACCAAAACCCTTGCAAATCATATCACGTACAAACTGCAACTTTTCAGTGTTTTATACTATGATCCGTTATAATTTTAAGTGATAATGTATGAGATGGCAAAAGGCACATCTGTGGTATCAGAGCAGTGATGCTTCAAAGGGTCTGTCTCAAAGTGTGAAGGCTCTTGAGCTTCTCAAATATGTCTGAAAAAAATGTAACACTGAGGAAAACCAACATGTTTCTCCCTACCCTTATTCACAAACTTACTTTGCACTAAGCTTAGTTAGTACTTCTAGCTGATACATTCTTACACTTGCAAAATAAAATTCAGCCCCAGGCAGACATCCAGCATGGAAAAATTCAGCCCTAACTGCTAATGTGTGGTAAAGTTATAAGCAATAGAAAGTGAGGTCTTAAAATGAGGAGCATCAGGCAACCTTAACTGTATGTAGTCCTACAAGTTCTACTGATGATAATCTCTTCTTTGACAGATTTCATCCAATTTGTGGATTCATTTTGACATACACTATACAAAGAAAGGGGAAAAAAAAATCCCTGGAGTAGGACTCTAAGGCTTATAGATACCACCTTATAAGTAGTGAAAGCAGTGATCAACCATGCAGTCATTGTACTTTCTGCCAAAAAAAGCACTGCAGAAAGTCCATAAGAAAATCTTAATATAAAATTAAGGCACTGATGTGCTGAACATGAGACCTGTTGATTTTGTGCCAGCTGTTATCTTATTCCCATAAATTAAAATGTAGATTGCAGGTAAATGTTGAATTATAAAAATATTGCAGAAATAGCCACGTAAAAGCTCTCATTACTTGCATAGACAAAAGCCTAGGGTAGCATGCTATTCACACATGCATATCAAACACAATTTTAGTCATAAATATTAACTCTCCAGTAAACACTGCAAAATTCTGTCTTGTTCATCAGGTCTCTCACTCCTATAGGTTTGGGGTTTTCTTATCCATCTATGAGCTAAAAATCTGTGCAGGGTATTTCTCCAGAGTGGAACTATAAATTTTGCTTATCTGAAGCATTAAGAAGAGATTTTAAGCACAAACTAGGTGAAGGAGGGTGGGGTAGGGAGTGGGTGCAAACAGTTACCTTTGAGATCCCATTTCTGGGAGGCCTTGCCTATTGATAGAGGGGCTTGGGAATCCTACATGCCCAAACATGGCTGTTGGCCTGGAATGTTGTTTGGGGATTATATAGCGAACTGCATCCCATCAGGCTTGTTTGCAGGCTGCCTGCAGCTGGGCTTTGCTTTTTTTTTCCTGGTTGGTTTTTTTTTTTCCAAATTGCATGCAAAACCTGTGTGAATGGTAATCATCCATTCCCTAGATCAGACTCCGGCAATGTCTACGTGACTTTGAAAATGTCTTTCAGTAGAGCCCTGCTGACAGCTTAACAGTTATATAAAATGCTACCTTCTGAAAAAAAAAATCACTTCCCAGCAATGTCAATGTGTGAGGAGCAAGGAGAATCCAGCTACCTTCCTACTGGGATGTAATTTGTCATTTTTCAGAACCTTTCTACCTGTATTACACAGTCTGGGGTAAAAATGTTTGCTTAGTCAGATCTCTCTACCTGGGCAGGATAACTTGGTGCTGTGTGTTTGTAGCAAAGACTGCAAATACTTGTGTACATGGGTAGCACTGTTTATTTTTAATAGTCCTGCTGTCTCATGGAAAATCAACTTTAGATGTAAATAACTCTTTCCATTATCAACAATAAAACGTGAAATTTCAAGCAATATAATCTACATCTATTATGGTAGCTTAGTTAGTCATAATTCATTCCTGGGAGGATCTCACTGGTATGTAGCCTAACTTTTTTTTCCTTATTTAATCTTATTCTTTTCATCAAGTCAAAATCTTTGTGTACTCGTTATTCTTAGAACTAGGCACATGCTTAAGTGCCCAAGGCAAAAGGGCTTAAGGCACATACTAGAGACTTGAACTAGACTATTATCATTTCCTATCTCTAATTATCAGAGAAGTTTCAGGCGGGTAAAAGGCTACCTTAAATTTTCTTGGTAAATCACTCCCTCTGGCTTCTAATCATTTCCGTTCCACTTCTCTGGACTTCCTCCAGTTTGTTTCTAGCTTCCAGTAATGAAGTGCCTGAACTGCATACAATATTTCAGGTGTGGCTGCAAAAGAAATGCATAAAGAGAGCACTGTCATGCCAACCTGCTCTACTGTGTAATGCTCCTACAGAAAGAGCCAGAGGTGTTATTGGTGCTTAGTTCTCCTCTGCCACATTGCTTCTTACATCCATATTATCCTCCCATTCCTAAGAGTCTTTCAGTGTTGATGCTTTCCAAATTTTACTTCATTTTGCTTTGTTGTTAACTCTTTATTTTGGATTACTCCCTTGGTACATGCAGAAACATTTTTCTAACTGCAGTTTTATTCCTCGTTTCCTGTCTTTTGCTTATAATTTCTCTACACCCTCTTGTATTATTTTTCTGTCCACGCTTATGTTGATAACTCCTCCTTTCTTCCTGCTTCCAATGAAAAGATCAAAATAAGCAGTAGTTCCTCTGATACTCTACAGGATACCTTCCCAGAATGATAAACTGCATTTGGCAGTGACTTAGCCTCAGTAGGAATTTGGTGTAGAAACTCTTAATGACAGAATTTATGTTGGGTCTTCTCGTCACGTAAATCTTGCCAAATAATAACAGTGAACTGGATTCTAGATTTCTTGCTTAGTGGATAAACAGTTTTTTCAGGTGAGAAATAGAAGGAGAAAGTGGTTAGTAGATGAGAAATGTAATGGATAAAATGAACTGAGCATTGTGCATCAGTGAATAAATAAAATACATTTCCTGCATGAGTGCATCTCCAGCAGTATTTCCATATCAGTGTACTTCAACCTTTAAAGTAAGTATTCCTGAATCACTGGATGGCTCAGCATCTTCAGGTACCATTACTTTGGAAATAAGAAGGGTAAGGGTGCTCCTAGATGCCGAAGTATGTTTTGCCCAGGAGGTAACTGCTGACCAGGCCTATGTTTTTCTGCAAAGAAATAGTGTTTTTTCACACTTGCATCCTGATTTCCACTTTTACTTGGTGTAGGCATCTAAACTTGGGTAAAATAGAGGTAAAGCACTGTCATTCCTGTCCTGCAGAGTCTTCTCCTTATTTTGTAGAGGTATTAATGGCTTTGTACTCTTGGCCTAGTTTCATCTTTGCCTTGCCTAAAACAGTACTGCTGGAGAAAGTGTCACCTTCAAGCAGTCCAAGAAATCCCTTGAGGACAAGGCTGGAGAAGCTTTGTAGAGCATCCTCTGGTCTCCCCACCATGATCTACATGCTCTGCTTTCCAGATTTCTTTTTTTCTCCTGAAAATTGTGCCTTCCATATCTACAATATTTTGAGTTGTACTCTCTCACCGTATTTTGCTGAGTTACATAGCTGATGGGTAAACTCAAGACCAGGGCATAGGGGCCATCTGAAAAAAATGGAGTTTCCCTCATACAGCAATAGCATAGAGAGGTCTTCTGTACCAGCTTCTTCAGGCCTAGAGAGGCTGTAATGGCAGGGCAAGTCAGGCTCCAGTCATCCTTTTATAGCATATGCTCCTTTTCAAAGTTAGTTCCCTTCCGCACTTTGTCTGGTCTTCCAACTACTTTAATTTTGGTCTTCTGGTGAACTGAAAGTCGGTTTATCTCTTTGGAAGACCCCTGAAATCCAACAACAACTGATCTTTCCACAAAACTTCTGAATTATTTCTGCATGTGAGTTTTGGCTGTGCTCCAGCTTTGAAATCTTTATGCTGCTTCAGAGTGTAAATAAGTGGGACTGGATTAATAAATTGTATGAAACGTGGTGCCATACTTCATTATAATCCACTTATCAAAGTGGAAAAACCTTTCAGTACAAAAAGTGCATCTGCTTTTAATTTTCATTTTGATCTTTTCTTTGTGTGTTTTCAGACATGAGTGTACCTTTTCAAGGAGGCTTTTAATGCTGATGCCTGGCAGTTTCAAAGTTACTTCTGAAGATGGCAAAACAGAGCTAGGAAATTTGAGATGTAGTAGGAAAATCATGGGACTGGTTTATCCTCTCATAATTATAAGTTGGAGTGAACTACATCACACTGAAATCTGGTGTAAGTAGAAAGCAGATCAGGTTTTTGATGTTTCTGACCTTTTCAAAATTTCTATTTTCTTAATTCTAATTTTATTGCTTTCACTTACAACACATGTTTCAGAGAAGTAGAATTTTGCCATTAGTCACTATCATTTTTCAAAGATAAAACAATTACTTTTGATGCCGGCAGTGAAACCCGCTATTTACAGAATACAAAAATACATTGTCAGTCACATCAAACTGAGGTTAAGCTTGGCTTAACACTAAATGACCGCAACCCTCAATCATCCATTTGCTGCAGAGCTCTACATCTAATGGCTATTGCAGAAGAGATTGGGCTACTGTCTGTTGCTTTAACGAGAAAATTGATGTATTTTATGAAGGTTAATTCAAAGGATTTTCGTGCTGTTCATATGCTGCTTCTAAGCAATGACATTTTAGTTCACGTGAGTTTATATTAAACAGCTACTTGCAGGAAACTAAAATTAATTCGATCTGCTTAGCACTACTGGAATTTTAATTATGAAAATAGAACTGTAAAAAAAATCTGCGTTCAAACATGCCCCTTGTGAAGTTAAATGTGAGTAGACTTAGGAGTTTTTTTATTTTTTTTTTTTTCTGAAATGTATTGAATGCAAGGGGTGAAGATACATATCATGAAGGAGCAGCTACCCTAATCCGGGGGTGAATTCTGCATATAAATTATATAGTAATAGGTCTTTAGTTTTCACTGAGCAAAACAAATTTTGAAACAGCAATTGTGTCAGTAAGTCAGAGTGGTCTTTGAAAGTAGAATGGAAGGATTCAATTTATGCCTTGGTGATGCACTTAGACCCTAAAATGGACCTCTGTTGTGTCGTTCTGTGTCTCTTTTTTTCAGTTTTGTCTTCAGTGGCCACCATCATTTGGGCTCAAATTTGACGTATTTCATTTTATCTAAATATCCATTTCTTTATAATGAAGGGGTGGCCTGATCCCCTCAAGATCTTACTCTGAGATGAGAATAATGTGTCTGAAACATTTGGTATGCTTTAAAACATGACTCTTTTTTTTTTTGCTTGGTTGAGGGTTTTCTGTTTTTAACTCCCAGTGGTAATGCTATAGGTGTGTCACTCGCAAGATTATCTCCAGTAAAATTTGGATAATTAGACAAAGCTTCAATTCATCACTGTCTTTACTGCTAAGTGGTACTTTGTTCAGCCTCTTGGGGTTGGATGCATAAGCAAAGAGGGAAGTAGCTGTTTTCAGGGGAACAGGAAAGTTGCCTTGTACCATCACTGTGAACAGTGACTGTGGACAGAGCTGTGACAGAGCATGACCCAAATGCAGAGTGTGGAGAGGGCTGGAATCTCGTGGAGATGCACCCACTTGGGTGGGGGAGGGTCAAAAGTGTGCGCTCGGGAAGACCCAACTCATCCCTTTAAAGATGAAAATAGCAACCGTAATTGCTGTAATACCCTTTCTGCTGCTTAATTTACACTTCTTGTTTTAAGTTGTTACAGTATTTTAACAGTAAATGTACTGTGAAATTTCATTATAATCGTCAAATCTTCTGCTATCTCATCATCCTCGTTTTTCAGGTTTTCTTCAGATTTACCTGGAATCACAGAGATCTTAAGTTCCTGATAAAAATAAATAGACAGAGAGAAAAATGAAGAAAAAATAAAGGCATGTACATATTTCCAAGGGTAAAACAGATTCCTTTTTAAAAAGCTGGCAAACAAATGCAGAAAACTTCTAAGTTCACTTTGGTGAGCACCTAGTACTATTTTGGTCAGCATTTCTGTTTGGGATCTCAAGAAATTCTGCTAAAAGGTTGTTATGAGGGTATTGCTACAGCCTTTGGAAGAAAATAATTACTGACTAGAATTCCAGAGGAAAAGATTTATCAATGCATGTGCTGACAATATTTTAAATTGTTGTTATAATTCATAATAATATTCATTATGACAAATTTAGCATATTTCCAGTATGAGCTGTAGTAAACTGTACATGAAAAATGCAAGAGAAAAATATGCTTTGAAGAGAATGTGTCATTCACACAGAATAAAATTCGTGATCTGCTGAGCATGCTAAATGCAAGAACATAGCAGACTTGAACTTCAAAATGTTGGAAAAACCCAAAGGGCAGCTACTTTAAAAAAAAAAAAAAGTTAATATTTTCACTGAGATCAAGAGTTGCAAAAAGTTTTACTTTGTGAAATGAACTGCCTATATTTTGAGTAATATCTTGCATGAAATAGCATGCATTTTATTGAAGGAGTCAGCCTGGAATTGCGAATTATAAAATGAAGATGCAAAACCTGGATTTAATGCTGTATAACTTGATTTTTCTGTCTGTCCTGTCTGAATAGTTCTCTCCTCTTTTGCCTGTTTGAAGTAGTGAATAGCGTGTCACAGTCTACAGCCCCATAGACAAATACAAATGTTTATGGAGATGAATATTTTCAGTGAAGTATACACTGAAGGAGCGTAGCTTAGGGAGCTGTACAGTCACATAGAAATCCTTACATTACCAATTAGTGCTCCATACTCCAGAATACATCCCCCCACACCCTCTCAAGCGTTCCCTTAGATGAACCTGGTATTTCACACAAATCTTATCTCACACTGTGTACTTCCTGAAATATAGTTGTAACGAGGAATTAATTGTGGAGCGGGATACTACATCACGTACGTAATTGTAGCAGAGTGTTTGACCACGTGTATCAAAAAAATGGAAGGGCATTCCAGTTGCAGTGAAAGATTTTTGCATGCCACTTATTTAAAAAAGTCTTTCCAGTCTTTCTAGACCATTTCTTGTACGTTGAAATTTTCCACTAAAGTTCATTGAAATTTGTAGTATGTCAAGAATGCCTTATCAGATTTTTAGCATGGGAAAGCAGAAGTAGGCATTGTGCATGCAACATGATCTCTTGTAAATCTATCGTATGTACTACTCTGAGGATAGCAGCATCTAAAGATTTCAAAATTAGCCTACAGTTAAAATGAAAATTTGGAAAGTTGCTGTGAAAGAAAATGCCGGAAAATATTAGATGTGTGATTTTGTCAGAACAACATCCTCTAAAGCTCTAATTCTCACTCTTTGTATTACTGTATCTGTTATAATCTAAAATCAAAAGCAGTTGCACTGAAAACTAATTTAAAAACGGAAACAAAATTATTTAGCTTGGTAACAGGATTCTTTTGGTGTTTGTAGATACTCATCCTTGGTTTTCCTCCTAAACAGATTTCCAATGCTGTGTGATTTCACTGAATTGGAAATGTTTTGCAGCTATCAGATGCTTTTCTTGTTCCTTTTCTGTGCTCTCTAGTATCATTCAGTGTTACTTTGACCACATGAAAAGGGAATTTCCTCAGTCGGTTGTGTGGCCGCGTTTAGACTTCCAGAGTGCTGAACCAAAAGCTTTCTTAGCTCCTCTGGGTTTCAGGAGGCCTCGGCTGTCCTCCAGGGCTGTTAATGTGGCTGGTTGGTACGAACTCTGCCTCATTTGTGGAGACAGTGGGAGCCCTGAGGGAGTGGTCTCACTACCAGTTTGGGGCGTATCTTGTATTGGTAGCTGAGTCCTTCTGGATAACGGACAGCTGGGGCACCAGACACAGTCTTGGAGAGGCTTCCAAAGTTCTGCAGCATGTTTTAAGAATGGCAGAAGGAAATGCACTCACGTAACCTCAAATATTAGATATTTTTCTTGTTCACTTATCTCACTGTGGTATAACAGGTTTCATCCCTGCTGGATGGTTTCTACTGCAGAAAATAGTAGCCTCCTTTGGGCTACATCCCATGCTCCCTTGCCAAATTTCCTCTCTCTCCTTGATCGCTGTCACTGGTGCCCTTTCAGTCTGCTTAAAATAGTGAGTGAGAACCATTTTTATAACTTCTTGTCTCCTTTGCCAGGATCAACAGACTGTACCAGCTGTTTTTGTTAACCTGGTCTCAGCCCAGTGTGAAAGCAAGCTCCCTGGGAAGGTGAAGGAGCCGGAGACAGTCTCTGTATTGAAATCAGCAGAGCACTGGAGTCTGTGGTCTTAGATGTGTGTAGGGAGTACATAGCAGTGTGGCAATTTGAAAACTTTCACGTATGAAGCATCAGGGGATACAGCCCTCCCTGCTGCACTCCCAGAAGAAAGGGGAATCAGCTTTCTATCTGTAGTCACTTTTGGAGGAAGCACTGGTAGTTCATCTGTGCTTTCAAACTTTGGCTTTCCGAAGAAAACAAGTGTGGTAGGTAATGCGGAAAGCATTAAGTCATTGTTTATGACATAACCACCACCTAAGGACAGTCCGTAGCTCTTTCTGTGGGACAGAATCGGTAGCATGTTTCAGATTAGACAAAGGAAGATTAGGTGATCGCAAGCCAACATGCGGGATTTAAGAATGCTTTTGTCAACGCTGTTTAATTATAACATGCTATAATTAAATAGCGGTTAAAGACAAGATTTAAAACACGGAGAAAATTTAGAAAAATACTGTGTTGACGAAGTTGTAGACTATCCTTGCTATTTGAGCACCAAGTGATGTGCCTGTGCTTTTAAAAGAGCTCTAGCTGGGTATGGTAGAGACTGCAGAAAATGATGCTATTGAGACTGTATTTTTATCCACGTCCCAGGTAGTTGTAATATACTTCAGCTTGGTATATGAAATGAGCTGTAGCCGTGCCTTTGACTGCAGTGTAAATATACCCTATGAAATGACCAGTTATGGACTGAATGGAGGAAATAATAAATTTTGAAGATAAATGAGAAAACTGAAGAAAGAATTGTGGAACAGGAGAAGGGTAAAAGATGAAAGTAGGTAAAGGGGAAGCTTAGAAAATACTTTTTTTAGTTGAAGGAAAGAAAAAGGGGTGGAGAAGAAAGTAAGGAGATTTACAAAAATATAAAAATGGTAGATAAATTAATCCAGTTAATATAAAAGAGTAACGAAACTGAAAGTTGTCTTGGGATCTAGAAGCAGCAGAGGGTAATTGAGACTGAGAAGCAGGAAACATCCCAGATATGGTGAATATTTTTCCAAAATTAGAATAAAATTTAATTAAATCTCTAATTTATCATAAAAGAGAGGAAAGCTCTAAATTCTTCCTTCAGAGAAGGATTTAGACCGTACCTGCTCTATAAGCACACTCTCAGAAAATGTTAATAATAGATTGTTATTATCGTCTTAAGCGGCTGGCAGTTACAGCCTTTGTCTGTAGCCAAAAACATGTTGTCTGAGACTGATATGGTGAGGTGAATAAAGCTGTTGAGTAACAAGGGAGATAGACCCTGGAGTCAGACTGCATTTTGAGAAACCCCAAGGTTTGATATCTCAAGTACAAACGGCAAGTGTTTCCTATATAAAATGAAGGGGCAATGTTCACATCTGAGTTCTGTACTTTATCTGCGGCATTTATAAACTTATTCTGCATTACACATAAATTTCAGTGTGAGAAATCAAGTTTATTAGTTTACCGTGGTCAGATCAGACTGGTTTAAACAGAGCTGAGGAAGTTAATTATCAGATGTCTCGGGTAGGTCTAGCAATAAGTAACTAGTTATGGTGAGAAGGACTTGCCGTGGCTGCAGCCTTTGGAGCTGCAGCTGGGGGACGGCTCCTGCCATTGCATGCGGATGGCCGGCTGGGAGGGACTGCCCTAATCTGTTTCCCAGGTTGTTTGAACCAGTTCAAGAGCAGTAAAACAAGGTTATGTAATTGACATGTGATGTAGCCTAAAATAGTGACTGCAAACATAGGCTGCTGTTGCTGGGCAGTTGTCAACTGCTTTTTTTTTAAAAAAAAAAAAATAAAAGCAGCCCTCAACTGTGTAACAAACGGACTTTTTACATGAAAATGCAGTTCTGATTTCCATTGAATAGCAGGCATTTTCCTTTTTATTTTTTTACTGCAAGAAATAGAGGCTCTGTGAAAAGTGAGATTTGGAAAGATATTCTTAACTGTGGTTATTGTGCTGATTTATTTGAGAGTAGCTACCTACTGCAGATGGTGAAATAAAACCCTCAGGTATACGCAGTTTTGTTTCTTGATAGTGTGATGAAACTCCTGTCAAACAGAAAATCCTTTTCTGTACGTAGAAAATCATTGTGACAAGTCTTAGCTGTAATTTTATTCGTATACTGTTCATTAAAGTGTAGGAATAGTTTACTTTTATTAATTAAAAGAGCTTATATGGATTTAAGAGATAACGTCCCTTTCACTAAATCCGTGAGGGTTTTGGAGCTGGGTGAAAGGAACACATCAATCACATAGATCAGTGAGCACAAATTAGAGGTTAGGATGTGCAGATTATGTGACTTTTTTTTCCGTAGGCAGCAAAGCCCTTCATTAGGGCTATACCAGACAGAGGTAAAACCTGATGTTAAGTTGTCTTTGCTGACCAGATATTCTTGAGGTGAGAGGCGTCCCTTAGAAAATCCTGATGATTTTCTGCAGCATGTTTTCTTTCTTTCCTTCAGCAGGGAGGGTCTGTATCGCAGGTCAGAAGGGTTGCAGGGGCTTGTGCAATCTGACAGGCTGATGTGTAGGGGGATGAGACAAAGTTGAGCAGTAAATAATATTTATGGAATTGGGAGGAATTTAGTGTAAAATTACAGCCATTCAACACAGTTTTTTGGGGTTTTTTCCCTTGGCTTTTTTTTTTTTTTCCATTTTAGAAAAAGCCTTTTTTTTTTTTTTTAACCCCCTCATTCACTAGTGTTATCAGGAGTAACTTCAGTAACGTAGGTAGTTATGCTGATAAATATTGATATGAGCAGCAGGAGGGTCTTTAGAGGAGTTTCCTGAACTAAAGATGCCCAGGTAGTAGGGTTTAACACCTATAGATGCCTGCTCAAGAAGGAACCAATAGGTACTCCAAGCTGTACGGCTTTTACTCGTATCATTGCTGTTGTGAAGTTGGTCTTCCCACTTGGGAAGTCTGGAAAAGTCTAAACCCTTATTTCAGCCCAGTACCTGCAAAAGATCGTAGCTCCAGATCTGTAAGGCAGGGCTAGAGGTGGCTTCCAACTCTTCTCCTCAGTCCCTGGAAGAAGGCTTGCGTGTCCTGGCAACCTGCAGGGAGAAGACTGCTTTGCCTCCAGTTTTATGAGTCAAAGCATTAATTCTTATTGTGGAGGGTGAAGGAAAGTAGACATTTTGCATGAGTTTTGATGTGTTTTTGTCAGATATCATTTTAAAAGGTGGATTGTTTTCAAACTACTTCTGCTTTGTTTGGTCCTCAGCTGCCACTCCTGTTTTTTCACTTTCCCATCCTTTTGCAAGGCTTCCTCAATCACGTCTTTTTCTTGGGACCCAAAGCACATTCTGGTTTCAGATGTACCCAGAGTGGCTTTTGGACTTTCTCCTTAATTTTCCCCGGGGGTGTTGCAGTCAGTGTGTAGCTTTAGCAGAAGAAAAAATATTGTTGGCTTTTACAGGTAAAAGTGGGGAAGAAAGTGTGGAAGGCACCGATAACACAGGAGAGGAGCTGAGTGATAGTGGCACACAGGTGTGCATGAGTCAACAACCTAATGCCATTGCCAAAAGCCAGATCTGGTCCAGGATTGCATTAGCGGAGCTGTTGTGTGCGAGATGCAGGAAGTAACCATTTTAGTGGGCTTAGTGATGGTGATGCTCAGTGAGAAAAATGCACCCAGTTTGGGGCACTCTGTTTGACAAAAGAAGCCAGAGAAGAATTAAGAGGAATGATGACAGATTTAGGAAACATGACCTGTGAGGGAAGATTGAGAACTGGATTTGTTTAGTCTAGAAAAGAGATGTGGGACATAAATCTTTCAATAGACGGGAGATTGTTGTACAAAGGTGGTGGTGTATTACACTGTGTGTCTTTGGAAGAGTGCTAACATCTCTTTCAGTTGAAAAATATTCCTGTTTGCGTTAAATGCAAAAGGAAAAATCACAGTTTAAAGGCTAGAAAATCACTAGCCTAGTCACATGGCTTGTAAAGAAGTTTTAGAATACCTTTCCTCAGAAGGTTTTTACAACAGATTTAGAGAAAGGAAAAAAAAAAAAAACACCTGCCTGAACTGTTAAGTGCTAGTCTTACCATGCTTCCATGAGTGGGCTTGAATTAAACAGTATTTGGATCCTCTTCCTTCACTATGGGGTTTTTTCCTTACAGAATTTAACGTTTGATCATAGTAGTTGCTATTTTAACAAGAGAGCAGAAATGTAAGATTCATTAATGATTTGCAGTTCTTGACTTAAACTTCAGAAAACTGGGGGAAACATAATTTTTAGGAGGAAGATAAAAGTTGTAATAGTTCAGAAATTTCTGTAATTTTCTAATTTTGCCTTAGACGGTAACAGAAATATTACTGACATAAGTATCTATTCCCCATTCCTATTGCAGCCTTAAATGCCTGAAAATATTGTGACCCCTTGAAGAGTGCAGCAGCACTATGCACAGGTACATGAACTCATCTTAGCAAGTCAGTTTTTGGGACCACTGGCTCGAGCATTGTGCTGTGGATTTTAAAGTGGGAAAAGGCCAAACTGCTGCTGCACTTTTCTGCTGCAGTCTCCTTTTGGCAGTAATTCGTAGGCAAAATAAGAACAGCTTTTTTACTCTCATTATTTACTGCTGATTTTTGCGTGTTCAAGAAAATGAACTAAGAGGAAAGACTGAACTTTGTGAATTCTTCCTTTTTGGTTTTCTTTTGTAAATGTATAATAGCAGGGGATTAAAGAGCATTTGCAGGTGAGAGACTTGGAGACATTATTTTTGTGTGTACATTTGGATGTGTCATTTCGTGGTGTGTAGTGACCCAATAACCTGAAAAGTGCAAACTCAAATATTCCTCTAGGTCTACTGTGAATAGGGTAGATCTTTATTTTCTCTCAGTGTGTAACTGTGTAGTACTTATTATTTATTTATTTTGAACAGGAAATTTTTATGGCATCTTTTGTAGCTCTATATTATAGATGGGACATGAATTAGCTCATATAAGTGCACTTAATGGTGGCATATATAAAAATTACTTTCATCTTAACACATTAGCACATGGGAGATGAGAATTCAATATCTCTTCTGTCATTTTCCAGCCCACTTGTGGGCGATGAAACTGAATAATAAGAACAACAGGATTAAGCTAAACACAGACTACATGAGCAGATCAATAAGTGTTGAAAGAGTTTGAGATGTAGCATCACAAAAATGTTAACGTCTTTGCGAGATACTCTTCATCACCTCACTGAGATTTTGTAAAATCAGTTAGTAAAGCAAAGACACTTGCAATAAACCAGTGTCTTCCATTTGTGTGGCATGAGCCTCGCTCACCCTCCTCACCTTCAGAATTAAAAAACCCTACACATCTGAAATTGCTGCAGCTCTTTCAAGACCTCTAGGGCTCTTCAAGGTCTGCTTTTATTTGAAATGTACCATTATGTCGTTGCATGGAAATCTGAAGCCATTTTTTTCATCATAGAAGACAAACTTTTTGAGTTGAAAACTCTTCACGTTGCCTCCATTAATGTAAACTTTATTTTGATTATTTTTTTTTTTTTAATTTTTTTTTTTTTTGAAATTGAGAAGAAGACATTTACTTTTTGGAAAGACTTCTTTTGCCTTGCTTATTAGAAAAGCTACTTACAGATTTTGTACCATACATTAATATTCAGAGATGCATCATTCAAAAAATAATGAAATTTTACTAACATGTTTTCTGTCGTTATTTGATCTGTGTAGATAGGCCAGAAAGTAATAATTGCAGGCTGGCTAAACCATTTTGAAGTATGACTTACAGAAGTATTCTGCTGTTGTGAAAGTATTTCTTATGAAATCACAGTGTGATGGTGATGGACTTAAATAAATATCTTCACAATTTTTAAGAATGTGACCTGAGTACATATATGTGTTTTTGTTTTTTTTTTTTTTTCATTAAACCCATTAGCTTTTGAAAGCAGTAGTGAAAAATGTTGACTTAACAGGTGTACAGTACCATAGAGCAAACTGCCTTCGGGGTAGTTCTCCAGTGGGGTTCGTTTTGCAGCGTTAGAGATGCGTTGTCATATTAATAGCCTGCATCCGCCTGTGGAAGCCTAAAAATGATACTGCAGTCTCTGTAGTGTACAAAGAACATTGTATGAGCACTGAGCAGTTGTATTTGCATTCTTTGTGGAAAAGAACTATTTTTCCCCTCTCCACAAAAAGGTAGTATACCAGCACTGTATATCATTACTTTAAACACTTTTGTTTTGTAGTTTACTTTCATGCTGTCTGCGTGACATTTCTTCAGATACGCTCAAATCAGTACAGACCAAAAATGTACATAGGAATTAGTTTGACATTTCTTTTGTGTATCTGGTTTTTGATAGATCATATCATAAAATAAACACGGTGTAATAAGCAGGTTTAAATTTTGTGATTAGCTCAGAATTTTATCTTTTTATTCTTCAGAAGGCCTACTTAAAGTCCAGCTGATAGATACTGGTGCTGCCACTGTATTGCCCAACTTGATTTATGCCTGATGTAAATTCATAAATTCATTAATTATTTTGCCTGTGCTTTATTGTTTTTCATCTGTGTCACAGTGCTAGGTGCTTGTTGTTGTTAAGACATCTAAAACATTACCTAAATGATGGTACCTTTGTGATATTACAGTAACACTTCACTTACTCAAATAAGTCCCATGAATGTCCCCTGTGTCAGTCTTTCCCCGAGGAGGTATCTGTGTATTGTGGAAAATATCTCTGCAAGCGTATTTTATGCCTCCTGTGCTACAGCAGCTCTATCCACTTATTGAGCCTGTGTCTTTGCTCCCATTCCCTGCATGCGTCAGCCTCCTCCTGCATGTTTCGGTGCAGCTCTGCTCCTGAGCCTGCCCGGCTGCCCTTCCCCAGCCACAGCTGGTGCTTGCTTCGATCATTGGCATCAACTTTGATATTATCCGTCCAACTCTTGGGTTTCTGCATGTCTCGCCTGCTTCATTCATGACCTGCTTAGGAGTTTCTCAGCCAGTTGGTGTTACTGCGTTTGCAATCTGAATTTTTTTTTCATCTATCTTGCGTTTCAGGCATCGTTGTTACAAACTTGTGCTTAGTTTAAAGAGTAATGAGAGCAGCTCTGCGGAGAAGGACTTGGGGCTGCTGATTGATGAGAAGCTTGATATGAGCTGGCAATGTGCGCTCACAACCCGGAAAGCCAACCATGTCCTGGGCTGCATCAAAAGAAGTGTGGCCAGCAGTGTGAGGGAGGCAATTCTCCCTCTCTACTGCACTCTTGTGAGACCCCACCTGGAGCACTATGTCCAGTTCTAGAATCCCCAACATAAGAAGGATGTGGAGCTCTTGGAACGGGTCCAGAGGAGGGCTACAAAGATGATCAGAGGGCTGGAGCAGCACCTCCCGTAGGAGGACAGGCTGAGAGAGTTGGAGTTGTTCAGCCTGGAGAAGAGAAGGCTCCGAGAAGATCTTATAGCGACCTTCCAGTACCTGAAGGGGCTACTAGAAAGCTGGGGATGGACTGTTAACAAAGGCTTGTAGTGATAGGATGAGGGGGAATGACTTTAAATTGGGAGTGGGAAAGTTTAGATTAGACGTTAGAAGAAATTCTTCATGATGAGGGTGGTGAGGCACTGGCACAGGTTGCCCAGAGAAGCTGTAGATGCCCCATCCCTGGACGTGTTCAAGGACGGGTTGGATGGGGCTGTGGGCAGCCTGGTCTGGTGGGAGGTGTTTCTGCCCATGGCAGGGGGGTTGGAACTGTATGATCTTTAAGGTCTCTTCCAACCCAAACCACTCTATGATTCTGTGTCTGAAGTGCCTGTCCCTGAGACTCGGTGGTTCTCACGGTGCCCCCTGCATGAGCCTACAACACGCAATTGTTGCACACAAGATTGTTTTCTCAAACTTCACATGCTGTCAAATCCTGCAGCTTGCCTTACAGTCCATTGTTCTTGTGTGCCGTGTCCTTTCCTTTCATCTTCCCTCTGGAAACTCTGCATTACTTTTTGTCACATTTGCTAGCGACCATTTGTTCTGGCTGCCTCAGGTCCCCCTGTGCCACTTCTGGATCAAGGAAGCTAAAATAATCCCCTCTCGCTTCTTCTGTCACACTGCACCAACCCCTCATGGCTTCCTATATTTTTACACATCAAATTCAAGAACGTTGCTTTGAAAAGTCCACGTGGCAATGCCCTTGTCTGACACGCTGTATCCATTTGCTCTACTTACATTCCTCCCACAAAGCAAAATGCCTTTTGAGTATCCAAGTTGCTAAATGCCAGCCTATTTCCGTGGTTGCCATGTATTTCCTTTCTGCTAAATGTTGTGTGTTAAATACCTGCTGTCTGCTCAGGAGTGCTTCCATAGGGCTTTACAGAAATGTAGAAATACGGTTGTGATTTAATCCTGTTTTGGTAAACCTTCCAGAAACCTTCTGCTGTATCGTATGTAACTAATTAAATCAGAAATCAAACACTTGGTGAACTGGTTGAAGAGAGTGGAGTACATTGGGAAAGTTAACCTCTGCTTTGCATTTCTGCTTCAGATTGTGAACTACTTTAGTTTGACAACAGCCCTTGGTTTTATACCAAAGTTAAGTTTTGTCAGGCTCCTTTCTGATATGGCACATGTGAGAAGATTTGGAAAAGCTCAAACAATTGTTTGTTTATTGCAAAAAGGAGAAGTCCTGTTCCGCTTAGGAAAAAATAATGATCTCTCTCTTGTAAGTGACACACCAAAACTCTTTTGCAAATTAAACAGGGGAGATGCTTATAGAAAGACCCATGACAAGTCACCAAGATTATTGAGACTCATTCTTAAGAATGAGATTGGGAATGTCTCTATTAAGAAGCTCAAAGTGACTGCAAAAGAACACAGAAGAACAAGTTGGAATGATTTAGATACATCCTCTAATAACGTGTTTTGGTTTTGGTTCATTCAGGACAGCACAATTACCTGTGTGCGGGAAGGAATGACTGCATAATTGATAAGATTCGGAGAAAGAACTGCCCAGCCTGTCGATTACAGAAATGTCTGCAAGCTGGAATGAATTTAGGAGGTAAGCAGAATATTAATAGTTTGGTCTCTTAATTTGATAAAGCAAAAATTGGAAGCGTGCAGCCCTTTTATAGTTCTCGCAGCTGCATAATCTCAAAAGTTTAAGATGAAATTATCCTGAAGAAGTGCTTAATAGCTAATAAACTCTATTGTCATTCTAAATTGGGTTTTTGAGATATGTATTTTATGGCTCAGAAAAAAGAAAAGTGGGTGTTTTATGATGACAGTAATTTTAGTGGAATCTCATATAGCTAAAAATGTTAAGATTTCAAGTATTACCTGCTTTTTTTTGCTGATGAGCATTCTCTCAAATGCTGCAAAACATTTTACATCATCACGAAAGTAAACTCACACATAGTGAAACCTCTCAACTGTTTTCTTGCTTATTCAACAATTTATTGATTTATTTCTGCAGCTGTTCGGGTATGCAATAATTTTGACGATATTACTTCATCATTTATATGCCAATAACAAAAAGGAAAAACCTTTTCTTAATAATTATAAAAAGTATTTTGAAGATTATATGATAGCAAAATTTACAGTAGGTGGGGTATTCCCCCCTGTTGTTCTAATTCTTCAGTTGCAATGTCTACACAATTCTGGCTGAGCTTCAGTGGCCATCCTGTTTCACTTCATCACCCGAGCAAATTGTATTGTAAATTACTTTTTCCCACTGCTTTTAGGTTTAACATATTGAATGGGGGGTTGGATACCACTGTGGGGCCTTTCCCTGATGCACAGAGTGACCCTTCCATTAGAACGTTTTCATTGTCCCAGAAAATTTTAACACATTGTTTCCTCCAAATCATTTCCTTTGTGGCAATTTGCTCTGTATCCTTCTGGACCTGCTCTCCTAGTAGCTTAGTTTAGTTTTACTGACAGATTTAGCTGCTTGTCTTTCATAGGTTATCTGCAAAATGCTGGTTCTGCCTGCTGCCTGGTACCTCTTTCTACCTTCCAGACTTCTTTTTCTGTCTTGTCTCCTGGCAGAAATATTCGAGCAAGCTGCTCCTTACTTTTTTGGAGGAGAGTAATCCTGTTAAGATCTCTTCCAACCCCGTTCCCAAATTTGAGAAGTCGCATTGCCCCTAGGCCCCTTGTTTCTGCTTCCCAAAGGAAAACAGGACCAGATCATGGCATGCTGGGGAGCTTTTCCTTGATTTTGGTCTGCAGTATTGAGCCTAGCGAGGGCAGCAGAAGGACATCTTTGCTTGATGAAACTGGAGCTCCATGGTGGTAGCTCTGCCTTGCCAAAAAAAAGGTCTGAAAATGTACGTGGAGCAGGAAGCCCGATTGTCTGGAATGCTGGAAATTTTGCTGCAGCCAGCCAGCAGCCGGTGCAGGGTACCCTGTTGTCGTGCCCTGCGCTGCACCAGCAGCATTTCCCCAAGCCTTCCTCCCTGGGCAGGACTGGGAGCTTAGTGCTCTAGCGAAATGCAGGGCTGCCATCTGACTGGATAACCTTTTGAAACAACAGCACGTGGTGCTTGGTCTGCACTGTCATGAGTTCATCACTGTTGTTTCCTGGTGTATTTCAAAGGACGTGTTCACACTTCTGTACAAACAGACAAAGGGAGAGGGTAAACTTTGCTTTTGTTTTGTTTTATTTTTTAATTGGCTCAAATGCTGTAGATGAGGAGTGCGTTGGATAATCTTTCCTTGTGTTGGATCTTGGTAGTCTGCTGGAAATTGTAATTAGTAATCTGTGTTTAATGACCTAGAAGGCCAAGTCTGCCTCTTCAGCGTACAGCTGGCGTGCAGTTGTTCTTTTGGATTTAGCATTTTTGGTGATTTTCTTCACGTAGAGGTATTAAAGTGAAATTCTCACTCCTGATTTGATCCCTTTATGCTACATAAAAGAGTTAAAGTGGCATGAAAAGGTCCTCTCATCATTGCCATGAATGAGATACTGGGGAAGGGCTCTGGTTGTCAATGCAACATCGTAACTTCTGCACCATCCAGGAGAGAGAGTCCGGTTGGAGGCACAGGGGAGGACTTCTGGAGAGAGTTAAAATGCATACAGTCCAGAGATGGTGTTACTGTTTAGAGAGCCCCAAGGCATACCAAATTATGCCAACAGACCTTTTGGCCTCTGAACCAGCCTGGGTCTGGCACAAAATGTTGACATCTCAAGGTCACTTGCTGTTTTAGGCCATCCTTCTTCCTTGGTGGTGATCTTTGCATTGGGCATCTACAGAGGAGCAACACAGCACCTCAGATTTAATTTGGGAACTTCTGTGTGCTGTTGCAGGAAGTTTCTGATATGGTGGAGATCATCATTAAAAAGGAAGTGGAAATGGCAAGAGGAGATATTAATGCATATTTGAAAACAGTAAATTTCTCTTTATAGAAGTTTCCAAGGCTTGGTATTAAATAACATTTTTTCATAATTGGCTTGAATAGACTGAGTAGGTTCATATTATCATGAAGGTGTGTCATAGTTTATAGTTTCATGTGGTCGATTTAGTTTTGACAAGAATATACATTACACAATAGAAATAGGTAAAACCCCTTTTTTTTAATTTGGATTTACAGGCAAAATATGCCAGTATTTTGTTAGACCAATAAGAAGCTGGAGGAAAACTAATTTATAAAGGCAGTTTCTTTGAGTCCTGTTTGCAGCATAGTACTCTCTCTAGCTGAGTCACACTGCACAGTGCTGGGCTTTTTGTGCAGCATACCTAATTTAAGCTCTCACCCTCCAAATGGAAGCAAAGGTAAACATGAAAGACAAACTGTATCAGAGATGCCTATATGTTTGGTTTGTGAGAAAATAGAGTAAAATGATTCTCAAAAGTGTCATAAGCATAGCTCAGGGTTGAAGTGTGTGCAGGCTGCTGAAGCCATGGGTATTTCTTTTCCACTTGTACATATTATATTGTTTTATCTCCTCAATTAAAAACAAACAAACAAAGAAACAACAAAAAAAACCCAAACAAAACCTCCAGAATGATCTGTGAGAAATATTGCCTTAGGGAGCAGTGTCCTATCTCCCATGGGCAGGAAAAAAAACTTAGCTCTGCTTTGCAACTCTGTCCATCTACAGAAGGGAGTAAAAGAGCCTAGGCTGCCACCCATCTCCTCCTGGTTACTGCAACAGGGGGTTTATAAAGCAAATTTTGTAATTCGAAAGTTTGCGATTGTCTTCCTACTGTTAGTGAAGATTTTAATCTGTGTAGTGGAAAACTGGAAATCAGAAAGAATTTCCTTGTTTTCTGCAGCACATTTTTGCACAATATCTGATTAGTGTAGTGATCTTTTTTCCTTGGTTTTGTGGATTTTTTTTTGTTATTTGGTTGTATTCTTTCTTAATGTTTTTAAAATGTTCTTCCTATTGCTTACTGTGTCAAAGTGTTGCAGGTTTCTCTGGATGGTGTATCTTCTACTTCCCAGTGCACTGATTATATTTTTGATTTTCAATAATATTTTGATGTGTGGCAGCATGCCATGCTTTAAGTACTTTCTAAAAAAATACATGTAATTCAGTGATACAAAATACACCTTTTTATGAATGCTCAACCAGATTAATTTGGCAGTTTTATTGTTTACCTCCTCCTTTTGTTTGTTGAAAAATTGGAGCATTTTCCAAGCTCTTATATCCTCTAATAATCTTTAGAAAATTATTCATCAAGTCAGCAAATAATTTACCTAATTACATTCTTTTTTTTTCAATTTTTGTTTTGATTTTGTAAGGAGCATCTGCAACCTGTAATTTGTGCGATGCTGAAGTTGCCAAATGGCATGTTAATTCACCCTCCTCATTTCTAGAAATTGTGTGCACTGTAGACAGACACATCCCTTTGGCGAGCAGAACTCCAAAACTTTTTGGGGAATCATAGTTTGTTTGTTGTTTTGATTTTTGATTTTTTTTTTAAACTCCAGTGCCATATGCTAGACTTAATTATTGGAAGAGATTCAGAGTGAGCAACTGCACTATGAAGGTATGCTGGCCCATTTTTGGTTTATGCTCTTTTCAAGATTCTGTAATTAATTTTCAGTTAATTATGGACCAGAATGACTTCATGTACTGTGAAGTTTCTTCCAGCAGATGTTGTGATCAGATTTGTCGAGTCTCTCATTTCTGCACGAGACATTTTCATTTGCCTCCCACCTCGTGCTGCTGTTCTTTGGCCATGTCTGTCTCATGGCAGCACTTGGGTGGGGGGTCATGGTGAGACACCCCAGTCACACACTGGTGCTCACCATGACCATGTGGTTTCTTATGCTACCACCAGCCGCATCCAGGCACAGATGGCCCAGAGCCTCCTGGTTTCACCCCTGCTGTGTTCCATGCTGAAGTTTGGAGAAGGGAAATGTTTTATATGATGTGACTTGAGGGGACACCCCTACCACCGTCTTGCCCCTCTGATGTGACCTAGTGACCAAGCATCCCTCCCTCTTCTGCTGTGTAATGTGCCATGAATGCTCAGGGGACAAGAAAGTGTTGAGAGGTCCGTACTGTGTCGGATTGCAATCCTTTTGTGCCTTGGCTGCCATATAAAATACTGCTGAGACTTGCTGGTACTGCTCTCCCGCAACAGTGAGAAGCAGCTTGCTGGAAGTACCTTTCGGATGTCGAAGGGGAATAAAATAGATTTCACCTTGCAGATTACATAGTCTATGGCTCTGTGTGCAGTCTGCCTGTGAAATTTGAGTCTGGGTTTTGCATACGTTTACATATATAAGACTCTTCATCCACAAAATGCTGTGTGTGTTTTGTAGTCATTACTTTGTAGATATCCTTATTTGTTACACAGTAAAATATTTCAATAATCTGAAAAATAAATGAGAGAATCGATAATAAGATACAGTACTTTACCTTTTTGCCCAACTCCCGTTTTGTTTAATAACTCGTAGTGATCTAGAACTCCAGTGTTATTCTCAGTTACTGCAGCTTATGAGGTTTATATAATCATTGTTCCTATATTTTGAGAAAAATAAAGCAATAGGGAGAAAAGGAAGAGGGGAAAAAAACATAAGTATTAGAAAACTGAAAACTAAGAAAAATTAAATGCAGGAAAAATGTATCCTCTTGGTTTTCTTTAAACATGTCTAACAACTTTCTGCTAACAAAGGTTTCATAAATTTGAAAAGAAAAGAAACTGTGTGAACTAAAGCTGTTTCAGGTATATGTATGATTGACTTTTATTTTTCATTTAGCTTTTAACTGCAAAGTATTTGGAAATACCCGTTAACTTTAACTGCAGCCATGCTCCCTTGTGCTGTGATTTTGTTAGGTCTTCCAAATTGTCCTGTGGGTGTACTCATAGGAGGGATCAGTAGGGAAATTCATATTGATGCATGGAGTCTGTGTTGGTGACTCTTCAGAAGGGGACCTTAAGGTGCTGCTGTGAGGTGGTGCTGCAGCAACACATTGTGAAAAAAACAACAGTCTTGCTGTTTTAGAGCTTGTAGGAACCACTTCTCCTACTTTTGTGTCCATCTTCCTCTGCGTTACAAGATACTGCTCTCAGTGTGGCCCTCTAACTCGAACCATCCTCAAAAATATTGTAAGTAACTGTCAAAACAGTCACTTTTACTTGGGAATAATGATTAAAAATGCAGAATTTTTAAGAGGGCTGGTAATGTCAAGAGTAATCTCCCAGGCATCGATTAAAAAATGGTATTGAAAGTGTGTCCTTGTACTTTGCATTTTGCTGATGAATTTATTTCACATGTGAAGGCAGTTCAAGAAGACACACTGCAGTAGTCCAAAAGCATACAGCTTGCGTCCCGCAGTACTTGCTCAAGCTCCTACTCAGGTTCATGTTCTTAGTCCTCCTTTGTTTTTTCAAGTTTTTCTGCTTTCAGCTCTGCCTTCTGATGAGTGCCCAACTGCCAGCAATGTTTGTCTTTCCTCCAGGAACAGCCTTTCAGGCTTTTGGCACAGCTTTGCTGAACTCCAGACTTGCCTGCTTTATCTGCTGGACGCCCCATCATACCATTCACGGCATAACACCCTTGGTTGCTAGCCTTCAAAGGAGCTGCAGCTTTCCTGGGCTCCTGCTGAGAGTACGTGTCCCAGCCTGCCTCGTGTCATGTGGCGGCACTGTGCGTTTAGACTCGATGGGGTTTTGTCTGGTTTCGGCAGTACATGGCAATTGCAGTACAGGCTCAGAGGTTGTACTTTTCCTGAGTGATTTGTATCCCATATGTGGTGTCTTGCAAAGGTTCAAAATGCAGAATGAAGAGGGGCAATCACAATTCTCTGAGAGAAAGGTTTAGGTCCTCCCAGAGAAGTTACAAAAAAATCCTCCCACTGTTGTGCTGTTGTTAGGCAATATGACTGAAGCACAGCAGTGACTTTTGCTTGGATGCCTTCTGCCAGGCATTTGCTGGCTGGCTTGCCTGGATCCCTTGTGCAGTGCCCATGAGATTTTCTATCTATTGTCAGGGCTCCAGCTTTTGCCTCCAGGATGCTCCCGGGGTAGATGATGTTTGTGGATTCTTGACTCCTCAGGACCAAGGCTGCCCCCTCCTTTCCCCTGTGCCCTGGTATGCCGCCTCTCTGTCTTATATTTAAATTTAAATTTAACAACCTATTTTCCTGAGGATCCTGAAATGAATTGCTGTTTATGCACCTGTGTGAACAGCAAAAATAAAAAGCAAGCAAGCCTGTAACACCTCTATTCATTCCTTTATCTCATCATGCTGGAGCAGCCCATACTTCTTCAGTGTTTCCAAAATTTGTTTCCCAAAGGTCTTGGTGATGTTTTGCTTTTTCCTGAATCACCAAATTATCCTGCTTCCTTCCACAGTGCATATGCATTTTATTCTTCTCCACAGTAAAAGTGTAGTCCCTGCTATGAAAGCATGCCTGTGTCTCCCGTTCCTCTTTCCAGAGCTGCTGGATATCATCAGGGCCCTTCGGAAATCTCCTCCTGTGGTCTGTGGTGCTGTGTTTCCATTACTCACTTCCCCTTCACTGCGAGAAGCTGTAGGAGCCGGAGGAACTTGTCCTTTTAGCTTCTGTTGAGCCGTTGCTTCAGAGTTTCCACCTGAGTAAGAGAGTGTGAAAAATTAACTTGCCATGCTTGACACAACCTTGGCCAAAGTATGGTGGGCTCACTGTGCTGAATATTGATTTTTGTTAAAACCCTCATTGGTTGCTTGGAAGTGTGCTGTGGACCAGTTTAAAAGAGCCTGGAGCACAGAAACGAGAGTGATCAGTAGTTTTTAAAACGTGGTGGATTGAACCAGATTTGAATTATTTGATATTGTTTAGCCTAAATAAAAGAGACTGGAAGGAAAGTTGAAGAGAAAGGACAACAAATGTTGGTAAAGAGAAAAAGGAGGTGATCTGCTTTCTATGTCTGTGAAAAGCAGGACAAGAAGTAATGAACAGTAAGGAAGATGCAAGTGAGAAAATGGAAAAGTATCTGCTGCCGTAAGGCCCAAGAAGCGCTCAACTGGATAGTCCGGGGGTGATGTGGAGTCTGTCATTGGGTATCTTTAAGATCAGATTAGAAAATACATTTGTCAGGAGTGGTGAGAGTACAGTTGGCTCTGGTCTGAACAAAGGGATGGATCATGCGACTGTTTCAGGTCTCTTCCAGACTATGATTAATATTAGGTGAGTAGAATCAAGCTAGATAATTAGTGTGCAAATCAAAAAAATGTGATAATGTTATTTCTATGTACAAGAAGACTTTTTAGATTTTGACATCGCTGGTCCTCATTGAATGAGCTATTCTGTATCTTGTCCTCTGTGTGACAGAATGTTTTGACAAAACAGTGGAGCTAAGGCTATGCAAGTCATTTAAGTACATTTAATCCTTAGAAATACAGAACAGACAAGAAGGTGCTGTTTGACAAACAGAAGGGCAGGGTGAAGGCATTGGGTGAAGCATTCCTGCAAACTGGTGCTGATGATTTGTGTGCCTTTGTGGTTCTTTGCCACCAGTTTTCCCAGTTCCTTCAACACATTAACATTTTAGTAATGGAAATAATCTTCCCTGCTTTATTCGTGCAGAAAGTGCACGAGGAGGAAGACTGTGGAACTTGAATTCACGAGACCAGTACATCCTGAATGGACAGGAAGGGGATTTGTCAGGAGCGATTAGAGAAGATACTGATGTGGGGAAACCCTTGTACCCTCAAAACCCTGCTGTTGTCTTACTAGAAAGAAAGAGCTGAGGAAACTCACGCATGGCTTCTGGTTCTGCCTGCACATGAACCGAGTGCGTTCAGGCATATCATTTAGGCATCCTCTTAGAGGCATACATCAATTTTAGTCGTAACTGGCATTTCATGCACAACTACTTCAACTTCAGGAGAATTTAAAAATGTGTGACATTCTCAGTCACAAAGCAATACTCTGTTTCATGATTCAGATCATACATATGGGTAATATTGCAGAATTGCATTTTCCCTGGATAAGTGGTTAATATCACACACAGGGTGTTTCACTGTTATTCAGGGTGATTGATTAAAGCAGTAGGTTAACATGGTTTATTTTGTTGGGCTTTTTTTTTAAATGATTAATCATGAACTGGATGGTGAAAAATACAGCTGAGATGACTGCACAAGATAAAAGAGCCAGTTTGTATTTCACAGATAGTGTTACTGTTCCAGGAAGTGGGGAGGATGATTTCTAGAAGATGAGGGACAGATCAGCAACACTGAACTTATTAGAAATTGGATCATTTATCCAAGTTGATAAAAACTGAAGATATGGAAGTTGCACAGGTGAGGAGATGAAGTGTCTCAAAGTTTTTGTTACTTGGGAAAAATACAAGTGGGGATGTGGCACATTGCGATGTAACCAGAATGACCGTGGAGAGAGTGCAGCACTTAACAAGCTGAGCTCTAGTTATAGTAGCGTAAGAACAAAAATTAAGCATTTAAAGCATGGCACACTCTTTAGCATGGAGTGGAAGCGTGAACACTCAAGATACAGGATGAGAGGTGCTGTGGCAGAGTTTGCTTATAGATGCTTTTGAAAAACTGTGAAAAGCTTGTTGAGTACCTGTGTCTCCAGTGTAAACAGGAAATTTCGTAGACAGTAAATGTCTACAGGATTTTATCAAAGGAAGTTGAGGTGGCTTAGTGTTACGATCAGGATGGAGGGCGCATATATCATGGAACAGACTTAGCATTGGGTAGCAACCCAAATAAAAGTGAGAGAGGAGACTTGGACAAGGAAAGCCTGCAGAAGGTTGGGTGGGAATGGATTTCTTGGGAGGAAGTTGTTGCTTGGCACAAGGCAGAAACCAGTGATCATAGCCAAGAGCATTCAGTCTGGTACAGTAGAAGATTTCAAAATCTGTTCTCCAAAGTTCCCTTCGCTTTGTTTTTAACCAAACTATTACCAATGCTAGCAGCTCAAGCTGCTGATGTTTCATAGCTGCAGGTGTCTTAGTGTTGTAAGTGACAAATACTGGAATTGTGGGTGACCTAATCTGCATTCCTTGTTGGTATTTTACTGCTAGTCTTTAATTCTATGTGATGAATAGTCAAAAGTACTGATGAATTTAGTAGACAACACTTAGCACAAAATTCTTGGAATTTGTCATACATTTGAAAAACAAATAAATCATCAGTAAAATAGGAGTTATAGGAGCATCTGAAAAGGACTGATTAAGATTGGCTTTCATCAGTATTATAATTTTCTTTTGTAAGCTTTTTTAAGGTTTTGTTTACTGGATGATTTAAATATTTAGTAAATACACTTCTTTTGAAATTAATGAAGAAGTACAAGAGGGAGCTTTATATACCAAAAATATTAGCTGTGAGACTGTATTATGTTAGTTTGGGATTTAATATAAAATATATGTGGGGGAAATTTTCATACTTTAGCCATTTCTCATTAAAAAGCTTTATCAAAAACAGCTTGATTTGATTTTAACAGGAAACCACTAATTGGCATTTGGTAAAAGTTGTTCCCACACGGGGAGGAGTACCCCTATGAAACTGTTATTTTTCAATTAATTATCACTTTGAGGATTGCTGAGAAACAAGCAAATGTGTTAGACATTTTCCCTGACAACCTAAATATTCCGGTAAAATGCACTTTGGAACTCAGCTTTCTTTTGTCACTTTTGTCCACTGTCTCTTCATGAATATGTAGACTGAAGCCCAGTACAGCTGAAAAGGGGATTAATTCCCTCTGTCTCTTGCCCGAATTTTCCCCAGTGCCTTCCCTTCTTGATTGCTGTGGACATCACTGTCCCACTTATCAGACAAGTAGGTAACCTGAGCTTCATCACTGAGTCAGACCTCAAAATATGCAAGCTTTGATCTGAGCTTTCACCTTAGTTTTTTCGGAGACAACTGTTATGGCTTCTGTGCCATCTTTGCAAGGCTGCTTCTTGTATCCATATTACAAAGGCCATCCCAGCAAGCAGATAACCATGGCTATGAATCCATAGTCCTGAATCCTGTTTGCAAAAGCCATCGTGCTGCAGAGGAACTCTTGTCTGTTCCATGAGATGTGTGCAAGCGCTGTTATGAGGTGCCACCTCCCTATAGGTGTTTGTATTTCACCAGTCAATATCTCTAGCCATAAGAATAATCAGAAGGAAATGCAGAATTCTCATTAAAATAGGATGAGATTTCTCATTAAGTGGGTGCATAGTTACTTGAAATAGCATTCTCCAAAAGTAGGTGTGAGTGATTTGCCATCAGCAATGGAAGGTCATCTGAAGTAGGGTCCTGTTGAGGGTCAGTTCTGTGTCTACAATTTTACTAATTACTTGCATGACAAAGTGGAGGCTAAATATGTGCATGTACAGATTTCGAAGCTAGAATCACAATTCAAAAGCATCTTCAGTTCTAGTGCGTGAAGCCAACACGATGGCATTTTTAGTAAAGTGCAGAAGGTTATGTTGAGAAGTGCAAGTTGAGGTAGGCAAGAATGAAATACCTGAGAGCAGCTGTTCAGAGACAGCAGTGAAGAAAGAAGCACAATTGCATGATGATTGTATGTTAAATTTAGAGTTGATGGTGTAAAATTGTTGTAAAAATAGGCAAGCCTCATTTGATACTAAGACATTACTCTGTTCTTGTCAGAGCTGGCAAGTGTGGGCCTGTTGATTGTGCCTGATTTTGGGCACTGCTGGTCAGGGTGGTGGGTATGGGGCTACCTTGTGAAATAGTCACCTATGTTCCTGTGCCAGCTGGTAGGATTAGCAGTACCGGTGTCCTTTCTGATGGACATGTCTCTCATCTCACCTTGAAGCTCTGCTGTGTCCCTTGATAAACTATTCCAGTTTTTCAGACCTTTACTTTTAGAAAGGTTTCCTTAACATCTAAACTGAATCTTCATTCCTGAAATTTCGTATTGTGTGCCTGAAGAAAGGTGTATATAGATTAGCGACAGCCCAAGGAAGAAGAAGGATAATAAGAAGCTTAGAGAAAAAAAAACAAATCTGTAAGGAAAAGTTGAAGAAACTCAATTTATTTTAGCGTAGAAGAAACATACTGTAGGAAGTCCATGATACCAGTCCTTCAATAAAAAAAAAAATAGTGGTGTAAAAGAGAGGACTGGAATGATATATTGTTGTTTATGGTCATGGAGGGAGCGATGAAGAGAAATCAGCTTTACTGCAGAAAAAAACTATGTGATATTGGAGATGCTGGGGGAAAGTTGAGTGGTTAGCTGTTGGAGGGAGATGGTGGGATATTGTGTAATTCCCCCCATCCCCATGTAATAATAAACTTTATTGGAGACTAATAACATACTGGGTTGGGCAAAGTATTGTTGATCCTGCTCAAAGCGAGAGGATGTACTGTTTCACGTATATTGTTTCTGTGCTTTACAATGCTGTACCATTACACTGCACTGTATATCAGAATCTATTCCAAACAAAACAAAATGCAAACCCTTACAAAATTGTCATATAAGAACCAAAGTAATAAGCAGGAAATATTTAGCTAGTTACAGTCAGTTTTATTAGTAGTTTAAATCCAGCTAGAATAGAGAGTCAAAAAATGTTTAAATCAACACAATGAAAATAGTGTGCAATTATGTAGATTAAAATGCGTGTTAGAAGTTCTTTCTTTCATCTGTGCTGTACTTCCCTTTTTAGTATACTGAATATGAACAAAGAACAAGAATTTCATTTATGGATATGTCTGGATCTTTGCAGGGTCTGACCAAAGGCAAATAAAATGTGACTTACCCATAGGTCAGATTTCATTCATGTTTATTCTTTAAACTGTCCAATCCTGACAGGTTAAAGTGTTACTTATTAATTAGTAAATAGTTGTGAATGATGTTGGCAATGCCAAACTATGTCATTACTTCAGTTATGCCTACAATTTCATTCTACTGAATTCAGTAGTCAGCATTGGGCTTTTTCTTTAGTAAAGGCTTGCTTCTGCTGGTGGAGGATAAGAAATGAGGAAATTTTCCTTGCTTTGTTAATTAAACTATACTGATTCCTCAGACTCACAGCAAGTGGTACCATTTTCTATCACTTTCTGTCTCCTCTGGGTCACAGCTGTTAGAAAGGGATTTTAAAATTTATTTTGCTATGTGAAGGCAGGACCTTTGTTTTCTTCCTCATCAGCTGCAGTCTTCCTTTCTTTGTATATTTAGACAAACTGCTTGGTCTCTTCAGCATATCCCAAATGACACCCCAGAAATCACCATACGAAGGCCACTGCTTTGCAAGAGCAAAGTCCTTTTGGTAGTGTCTTACATGATAAAGTAATCCAGGGCTCTCCGTTTAAGGCCCTGTACGAATTGTCCTGTGCTTCAGTTGCTTTTTATTTGCTTCCTCCTCTTGGTCTGTCCAGTCAAAGCGGTGACTCATCTGCTTGTCCGTGTGTCTCCCAGATTTGTACCTGGCCCTTCCCCATATGAATGGGACAGTGTTCAGGGTCACATTTAGAAGTTCTTCATCTACAGCAGTTCTACCTGAAAAGCAGTGCTTGCTTCCCAAAGTGGGTTGTTGGTTTATGCAAGGTTTAGGGTGATTGTTCCCGTCTTTGTTTCCTGTAGGATAAAGGGTGTATGCCTGAATGCACTTTATAGAGCACATGGGATGATGCTGCATCACTGCTTTTCACTTTATTCCATGCATTTTTTTTTGTGTGTGTGTATATATATAATTTCTATGTTATTATCTGGAAATTTCTCAGCAAAATATCGTACCCATTGTGCTAGACACTTAAGTGAAAAAATGTCTGTACCAAGATAGCTCAAAATTTTCATATATGTCAAGATACAACAGATTTGGGGGAAGGGTAACACTATTTGTGGTAGCAGTAAAATAGCTAATGAGAACAGATGTCAGCTCACTGAAGTAAGTGAGGCAAAGGCACCAGACAAACATGATGAAAAGATTCAAAGGAGGGAAAAGTAGTGTTGTGATGGAGCATTTATCTCTACAAAGATGGAAGGAGACAAACAACGAAGCGTGTATGCCTGGTGTGGGTTCAGAGGAGAGTTCACCCAAAGGCTGTCAGTGACTGCCTCAAGGGGAGGAATAGCAGCCTGATCCTTTGGTGGCTCAGGTGCCGCAAGATGCCATAGGTTGCATTTAGAGAGGAGAGTCGGGCAGCAGTGTGTGGAAGAGCCCACAAGTGTTTGGCATGGGGTGGAAGTGGGAAAGCTGGGAGCTGTAGAGGTTGGGAAAGAGATGGTGTTTGTAGCGGAGGTGCAGAGCTCAAGGAGTGAGGCTGGGACCTGGATGGAGGAGCTGAAGTATTTGAAATGCAGGTGTGGTGTACAGAGCTGGTACAGGTAAAGGTGGTTGGACTGTGTTTGTTCAGCAGCACGTTGTCTACCCCTAGACTGATGGAATTACTGTACGTACTTTGAAATCGTTGCCTTGTTTGAAGGTATATAATGATTTTTTCCCCTTTGTCTTTTATATGTATTTACGCAAATTCAGCCTTTCTGCCCTTCTACTTTGCCTCTATTTTTTTTTAAACCTCCATTGCTTTCTGGGTTCTGTGCTGTGTCCATTTTGGTTTCCCCTTTCTTTCTGCTGGTATTCTCTGCTCTACACTAGAGGTAGCATATATTCTTATAATGTGCTTTGGATATCACTTACTGATTCAAATGTATTCTGCAACATGAATAGAATAAAGATCTGTTGGGTGAGGATCAGTTTGGTACTGGCTGTAGCAGATCTTTACATATGTGACAAATACAGCTCTTGGTGTTCTGTGTCATGTTTTTAGCTATGCAAATAATAATTGTCTTTTGATAGGCAGCAAGGCAAACTCTGAATATAATATTTTATGAAAAAACTGATTCCAGGGAATTATCAAAGCAAGTCTTGTAATTCACTCTATCTAGAACTATGGATATTTTTCTAAACTTCAGATTTTGCTTTAGAGTGCTGGATGCAAGCATGAATTTGACGAGCATTTTAGATTGTTCATTTGCTAAATTTGTCCTCTGATACAATTCTGCAAACAAGATATTGCTCTGTCATAAAAGTGCTGAGTTAAATAATAATATTTATGGGTTCATTTATCTACTATCGATAGCATTTTGTTCTTTGATGTTTTTGGATCCCGTTTCTTCAACAATAATGATGATGAAAATTAATCTTGAGCCTGTGAAAAATAGTTATCAGATGTGTGGCATTGTGGAGTCTATAACTTAATTTGAGTGTATTCCCTGGGGACAAAGGGGGTATAGATTAGCTCCCTCTAGACCCAACTTGTATAATGTGTAAGTTTACTATGGTATGTTTAAAGAGAGCATTTAGTAGCTTACCTGTCTTACAGCTACCCTAAAGCTTCAAACTTAACCTTTAAAAATTGGGACTGCCATAGATTTGTAGCTGATGCTCACGTTATTTTGTATTTAGGAAAAGATTTACAATAGGGTCACATTCAGTGACAGTGTCCTGTTATTTGACCTAAAATAGCATTCACTTCTGCGAATTACGAGAAGCCTATTCAGTGTTTTACAGGTGGAATGTGAAACACTCCCAATCCTGAAATTGCAGGCCTGCCGGGTGTTTGGCTTTGTGACTGGAGTCTTACAGTTGAAGGGTCAATACTAAGGAATGAGATGTCCAAATCTGAAGTCACCCCAGTCTCCTGCCAATAGCTGTTTTCAAATGATTAGGTCCTGTCTTTTTGCTAGATCACAAGGCCAAGGCTGTTGTAATGAGGGAAAGTTATTAATTTGCCTTGCAGTCTCAACAGTGCTCAAGACTATGTTAAACTGGTTTTAATATGGCATCTTAGCCTTCCTCAGTGCTTCTGCAACAATAGCGTCATCCCTTGCTAGGCAGGTGGGGCTGGCACTGATGGTGATAACCAGCGAGCTGGTGTTTGCAGGCTGCTCTTGTTGAGGTCTTCCGAGCACATGGAGCAATGTGTATTCTTACAGAATTTGTAAGCTTTTCTTTGAATATGTTGGACACAGGCCTGTTCCTATGAAATGCAAGTAAAACTTTGCCTGTTGCTTCCAGAGGAACAGGAACTGCTTTTTGTGGCTGGATGTGCAGCTTATTTATTCCTCTGTTATACTGTAAGTTATTGTTAGAGCTACAAAGGAGGTCTGTTGGATGTGCCTTTTTCAAGTTAAACTTTGTGCGACTTCTCAGTTGCTTCACCTTGTTTTTAATTGTTTTTATTGCAACATACAAGACCTAAAATACTTATTCAACAGAAGTCGTGTCGGATATTTAAGGTGTTAACCTCAAGTATATCTGCAGTGTGCCTCTCATTGTTGATTTTTCTTCAACTATTTCTCTATCTCAGAGGATTTAAAAAGACAAGGATTGTAGTACAATATCCTGGCTGCAGTAACACTGAATAGAAGGGGCAAGTTCTGCAATTAGAGATAATATGCAGTCACTGGCTGTGCAGCCATTTGGATGAGAGTCTTGTCCTAACCTTAGAATGGCTTCAGACTTCAGCTTTGCCGCATGAAACGCCTCATCCCCTGATCTGCATGGAGAGGCCTTGACTTCTTGAACATTTCTACATGGCAGTCCTCGTGAGCATGGCTTTTACCTACCAGTTCAGAGGTGGATTTCTCTGCCTTATAGATGGTATTGCGAGTAGAGAGCAAATGTGAAAAACGGCTTCAGAAAACCAACTCTGAGTATGTACTGCTTAGAGTTTGTATGTAATTTTTAGTTGTTGGTTTCTGTGAGAGTTACCAAACCAGTTGAGCTACAGCACTGGCATGAAGCCAAATGAAAAATACAGTTTTCTTCCCTGTAAACATGACTGTCAAGCAGTAATGTTTTTCTCAGTTTCATTTTAAAGGCATTATAATGGAAGAAAATGAAACTAAAACATGTTTTTATGCCAGTATTATACATGGAAGACTGTTACTCTTTTTTCCTTTTAATGAAAAACTCCTAGAGAATAGAACATAACATACAAAACTATGTATTAATAAACATGTAGTAAGTTATCTGTGTTGCTAGATACTTGATAGAGTTGGTAAACCAATACATTTCTTACTCTAGTGTAGTTACGATGAGAATGCACTTTTTTTTTTTGCCTCTGCGAGTGTGAAAGCTATGTAAAGTTCTTTATTTTTACTCCTGTTTCGATAACAGAAGAAAAAAAAAAATCCAGTGCCTGATTAAACTTAATGAATAATAACAGCAAACGCTAGTCTCTATCCACTCTTTCAGGCTTAGCAACTCATCGTCAGGTATTCTGCTGAACTTGGCCATCCTTGCTTTGCTTTTGGGATCTGTTTTGTTGGAAAACGTGTGAAGTTCAGCTTTGCCTGTTTAAGATAAATGCAAGCTGTATTTAGTGCTCACAGAGATTTCACCAGGATGTTGTCATTTAGGTGCGGCTGGATTTTCACTTACTTTTCAGAATTAAATCTATCAGAGTTATCTGCTTTTTCTCCATTTTGTTTTGCAGAGTGAGGAAAAAGCTTGTTTAACAAAATGTCTGATCAGCTGCTGCTTTGTAAAATGGCTTTTTGGGTACTAGGAACAGAAATTGTGTCTTGAAGGGATATCAACATCCATGTAACTTGATGTGCAGGAGGATGAAAAATTCTCCAATCATGCTTCATTGTTTGAATTATCTTTTTTCAAGAGTTTCATAATAGCAAAGTAAGAAATAGGATTGGAAGGGACCTTCATCAGGATCTTCTCGTCTGTCCTGTCTCTTGAGACAGAATCAGCTGCAGGGAAATTTTCCTGACAGATACTTACCTCTTCTTTATAACCTCACATGGCAGTGATTCCTGTGTTTCGCTACGTAATCTGTGCTAATGTTTGGGGTAACTAAGAAGTTTTTGTGAAGTATATGTGGATAATTGAACAAGAAAATTTTAAGCTACATTTTTTTTAGGACCTTTTATTAGAAATTCAACCTACCTCACTTGATCTGGGTATTTGCAGGCATAGAGAAATTAAGACATTGTTCAAAGCAGACATACGTGCACTGGGTGAATTAATTAAATGGTGTCCAGGTTTTTTTTGGTTTTTTTTTTCCTGTTATCCAAACAGGGATAAAAATAACGAACTTTACATAGCTTTCATATTCGCAGAGGTAAAAAAACCCAATGCATTCTCACCATAACTACAATAGAAAGAAATGTATGGGTTTACCAACTCCATTAAGTATCTAGCAACACAATTCGAAAAGCAATGAAAGTTACACAAATATTTCTGAAGTTGTCTGCAGATCTCCTGAGCAACACTGATACTGAAATCAGCCAGGACAATCCTTCTTGCACTGGATGATGGAAATGACACCAAACTGATGTTCAGAATTTGCACTTACTGCTCGATGCAATGCGTGCTGCAGTAGTAATGAATAGTATTCAGGTTTTGAAGGTGATAGTCAAGGAGTGACTGTGTCACGGCTTTTTGACTGGGCGCCTTCAAGATCTTGTGTATGAGTGGTACCATCACTGTTTTCTATAGCAATGTCCCACGTTTACCCTAACAAATAAGTTTTTCTTTTGGATCTTGGGATGTTCTCCTCAGAGTTCAAGGTACTGTCCCAGCAAGGAAGTGATGAAAACAACAAGCTATTGTTAGACTTGGGCGTGCATTGTCCTGGACCCTGGGTGTCTGTATCCTTCCTCACAGGCACTATGAGCTCAGTCACAGCCACTGGCTCTAGGCAGGCAGCCCCAGTTTCAAGGAAAAAGTAAAACACTAATGACTGCTGTCGCCAGCAATGGTTTCAGGGCAACGGCAGCTCTACTGTGAAGGAAATTTTTCTTAAAATATGGGTTTTAAGGAGATTGTAAAAGAGTAATGAGGCAGTTCTGTGGATCTTTGTGAGGAGTTTTCTGTGCTGTAATAAGAGTAGGAAGAAGCACATAGAGCAAGCTTTGAAAACTTCCCGGGAAGCATTGGCATGGCATTGCTGAGCTGGAGTGGAATTGACAATTTCAATAACAGAGAGGAGAAGAGAAGTGAGGTGGAAATTGGCCAGAAAGGACCCTGAAACTGCAGAAAGGGCGCTGTATTTAAGGAAAGATAGGGAACAGAATTGATGGCAGGAAAAAACCTCAAGGAGATTTACTTGGGGCCAGGCATAGACTAAGAAGGGTATCTTCAGTAGTATTCCTGGTAGGAATAAGGGACTTGTATTTACTGACACCAGTAAAAGGGATGTTGCACTAATCAAGACATGAGAAGATAAAAGGCCAGACAAGGGTTTTAGCTGTGTGCAGACAGATAAGAAAGACCATGTATGAGACACATTGCTCTGAAAAGGCTGTGAACATTTTAATGTAGTTCATTATTTATTGATTTTAAAGATTATTTTAGTTCCATTTTCCTGTTGTAAAAAGGGGCATGATAGGCTTTTGATTTATTTATTTTTGTGTGTGCTTTTAAACTTAGTTGTCTTGCATTTTATTTCCTATTCTTTCTTCATGCTATAGATCATTTTGCTGTGGCAGGGGCAGGAATTTCTGCCTCCTTTCATATCTGGGCTTTGCATGGCAAAGCTGGAGAGGTAGCCCACAGAGAATGACTGACATCTCTACAAAGACTGGAAGTATGCTAGCATTTCTGTCTTCTAAGAATACTTAAAAAGAAAAATAGGTAGAGTAGATTAAAGAAAAGGAAAGGAAAAATGGAAATCAAATCATTAAAGAAATGTTGATGGCAGTTTAGAAAGGTGTTACACGAGGCTCTGTTTTTTCTTTAACTGGGTAAATATTTTTAGCTTTATTTCAGAACTATTCAAGAGAAGGGGACAGAGCTCTTATGCAAGTATCAAAGCAGCAAAAGCAAAGACATTTGACTACCTTAGGCTGTTCAAAACGGATTGACTGCTTTTCAAGTTGGAGCAAAAAAAGCCAGGATGGGCACTAAAAAGCTTAGGACGGTTCTGGGTCTGCTAATTTTAGGCATTGCCAGGGAGATTTCTTTTGATGACCATTGCAATGGAGAACATGAATTGCAGACTTGTAGTTGATAAGTGATTCATTTAAGCTACAAAACAAATAAACTTCTGAAATGTTTAATCGGCACCAGCCACAGTAGCTGGTGCATGTCTGTATGGAGACAGATACTGGACATTCTGTCATTTATAAAAACATCCAGTAAAGCAATGAAAATGAGCTTACATGTGTCTTTTTGTCCTTCTTCCAGTGTAATGATGCTGCAGGCAGTGAGAGATTTCTTAAGGTCCTGCACCTGTTTCACTTGAGAACTTTGAGAAGATACCTCTGCTTCCATTTTCTATAAAGCCAGGGTTACACCAGCTTTCCGTATTGACTTGTTTCTCGTGCTGTTTGTCTTCACAGCCCGGAAGTCCAAAAAGTTGGGGAAATTGAAAGGGATGCATGAGGAACAGCCACAGCAGCGGCAGCAGCCACCACCCCAGAGCCCTGAGGAAGGGACGACATATATTGCGCCTGTGACTGAGCCCTCTGTAAACACTGCACTTGTCCCCCACATGTCTGCTATCTCACCAGCACTTACTCCCTCTCCTGTTAAGATCCTTGAAAGCATTGAACCGGAGATTGTGTATGCAGGATATGACAGTTCGAAGCCAGACACTGCAGAATACCTGCTTTCCACCTTAAACCGCCTGGCTGGCAAGCAGATGATTCAGGTGGTGAAGTGGGCAAAGATACTTCCAGGTAGGACCATGAGGTATTTGGTGAAATTTCTCTTCATTGTTTCTATTAGCTTAATGAACTATTTGCCTGACAAATTGCATCTTTAATCTGTGGGCTGTGTTGAAAACCCTCACAGAGGCGTGTGAGATGAACGTTTGAGTGAAGATTGTTGGGTTTTTTTTCATTTGTGTGATGTTTGTTTCATATGTCTGTGATCAATATTTAAAAAGCTTTCATTTTGAATAATAGGCTCTTAAGAACAAATCATGTTTTGTCAATGGAATAAAAATTGTGATTTTGTTTTTTTTTTCAGAAGTATAATTTGTGGGAGTGTTGCTCTTGTTTGTTAATACTAGAAACATGTTCAGTACTGTTTTGGCCAAACCTTGTAGTGCACAGTGTAGGTCATGGATATTTTCTGATTTGATCTCCAGGATTTAGAAACTTGCCTCTCGAGGACCAAATTACTTTAATTCAGTATTCATGGATGTGTCTGTCATCGTTTGCCTTGAGTTGGAGATCGTACAAACACACAAACAGCCAGTTCCTCTATTTTGCTCCAGACCTGATCTTCAATGAGTAAGTATTCCTTAATGGTACTTTTCAGCACAGGCCGGAAGGATTACGCTGGCTTTATGTGGGTTTTGGGCATACCTGCTGTCTAAGAAAATTTCACCCAATCCCAGCTTAAAAGGAGGCTTAGTTTTTTGGTTTTTTTTTTAATTATTCAGTTTTCAATTGGTGCAGCTTTGATACTCCCGTATGCTTCTCTTTATGTATGTGGATATGTTCTCAAACTAGGACCATCCTTTTGGCTTGAAATAAGACTTGTACATCATGACCAAGATTTATAGAAAAAAACATTTTTTGGTATCTACTGGAGCTTGGAAAAATATCTAACTTCTAGGAAATGCGAATGTTTAAAATGCCGGGGTTTTTTTTTCAAAACAGTCATATAATGGTGCTTTTGTTAACAATATACAGCTGTTCAGTGTGTTTTCTTGACAGTCTTAATTACCCTTCTTTGCAACCATGAAAGAAGCCAAAATGTTTTTTCAGTAATGAAAAAATTCTTTTATGATGCATTCAGACAAAAAGAAGGATCAACCGAGGAACCATTCCTTCTGAGTATATGTGTTCCTTCATATTTTAAGTTTGCGTTTTAGTGCTTTGCTTTTGATGAGTATAATTTAATTTCTGTTCCATTCGCCTAGTGTTTATTTCAGACAGTAAAGTCAAAATTTAAGCAAATACACAGGCAGTCAAACTGGGGTTACGTCATAATGCTTATCCCTGAAGATAATTTTTTTCTAGAGGTAAAAATAAGACAATCAATAGGACATGGATGCTCTGAAGGGAAAAAAAAAAAAACACAGGAAAAGAATGTACAAAAAATAACTTACTACTCAATTTCCTAAAGTGTTCTGAAATGTTTTTCTTGAAAAAGCTGCTTTGTCACTGTCCATCTTACTGGTCTTTCTTTGATTTAGGAATTCATAAATAATTAATGTGGATGAGATTGTTCCTAAAGCAGTGAGCAATATCAAAGGAGGATCATTTGGTTTGGGTTAAGAGGAGGAACTAGTGGTTCCCTGCATGTGGTTGAAAATGTAGTGTCAGCCATTTTCATTGTCGAAAGTACCTCCGCTGAGACTTGGTCATTAGAGAATCATCACAGAAAAAGTATCTGTAGCTAAAGCTAAGTGAAAATGTGAACTTTGAAGAGTTTAGTTCTCATGGGGAAATGTAAACTAAAAATTCAAACACAGAAGCAGCTTTCCCTAATATCAAGAAAGTCAGTTGGGGGGGAGTGTAAAAATTTATTGGACAGGGAAATCAATCCCACTTGGAAATAAAAGTGTGTTCACTGCTAGCATTCTTGATGCTGCGGTTAGAAGCATCTTCCAGAAGTAGAGATCAATTGTGAGTTTTATGCTGTGAGCCTTGAAGATAAGTCGCTGCAGAATTATACCAAGGTTGAGGTTGGGACCCAATTGGGAAAAGGAGTGCAGTGTCAGGGAGTGCAAAAATTAAAACATCCCAAACCAGATACATATGTAAGATAATAATTTGGTCTTCTACATACTTAAAGATATACTTATTGCAGAGCTATCAAAGGTAGCAGAAGGCACGTGTTTCTAAGGAGAAGAATAATAATTTACCAGGAGCTGTGTTGTGCTTTTAGATTTGGAACATGGGCTTTTGAAGTAATTATCAGGGCAAGAAACTTTATTGGAGGTAAAAGGCTAGGAGTTTGGTGCCTACTCCAGAATGGTAAGGGACACATCTCTGGAACAAAAGTGTTTTCTCACTTTGCTCATGTTTCATACTTGATGGGAGTCACGGGAGGTGTTTGTTCCAACTTTCTCATGTTGCCGCTCATGTTGCTAATTGCGACTGCCTTTGGAGTCTGAGGTTTGGGCTCATCAGCACAGGAAAGTTTTGTTCAGAAACTGCAGAGAGACCATTAAGGTTGGTGAAAGGGTGGTCAGAAGCTGGCCGGGACAGTGAGAGAGCTCAGCTCATGCAACCAGAAGACCGTGCTGGGTGCAGTGGGGATTTAATTGCAGCCTTCAGCTTCCTGATGAGTTGTTGAAGAAAAGATAAGAGTCAGACACTTCATGGAGGTGGCCTAGTGGGAGGATGAGAAGCTGCAATTCCAAGTCTAGGACAAACAAACTGCTTCCTGGGCAGCAGAAGAAATTTCATAATGACATGGTGAAATAGCAGAGCAAGTGCCTGAAGAGACCCTGGAATCTGTTCTTGAAGATGTTCAAGCCTTGACTGGGCAAAGTTTCGAGCAGCCGGCTCTAGCTTTGACATTAGCCCTGCTGAAAGAAGGGGGTTGGGCTTGCCCTCCACTGGTCCTTCCAAAGCTAAATTATTTTGCGATTCTGAGTACAGAGATGCAATGCTCTTCCCGATTTTGACATAATGTCAGAGGTGAATTACTGGAATTGTGGAAGTCAGCCAGTAGTGTAGAGAGCATTCAGATAAGCACAAAGCATAATATATATTCCTGTTTGTGAAACCAACTTTGAAGGTTTGCTCTGAAATTGCTGAAGGCTGGTCTTGCCTTCACTTTTTGACTACCATGAACTTGGGAATGTGGTTTGTACTTTAAAACACAGGCCTTCATTTCTGTGCCATGAGTTTTATCAGACCTCCCTAAGTTTCACTTCTCTTCCAACTTTCTGAGTGTTTTATTGCCCTTGGCATTATAGGACATGTATGAGTTGATACAAAATGAACAGGAGATGCTTTAAAATGACTTTTCCGTCTGCTAGCTCAAGAGAGTTATGTTCCTGTTATCACCTGACCAGGATTTTCTTGGTATTTCTTCATACTGTGTCTGGAGAGGTCATTTCCTGTCTCTGTGCAAGAAGTAGTTAGGAAGGTCCCTGGCCAGTAGCATACGCACTCGATGCCACAGAGGGTTCAGCATTTTCTTCAATGAACGGTTAAAAAAGAGTGAAAGTAAAGGTTGGCATTAGCAGAATTATGTTGCTTTGTTTTATGTTGAATGAATTTTCCGTTCACTCTTAACTACTATGAATAAAAGGAAGTCGTAATGTTTCTGGAAGGCCATGATATATGATCTTGTTTTCTTTCTTATTCTGAAGGCCAGTAAACAAGGCGAATAACAAATGAGATCTCTGTTGTTAATAGCTGTTAAATTTACCTTTGCTTGTATAAATACAGTGCAAAATACCTCCCTACTAATACATGGCTTGATTTCCTGTTAGGCTTATGGAATGCTGGAAATATTTGTCTGCCTTCATGTTACACATCTAATTAAGTGTACTGTTTGTCTTTATAGATCTTGCGTATATTCCATTGCTTTAATTGTGCTTAAATAAACAAAGTTGTGAACTGAAGGATAAGAAAATGGCTGCTTAGCCTGTTACAGAAATGCCCAAAACCAGCCTGAAAAGAGGTATAAAATATCTGATGTATTTCATGAGGGTAGCTGTAAATTAGAGTATATGGGATTTTTTTTATCTGTTTATTTTGTAACATAGTAGTCGTAATCAGAACTGATATTCTATAAATATAGCTTTAGTTTTAATCTACAGTGGATCTTTAAAAGACTGTCACATACGTGACACCACATAATTCCTTTTGCAGGTATACACTCTTAAAGGATGACTGTTGCATAGGTAATAACACTCAAAAGATGTTGCAATAATCTTCTTCAGGCTAGAAGCTCAAAACTGAGAAGTTGCAAAATTCCAGAATTAAGGTGGTCTGTGAAATCATAGTTTGAGCCCTTTGGGTACGGGCTTTGAAGACTGTATCCATACCAAGCCTTTAAGTTATGTTATACCATAATATTTTTCCGGTGTGACTCCTTTTTGTATTCATCAAGTTGGACGAGTTGTAGGGATGTAGGATTATGTAGTGAGGGACTGTTGGATTTTTACTTCATTTGTTGCCAGCAAAGAAGCCTTGCCTTGAATGGATCTAGGGATTTGGGAGAACAGAGAGATATTAATGGGGAAGATTTTCTTAATGCATAGCAAAAGATGAGTCCTGATTCAAAACCTGAGCTCTGAGACGTTTCAGGTTCTGACTGCAAAGTAGCAGAAATCCCACTGAAAAAAAATTACTCTTGTTTATTTAACTCGAGGGAGGTAAAAAAATTCTCTTAAGACTTAACCAAAGACTTTAGCTGAAATTTTCTAATCTAATTTAACCTGCGGGAGGCATATGCATGGACAATTTAAGTCCAGAGCATTAAATTGGTAAAATTATACACAATTGAAAGCGGGAAACTGAGTGGTGCTGCTTAGAATGGATGCAAGAACAAAGCAAGTGATGTAGCAAAATACAATAGTTTTTAACGCTAGTTTATTTTCAGGAATTCTATCTGAAGCTGAGCAAAATGAACTGTTCGCTAGAGGGAACAATCTAAAACACGATTTTTAAAACATGGTCCCTGGGAGTTAGGGAACTTAGTTTCAAATTCCTTTGGTCTCTCCCTTACTGATTGAATTAGTCATTGAACTAATAGCTGAAACAACTCTTCACTGGCTGATTTTTTTGAAGGAAAAGTCCACAGCATTTTTGAAAAGAGACAGCCTGACAGTTTGTCCTAGAAGAAATAGGATAATCCGGATCTTTCAGTAGTAGGAATGTATGTGTTTGCAGTGCAGAAGTCAAATACCTGAATACCGGAGGAAGCCAAGGGATGCTTCTTCCCTTCATTTCTGTGATGGGCTCGGCCAGTTGCTGTCCCACCACCTGGTGGTTGCAACTTCCCAGGTATCTGCTTCCACCCATACATTAAGTCAGGGCACCAGCTGGCAACCGTTCAGAGGCTCAGGAAGGGATAAAAAGCATTTACAAGTGCAACACTGCCAACAGAAACCTGGCAGGAGCCAAGATGGGGTGCAGTGGGGATCCTGGTTCCCCTTACATGGGAAACTAGTGGGAGTGGTGGGAGATGGTCTGCCTTCAGGGCCATGACTTGTACTCCCAGCATGCATCCCCCTCCCAGCCATCTTTCATGGCAAGCTGCCCTGCTTATCTGTCCCTTCCCATAAAGCAGAGAGATGGTGGCTTTTTATCTTTGCATAGGGCAGAAACCAAGCGGGTGGTATTGCTGACAATTATTAAAAATCAAGTCATGCGTTCTCTTAGGCACACATTGGTTTCTGCTGGCTTAAAGAAATAAGAAGGCCAGCCCAACACTGGGCTTCCCAGTGGGTCTTGATTTTTCTTTTGATTTTAGATTTTACACAGTCTTTGTAGACATCTAAATCCTTGGGGACTTCTGAAGAGACTCAAATTCCAAAACAGTTTACTATTTTAAGGAAATTTACTCCAATTTTATTATTTACCGTTGCAGCCTTATCTGGCTGTAGAACAGCAATGATGTGAGATAGTGAAAGAGTTCAGTAAAGCTAAAACACTGTGTTGAGACACTTCAGTATGTTAAAGTAGAGCATCAAGATTTCAGCAGTATTTTGCAAATGCACAGAATGACTAATGTGCTGTGTGTTTTCTCACTTCTTTGATTTTTCTTGGTTTGTCATCTGCAGCATAAAGAATAAATCATATGTGCATATAAGTGTGCAGGTTCTGAATTTCCTGGCTGTTGTACTTTCTTCTAACTGTCGTCATTTTTTTATGGAGGTTTTTACCGTAGCCAAAGACTTGAGGGTTTTACTGATTTAAAAAAGCACTAGACATTGCACAAGGTACCTAGAATTATTGAAGTGAACTTCAAAAACTGAATGTAAAAACTTGGGCCAATTTTCACAGGCATTTGGATCAGCAGTGTCTTTTTTCCATCTCCGAAATTATTGTATTACATCATATGCAGCTGAGTCCTTACATTAAAAAGATTTCAGTAGAGGCTGCAGTTTGACTATTATGTACAAAACGTTAAGAGCAGAATATACCAATTGATGTATTGATTGATGCTTTTGACCGATAAGGCAGGGGGTTGGGGCCTTTTGAACTAAGAGGTGACCACTTTCATTATGGCCATTTCAGGCAATTGCAACGCTCCTGGCCACTTTTCTATCTTGTAGCGCAGTAGGGATGGCTATTTTATTATAAAATTAAATTATGTAATCCAGATATTTTTAAATAACCCAGTAATGCTACAGATGTAGTGTAGTTTAACAAACTAACAAAGGTTACTGTGAATTAATATAAAACGTTCCTTCAAAGTGTAAGATCTAACTTTCAGTAAAATAAAAATGTAATATTGCAAGAATCTGTGATGCACTGCCTTTGGTAATTGCCCCAGTGTGAAGTTTTAAAATTTAAAAGCAGACAGAGGTTGATATTAGCACTGGAGAGTAAATGGAGAATACATTTTTCAGATGAGAAAGTTGCTGTAGACCAAAAAGAGGCAGAAACCTAGCTTCAGGACAGGGAAAATTTCTGTGCTAATATTGCCATGGGATGTGAACAGGCAGAGGATTTTGTAACATTGAGGAGAGTTGTAAAATTAAATCAAGAATTAACATGTAGCTCAACTGATGAGCTAAGGTTTTATTTAAAATCTGCATTCATTAATTATGTGTATTTTATTAGTAAATAGTATGTTTGTTGTCTTTTCATTATATTCCTAATATCCTCTCATAATATACTCATGGAAGCTGAGAACATTAGGATTTGGTGTTGCATAAGGCAGTGCAGGGATGCAGCTGCTTCTTCACTGCCCTTTCAGTGCTGAAGACTGTAAGTCTTTCTGGTATTCTGATTTCTGTAGTAACAGCAGGAAGATAAATGTAATAAAACAAGCGGAATATTTATAAACAACTTTTTTTTTTTTTAAATCTTCTGTACTTTAGGATCAGGATGAGGATGGGAGGGATGATTATGTAGATCATCTAAGAGTGATGATAAAGCCAATAAATAACTTATTTTATTGCTTAAAAGGTTACCTTTTTGCCCTTTATGTTTTAGAGGATGATGGTTGTTAACCCTTCTGGTTTCTTTTGTGATCAGTTAATCCCGTAGTGTCTAAACTTAGATACATTTTTGTAATCTCATTTATAGGGCAGTCTCCAAATCCTTCATTTTTAATTAATATTACTGCAATGATTGTTGATAAGAGTTGTTCATGTTTATTCTTTGCTAATAAGTGTGTGTGTGATTGCTGATCTTGTTAAAAGGTCAGCAAGCACTTCTTAATATTACTCCCTGCATGATTTTTGCTTGCAGTTAGTATTTTGAAGAGGAGTACTGCGCTCATACAGTGTAAAGTGTCAGTAGTGTGAGAAGTGGATATCTTTATCAGTAATTTTTTTATATACATCGTTACTGTTATTTACTTTTTCATAAAGTGCAGTTCGGTTCCCATCCAGAGAAGTATATGAAAGGATTTGTTACCTGCTCACCCCAAAACAATGCAAACAGAGAAGGAAATTTTGAAGAAGTACTGTCATACCTGTACATAAAAGATGTAATATGCTTCAGCTAGGATTTCTAAGTCTTATATTGCTTTTTCTTCATAAACAGGTCAGTGGTTGGGCAAAGCAATAGATTCAACTTCTTTGCATGTTCTAAAGACTCTGCCTTTTAATGCTTTATCTTTAAACACTTCTTAAATTTCTAGGGTGTTTTAGTTAAAGCTGTGAATCTATAAAGAAAACAGAAGACAAAGTACTTTTAAAGAGATCTGTAAAAATGTGAAAACTGACAAAAGAAAAGTCCATCTAGCACAGTTCCTTATCCTTTAAACTGGCCAGTTGCAAAGAAAGCATAAGATCAGGGAAAGGGTAAAATGATACTTCTTTATTTGCCTGTTCCAGCAGTCAGTGATTTAAGTACTTTCTGAATGAGAGATTGCAGTATCTCAGATTGTGCAGACAATTGTGCTTAATAACCCTTCTGTATCCTTCTTCTGTGAATTTGCGTAATATCTTTTGAATACGTTTATAATCTTGACATCTAAAATGTTCTGTGGCAGTCACTTCTGCAATTTAATTATGCATATTTGTTTGCTGGAGATACTTCTGAAGCAGGTAGCTTATAATTTAATGGAGTGCCACTTCATTGTTGTGTTTGTAGTAATAGGATATATTCCTTTTCATCCTGTGTATGCCATGTATCACTTCTAGATCTCTGTCAAGGCATGTTGTTTCTTCTGTGAGCTGAAGAATCATCTAGTCAGTCTCCCCATGTGTAGCAGTTGTTTGCTACCCCTCTCCCTCACTAATTTTGCTAGCCCCTTGTATTAATTTTGGGAGGATACCAGACTGACACACTGTGTTCGGAGCTCAGTGGATTTATGCAGTAGGAAAAATATGATTTCTGTCTTGCTACCAACTGTTCTTCTCTTGCTCTTTGCTTTTTTTGACCATTAGTAAACACTGAGTGAGCATTTTCAAAAGACACAAGCCCCAAAAACCTATTCCAAGTTACACTTAGGTCTCTTTATACTGTGATGTTTCTTAATTTAAAGCTAGTTATTTTCTATATATGGTGGAAGATGATTATACTGCCTACATTTTCTTGCAGTTAGTGATTTTCACCTTTCATTTTGTCAGCTGGCCACTCAGTTTTGCAAGATTTTTAGCAGTTTTTCATAGGCAGCTCTTGATTTCATCATCTTGAGTTATCTGCAAGCTCTATCACTTCCATAGATCTGGGTTTGGTTGGGGTTTTTTTGGGATGATATATGAGTACGGTTTTCAGCACAGGCCCCAGTACAGAGCTCTGTGAGACTTCCCTGGTAACCTGCATTACTTGTGAGAGATGGCCCTTTATTATTACGCTTGGTCTCCTATTTTTAGGCTGCTAATAATCGATGAAGAACCCTCCTCCTTATCCTTAAGCTCTCTTTAAGAGCTTCCAGGAGATCTTTTTAATAGCTTTAAAATCCAACTTTGCCATGATTGCATCCCTACATATGTCTTGATGCAAAGCGCAGTGTACAGGAGGTCCTAGACCAGTAATTACCCATGCTGGCACGCTGACAGACAGTATTGCAGCCCATACCCAAGCTGCGTGCCCCAGTTTTCTTTGTGTGGAAACCAGGGCAGAGGAGAGGAGGAGAGGGTTGGTGTTTGCTTATGTCTCACCCCATAAGGCCGTGGGATGCAGCTAGACCTGGTGTGCGCAAAGCATTTTTGTCATGCAGACATTGCCTGGATCAACCAGAATGTCCTTGTGCTATCATCAGAGCACTCATAAAGATTTGTGAAACTTGACCTTTCTTTGTCAAAGCTGTGCTTTCTTCTCTTATAGCATATTTATTTATCTATTAATTCTCCTCTTCCAATCATTCTAGATATGAATGTACATGAGGCTTACTAGCATCTGGTCTCTTGAGTGCTCCCTCCCATCTCCCAGACCCATTTTAAGAAACCAGTCACGTTTGTCACCTTCCATGCCTCTTATAAGGGCAATTTAAGCAATACGCTGCACAGCACAGTTAGTAGTTCAGCAATTCCATATTTAAGTTACTTTACAGCTCATGAATGGATGCCATCTGGTCTTGGTGATTTATTACTATTAATTTTACTGAGCTTCTTTTTTTCTTTCTTTCTAAACCCTCTTCTACTCACACTTCCATCTGAAACTAGTTCTCACACTCACTTACTGCAAAGGGAGACTGTTGCAGAGCCTTCCTAGACTCCTTCACAGAGAGCACTGGTGCAGAGATTTTAACTCTTCTGCTATGGCCTGGTCTTCCTCAAGCGTTTTTTTTTTTCATCTCTGCCGTCTGTTGGCCCACTGGATGTTCTGACAGGATTCCAGCTTGTGATGTGTTTGAAAGGGTCTGACTGTTAGTTTTCTTTCTTTAGCATGAAGACTTGACCAATGATTTTACATTTAAGTTTGCGTAATTATATTCTCTTAGCGTTGTCTTAGGATGACTTTGGGACATCCACAAGCCTTTTGGAAGGGTGTTTTTTTTCACTTCTCTCAAGGTCCTTGGCAGAAGAGGCTGGAATAGAAAGAGAGGTTTGTTCCCTTCAAGTGTCTGTCTGAACGTGATGCTTCTTTAATCTTTCTGCACATCAATGAGTGGTTTGGTGGCATTGCCAGATGCCTTTCACATGCATAGTGCTTCCTTTTGCCACTTCCCCAGTAGAGTTAAATATTTATCTTCCAGATTAAAATTAAAATTAGGAAGTAGTTTCTTTAAAGTGGTATGAGAGGAAGGCATGCCTCGGTTAACTTCCAGAAAATGCCAGGCTTTGCGTGACAGCATGAGCGAAGTCTTGATTTCTACGGCATTCTTGGCACAGAAGGAGAATTGCTGCTACACGTGGAGTATAGCAGTATTTTAGCTGATGAAGCACTGCAAGTGACAGTGCTCCCTGGCCTAATGGTTGTATAAAATGACACCAAATGGGGCAGCTTCTCTGACTGGCGATACTTTTCTCTGATTAACTTTAAAATAGAGTGTTTATTGTCATGTGTGCATTATCGTCACTTATTATTAAATGTGGTATTGAAAAAGCATTTTGGTAAAGGCATAATTATATATTTTCTCATTTAAACTGTGATTTATCTCTTTTGGAATGCAAATGCAAACTAAATGAGATTATTTGGTATCAGCATTCTGCTAACTGCATAATTAACTGTTAATTCCAGTAGATACTTGGGGTTTTTTGCTTGGGATGTGCTTGGGATTTTAGGGTTACATAACTGGGTGATTATTAAGTTGGATTTTAGCACAAGTTCTCCATTACTGATTGGGAACTGAAACTCTCCTTTGGCAATCATTATCCACAAGCTGTTGCCAGTTCCTTTCTTGACAGGCGTATAAGAGGAGGGCACTTAGCTGAAACTTTAAAACATCCCAGGACTTCTTACTATCAGTTACATGTGATTGTATTCTCTAGGATTATGAGGAGGGCTTTCTTGGGGAGGAAACAAATTTTCAGAATTGGCTCCTTTAGGTTCAGTGTAAAAGTTGCCAGGTTTGTACGTGTGGGTGGCTATAGCCCACAAAATACCAGCTATGTCCATAGATCTGTTTTAATGTGAAATGACTTTCTTTGTCTGGTTACCAGTTTTCAGCATTGTTGGTCCTCAGTCTAATCCCTGATTTGTCCTGGATTCAGCAGCTTCTTCTGCCAAGGGCATTGTTGTAATGCTGGTGCTCCCAGCTATGCACCCCTCAGTTTGCAGCATCCCCTGCACCTGGAGAGAAGCGTGTGGGGTTACGTGTTTTTTTATTTTGGTAATGGTAAGTGTACACTTTCTTGGGACAGAGCTAGTGGGGGAGATCATTACTGGAGTACTTCTCTTTCAGTAACTTTTAGAGCAGGAAATCTGTCTTTTTTGCCTACTGTGCTTCCTTGCAGAGAATAGCTTTCTGCTGTTGCATGTCAGATTCCCGCAGGAACACAGCAACAGGAGGAATCTCCAGGATCCTTGAGCCAGTTCCCTGCTGTTGCAGGAGGATCTCGCCATAAAACCTCCTTATTTCCAAAGTAGAAGGTAGTGCCAAGGCGTTGCCGCAGTGTCAGATTAATAGGGCACAGTTGTTTTTTTTTTTCTCCGTGCTTTCTATGTAGAGAGAAGAAGTGCTCACTGTCAGTAGTGGCTAAAGTCAGGTAGGACAGGGCAGAAGGGTTCAGGGGCAGCCGGAGGAGTTGAGTTTATGTTTGGTGGCAAATCATGCAGATTTTCTTTAAGACGTGACTGCTGTCACCTGCCTGCCTCTGTGTGAAGGAGCATTTAAAATGGCCAAGAGCTGCCTCAGGCAGTTCAGAAATATTAGCCAAAATGGCCTGGGAATATGCTGAAAACCCAAACTGTCACTGGAGGCTGAAGCAATGGCACTTTGTATTTGTTTTCATTTGGTTTTTTTTACCTGGGAAGACAGACACTGTTTTCCAACAGCAAGATAAGGCAGACAGCCAGGGACTATTATAATGTAACCTGGCTGAGATCCACCATCGCTTGTGTAGACAGCAGGGTGGTCTTCTGAGGCTGTCACCTTTATGCTACCTCTAGGCTAACCCTTCCCTGGACAAACCACCTAATTCCTAGGCTATATTTATCCATGGCAGTGCAATAATTTAGTTCTGCTGACTTTGGTTGTCTTTATAATGGCTTCAAGATGGGAAACAGGTGTCTGGGTACAGTCCATTGAGCAGAATGATGTGCAGTTTTTCCCAATGCTGCTGCACACAATGCGGTGCAGTGATTGCCTCTTTGCATGGAAGAATAGGTTCAGGTTTGTGCTAGGTAGTGTTCTGTTCCCACCATTCTTCATGATGGAGTTTTTGAAGTAGAATACTCCCTTGAAAAAGAAGTAAAGTGTTGTTACAATACTATGGGTTTTGTTTTTTTCTTTCCCCAAGAACCTCAAAACTTTATCCAGACAAGTAAACCCCTCCTGAGGCAGGTAAGATAATTCAGGCCAAGGGCTTTTCTGAGTAGATGGTTTGAGCAGCGGAATAAGGGTCTCTGTGATTCCATGTCCCTGATCGTTTTCCTCCTTTATCACAGCTTGCCTGCCTTGCCCTAAAGGTGTCTGGTGATGTTTCACTCCTTTCTCTGCCAACTTCAAAGTGACCCCTTCTGGCATGGTGGAAAGCATACCTTGTTTTCTGAGGTTTCCAAGCTGGTTTTGGCCTTAAGGCCTTTGGCAGGTTTTCTTGTTGGGTTGCATTTGTTTGTTTATTTGTTTTGGTTTTATTACAGTGTAATGTGCTTTCTGAATTTCTCTGAAATCATTTTAAATGATGGACAGGTTTCAAATGGGTACGGGTTTTAGTCTAGGAAAGGCAAGGCTCTTTATTATAGAATTGGAAGCAGTTCTTATAGTTCTTATAATCCTTCCTGATTATGTAAAATCAGGAAACACAAAGAATATCTTTGGTATCAGACTTTTTTGACAAGTGCTGCCTGGTCTTTTCCCAGGTCTTTTCTGAGCAGCAGAGATGCCTTTGCCTAGTTTTTCTCAGGAAGCCACTTCAGTACTGATGAAACTTCAAACCACCTACCGTATCTTTCCCTTTCTTCACTTCCATGTCTAATTTAGGAGGATGCCTTGTGCTGTGCCTTTGAAGAGTATCCATGAGAAAGTAAATAAAGCATGGTATCAGGTTTGGTTTGGGGCTGAGTTTCACCTGTGAGTGAATATTCCTTGGTATGTGGGTTTCTTGTTTATTGGTTATGGTCTGTTGACTTGCAGTTTTCATCCTCAACAAAGAAATTTATGATACTAGACGTTGATGTCTTCATAAGTTATCTTATTGATAACAAGTTGTTTCTGTAAAGCGTGCCTGTAGTTTCAAAATTTTTGATGTGGCCGTTCTGTTTCCATGAAGGTCACGTAAGGGTATTAATGAGATATATGACTGGTTTTGTATTTTGGATGCCTTGTCTCAAACAGTTTCTTTAAACCATCTCTCCTTCCCCAGTGTGACTGATCAAGTCCTACATCTCTGTTGTGGTTGGGAGGCTTATCTCTTGGTGATGTGGGGCATTAATCCCATTTTGGCTGGGTGCCCAAGCTGTTTTCCATGTCACTTGCCCCTGTGTTAAAGGATGGGTACTTCCACGGAGAGCCAGGGAACAGGAGGAGCTGGGTTGGTTTGGCATGTTCTTATCCACATATTCTGCTCTCTGTGGGTAGATGTTGAGGATGAAGCAGGCTGAGGTGTTGAGCTGGTCTCGCAGAGCTGGTCTCCATGCAGCCTGTCCATGAAAGTGGAATAGGAGATCTGGAGTCAGTTTGGGGCTAAGGGTGGCAGAGATGAGAGAGGTGAGGACAGAGAGGTTGCATGGGGTGGAGGCGAGATCCCAGATTGAGTGGGGAGAAAGAAAAGGCAAGCTCAGAGAAAGTACCAGGAAGCCTCTCAGCTAGGAATACATTTGCTGTGGTTCATCAGGAGAAACCAAATAGCAGGAACAGAAGCCTTCTTCCCACCGAGGCGGCTGAGGTGCCTTGGAGGGCTTTGCCAGCAGAGGTACTCGCCTCGTTTTCCTCCTGGGCAAAAGAAAGGAAAAGCAGCAGCAGTTGAGTTCTAGTGAAGACATGGTGAGCAACTTGGTGACTAGTTAGCACAAGGCACTTGTCACCAAAGAGGCTCCACAGGAGCAGGTAGAAATTGGGCAAAGCAGTAGCTGGGGTGTGGGCTGATTGCGGCCAATCTGCCTGCCCACAGTGCTGCAGGAAAGGTCAGACAGAATGTGAGCCCGGCATTAAATTAAGCCTGTAAGGAGACACTCGGGGAACTTAAGATGGATTAACTTAAGGTGTAAAGTTTAAAGCATGTTATTATGAAGGAGGATTAAGCTAAACTGAGCTAATGACACCGCTTTAGAATGTGTATCCACACCATGGATTCAGAGCTTTGGTTCCACACCTTTTATTACTTAAATGTACTTACCTACTTAAATGCCCCCATAAAGACACATGCCCTTATATTCCAGATTTTCCGTTTTCCATATTGAGAAGTTTATATGCTGTGTCAGAGGGAGAACTGGTTTTGGTTGGTTGGGTTTTGCCTTTTGAGTGGTTGTTTTTATTTTCTCCTTTAAAAAACAAACAAACAAACATGGGGGGGGCAATATAAAAGTTTAATTTTTCCCCATGGTTGTGATGACATTTGTGAATACTTGTAGGTATTTATTCTTAGATGAGGTATTTGCTAAGGAAGAAATAACTTTGTTCCTGTTACATTCCATGCTCTAATTTCTGTGTACCCCATCTTTTTTTTATATATGAGCCATTTCTGTTGTTTTATTTTGTTCTTACTCTCATGGTATTGGGATATCTGTGATGTCAGCATCTGAATTTTCTAAAAGCTCTACACCGCGTGGATTAAAAATCAAATGCAAAGTTGAATACTGTGAACTCCCACAAAATAGTTATCTTACATTGAACAGTCATGAAATAACTAACATAATTTGTAGTTAGTAATAATTTGTAAATAAGTAATAAATTGACTGATTTTTACTTTTTCAGGAGGGAAGCTTATTTGAAATTACAGATTTGCTGTATGTCAGATGAACTACTTAGTAACTAGTTCTGTGTATAATTTTTATCTCACTGCTAACAGTACCATCAGGTTTTACTTAAGGGTAGTCAAAATTTGTAAGTAGGAGAAGAACTAAATATTTTAAAGAGAAACAACAAAAAAGAAACACCTACCAAAAAACCCTTGGCTTTACTAAAATTCTTCTATTTAGGCAGTCTATGAAAGCAAAACAAATACAAAGAAAAACATGAGAGAAAAAGTAGAATGTCACAAAAAGTGCAATGCGATGTGAAAAAAAAGATTTTGAGTTAGGATACTTTTAGGTTAACTGTCACAGAGTGTTGTGCCGTTCTGTTTAGTGAAAGCATAAGAAACCTGAAACAAACCCTCTAAATGTTTTGTTTTATTTGCTGTGTGGCTTGTGGTATCAGATGAAAGGTCTGTCGCTTCCGTGACTGTGAAGGTCAAACACCGACGGGGATGGTGGCAGCTGCTTTATGTTCTGAGGCTGGAGGAACTAGCTGTGGTGTCCTGCAAAAGTAATAATGGACCAATTAGACTGTTCTTGGTTTGAATTCTGTTAGTCTCTAGCAGTCTGAGATAAACCTTAAAATGTTTTTTTTAGAATACAAATATCCCTTATTAATCATTTACCAATCAGCTTTATTAAGTATCCCTCTGAGCCTCCTTGGGAGAGATCAATTAGGAGTCACAATTGTCTGTGTCCTAGATCTGGATTAGGTAATTTGGGGAAGATGGAGGGGAGCAGGAGCAGCTGGAGGGAGATCACTCCCTGGGCTCTTCTGGCATCTTTTTCCCAGCTGTTCCTGGGTCAGCTCAGAGGTACCTGCAACCATTTAGTCTTTGGGTAATAAGACACTGTGAGGCCGGAGGACCTTGCACTTCTTTAGGGGGATGTCCTTGAAGTGGGGAGGGCTGAATAATGCAGTGGCCAAATGTGAAGAAACCCCTATACCTGTTGCACTTGGTCATCCGTGCTAAGGGTATATTCATACCTCAGGAGGGACCCAGGTCAGCTGGGTCAGCTGTAGAGCTTTGATGGTGGCCACCAGCCTTGGGCAGACCTGGTGCTGGAGCGGAACCCGGGCACAGCAGCTTCAGAAATGCCCATTTGTGTGTGTCTGACATCTTTTAATTCTGCAAAACCTTTTCCATTTCACCTAATCGCAGTTCCTCAGGGTCACTCTGTGTGCAGTCATAGCATGTGGCCAGCATTGAGTGTGCAAGTGGCATCTGTAGATCCTCTGTGCATGACTGGGCTCGTGTGCTCATGCCTGTGTACATCCAGCAGTGGAGGCTGCTCTTCTCAAGCAGAGCGCCAAGTAGAATTTCAGTCACCATCCAAAACGCTCGAAGACTATTTTCTTCTGTTCATTTTCTTCACTGCAGTCTATGATGCATAATAAAAATAAATAAACATGGCATTACTACTACTATTAAATTTTTTAAAAAAATAAAAGAAGCTGGAAGTTCTTAGTCTCAAGAGGAGGGTGGAGCAGGGGAAAAGTGCAGAGCCCATTTAACAATGGGGAGTCCGCTTTATTAGTATTAAGGAGGAAAATAAAATCTGCTCTGGCAGTAGTGAAATAAAACACCAGGAAGATTACGTCAGTCTTTGTTTGCACACAGTATGATTCTTCTCTTTCACCAGCCAATTTGTATACTTGAAAAGGCAGTTGCTTGGTTAAAATAATTAGCTGAACTTTGTCCAATTCCCCAATTATGTGGAGAAAAAAAAAAGTTTGAAGAAATATAGACAATTCCTGTTGAGTTATTTGAAAAGAAAAAGAAAAGTAGTGGTCACTAAACAATTATAGCGCCTTGTCTAAATATCTGCCTATATGTTGTAGTTTTAAACTGAGGCAGGCAACTCTCAGTGACTCTTTGCTGTAGCTGTTGTGGTTTGGGACAGCAGCTTTAGAACTGTAGCATAATCCTAATTCTACCTGAAGCCAAGTGGTGCTGGCTGCAGGTGTGAGGCTGTCTGTCCTCTTTGGTCATCCCTTCCCCCAGCTCATCTCTGCACCAGACCCTTCTGAAATCTGTTTCCACCTGTACGCCAGCTGATGGGGGATGTGTCATTTAAAATGTACGTGCAATGGGTGTAGGTTGCCCTACTGCACCAGTTCTGACCCCTTCAGCAGGCTTATTTCAGTCAGGACAGAGCTGAGCAAAATGCTGATAATTCTAACACATACTAAAACATTTTTGTCAGTTCATTAACAACATCAGTGTATAAAACTGAAATTATATTTGTTTCTGTTCCTTTTAGGGTGCTAGATGTTAACGCTGCCTGTGGTCTGCTGGGTAGCAAAGTTAATTCAGCCAAGTTCCACCAAAGCTCACAGGCAGTGGGTTTTCCTGTCTGCCTGGGAGCACAGGGGCCAGGCAGGCCGTGGGGGCTGGCAGGGCTCCAGCTTTATCTCTGTGGTCCCTGGCTTCCTTAACCAGCCTGAACTTTGCAGCTGCTGTGCATCTTACTGACCTCTGTGCAATCAGTCCTCGGTTAACGGGTTGCCCCTTGCTTTCCTCTTGCGTGGGCTGCTCAGTGCACCTTGTGCTCTCCCACATTTATCCTCTAGATTTTGTTTCTTTCTCTTTGCAGGGAACGGATGCGCCAGTCTGCTATGTTTGAACTGTGCCAGGGGATGCACCAGATCAGTCTGCAGTTTGTTCGCTTGCAGCTTAGCTTTGAGGAGTACACTATAATGAAAGTGTTGCTGCTGTTAAGCACAGGTAAGTTAGATTCATGGTTACATGCAAACACTTGAAAATATATTCCATATCACAAAGAGGTGCAGGGATTTTAACTAATGTGGCAGAAGAGCCAAACTGTTTCCAGCAGGGCTGCAGGAATAAGCCTGGTTTTATGTCTTAGGACTTATCTGCAGATCTCTCCATTGGCATGGGAAGTGTCTTTGCAGTTTAGATGTGTCATGTGTGTTAGAAGGACTAGCATAGCCAGGAACCACTTGAGTTGGCCGGGCATGCCAAGGAAGTGCAACAGCTGTGCGGTCTGGGGAGAAATCTCCACTTAACTCTCAAAGCCACAGGTTTGGGTGACTTAACAACACCTTTAAGATCCAAAGAGGTACACTGCCTGTACTGCAAAATGGGTAATTTTCTAATGCCAAGTGAATTGAGAATGGTAAGTGCTTTTACGGGGCTCTAAAAGTTTAATAAATGACAGTGCGTACTTTATTTTTCTCTCGACAGTCATGCTCTGAGTTTTCTTAAGATACAAAATTATATCTTGGTGTTTGTTACAGCACTGGGTGCTAATTAGAAGATCTCTTGATCTTATCTTGCTGAAACTATTTAAAAACTCCTGTCCCAGTACAATTGTATAAATGCACAGGCAGTTTGTGCACATTACTTTTCCATCAGTTTTGATGAGAAAGCTAATTACCTGCAAACAAACATCCTTCTGTATAATCATATTCCTTTTTGTGGGATCCACTTAGTGACATCACGATGAGATAGCACATCAGCTCTATTGGTGGGCCTTCATGATGTCACTCCAGTGAACTCACCAGGCAAGAATTCCCCTGGCAGAAGGAGAGTGGATGTGGGGGCATTGCACGGGGCGGGGAGGAAGAGCAGATCAAAAGGGCTGCTGTGCTTATTCTGACTTTCAGTTGCAAGCTGTTGGCAGTAAGAAGCACATCCAAGGCTGCTGGGGCTGGTGGCTGCCCAGGCTCATGCTACGCAGCACGTCTCCCCATTTGGTGGCAAGCAGAGCCCAACATGCCTTTTGAGAGTGTGCTGTCTTCTCCCATCACCCCATCTTCTGCCCCAGCAAGGTGAAATAAGCAAAGAATGGCAAGCAACAGGCATTAGTCGTGCCGCTCTGGAAGGCACTCACTGCCAAAACCACTAAAGGATGGTGGAGCAGTCTGATGCAGCGGCAGAGTTAGACACTCAGGAGCTTCCCAAGTCTGAAGCCATGCTGTGGGCCCTTTGGCTGCAGGCAGAGTTAAATGCCTATGAAGGGATTTGCAGCATCCAGCAAAGCTGAGTGGCCACCCCTCCAGACCAGGTGGTGGGACAGGCACTTTGTCTGCAGTGCCTTTTGTTCAGACCCCGCCGATCCCACCCAGCCAATAGCTCTGTGGTTTAAAGTATTGCCTTTGAAGGAAGATGTGAAGCTGCAGTTCCTGTCTTGGCTGGAGACATTTGGATCTACTAACAGAAACCTCCTGGGGCTGTAAGTTTTTTAGGCTGTCTCCCTCCCTCCTGTTGAAGCCATTCCAGCTCCCTGGGATGGGGAGAGATGATGCCAGTTGGGGAGCACTTTGTGTCCCAGCCCACAGAGTCTTAACCCCCGGGTCCTGCTCCACTGAGGGTCTGAGGAGATGATCTGCTGGTGAAACTGGAACTGTGAGCAGCTGATATGCTCCAGGATAGCCCTGGGATGGTGAATGGTCTTTTTTGAAGGTTGTCACTCGCAGTCTTTTCCAGTCAAATGATTCTATGATTCTCAGAAGTGCTTAACATGGATGTGCTCGGGGGGAGGGTCTAGCTCCCAAAATGTTCTTGAGAGTGTGTCTGGATTGGAGATCTGGCTCTGCTACTTTTTAATCAGACCGAAAGAGGGAGAATCTTTAGAAAAAGAGCCTGAAGGCATCCTAAATTTCTTTAAGTTAGGTATTATTCTCTCCTCTCGAGAGTGTTAACTAATAACTAATTTGTTAAGTGAGATCAGTTGGCTAATTAACTTCAGCTAGCTGGGTCCTTTTGAAATGTCCATCATGGTCACTAGAAAATGTAATAAGAATAGTTTATTTGGGGAGAATTAGTATGTGTAGGTTAGAAGGAGAAAGAGGACAGCAAAATGGAGATTAAGACAGTAATGAAATCCAGAAATCACGTGAAGGGCAAACCTGGTTTCAAATGATTGCACCTTGATTCAACCTTATGATGGAAAACACTAGGTTTGTTTTCATGTAAATTTTTTTATTGAATTATGTGACGAGCAGAATACAAGTTCTTCTGAAAATTTCGTGACAACCACATCAAGGAAGTTTCACTCCATTTACATGTGGAAGAAACCACACATTACAACTCAATTGTTCTCTTGCTTTCCACAGACCATTGATTTTGGGAGCTTGCCAAAAGCATTGCTGCATTTAATAACTAAAGTCAGAAACACTGGGCAAACCTCCAGAATTTCATGTTTTGCTTGAGTTCTCTTTATTTGTGGTCTTTCTTTCTTTCTTAGTAATTTGGCTGGGGTGGTAGTATAATAATTTTCAGATAGAACAGTAAAATATGTGGTAGTAGAGACAGAAGGAATGACTCTGACAGTCTTTAGGCAGCATGTAGAAATACAGACCTGTAAATATTAAAGGAACTATAAAGCCCGTGCATTTTGTGTAAGGGCCACAGTATGCTCTGATGGCTTTACTCATTTTGATTGGTGTCTCTGTGTTCATTCAGCTTAAACTGAATTTGTATGTCTGTTCCAGTCAGTTTCTTCTGTCAGCTGACTGACTGAGAGATTTGGCATTTAGGACTTAAAAATTACTGTATTTATATAATATAAATATATAATATTTACTGAGTCATGGGCAGGTTTGGTGTGTTACCTCCTAGGCTTTTTCTAAAGATTCGCTTCCAGCACTTGGTGATCACAAATCTTTGTTGCTCATGTGGTAGAGCTGCTCCTTATTTTCCATTGCTAAATTGCTCTGGTAGGTACTGATGATAGAAGATACTAGTGCATTTTCTCAAAAATTTTACTCTGGAGCCTTTGAGGTGGTTGTTACATGCCTGTGATGTGATTGCAGTGGGATAGGAGGCAGTTCACAGGATTTCTAAGAGAAAGGAACAAAGGAATGAGACAGTTTCTTTCAGGATGTTAAGTCAGGGTAAGCTAGATTGGAATATCAACTTTTTTTGCTTTCCTTTTTTACTAAGAAAATCCTCATTTAGCTTACTCTGGCTACCTTTCTGGCTTGCTTAGAAAATAAACTCACTCCTGTACTGTGTAGTATTTCATTTTCCTTCTGCGGACTAGCATTAATGAGATGCTAGAGTGGAAAAATATTTGATTGTTAAGCAGTATTCAGCCAATCCAAGTACTAAAACGCCAGAACATTTTGTGTAATGTTGTCGTTAATCGCTTTGGGGTTTTCCTAGAGATCTGATCCTATAAGCCATTCCTGTTTGGGGCAGAGCCCACTGGAGTGCAAGGGAATTTGCAGTCTGTAAAGAAAGGGTGTATTTGCTTTTGAAATTAGCCTTGTTGATACCAGTCACAGTAAAAAAAAAAAAAAAAAAAAAAGTATCAGAAACCTCTACTTTTAACCAATATGTGAAGTGATCCCTGTGGCAGATGGGAACTTTGATAGGATACTAGAAATACTTGCAACTGTACGTCGTGGTCAAACACTGGGTCAAGATGCCCGTTTGGAAAAGTCTCATTTTTCATTCAAAATAACGACTCTGTTTGTTCTAGGTGTTATGTAGATGCTCAGTAATATTGAAAGAATTTTTAGATGTTATTTGATGGCATAAAAACATGTCACTTGGTCTAGCAGTTTTGCACATAACAGCTGTAATTTTGTGCCTTTCCCTCCTCTGCCAAGTGTGGGGAATCATTCAAGAATGATAAATCACGTCTTCGCTTCTAAAAAAATATCCTTTATCCATCTGCCTTTTTGTTTGGTAGCTTGGTTGTATTAAAAAGAATTTCAGCATGAGGTTAGCATGTGTTGCATTTTTGAGATGTTATCTTATCCTCTGCCACAACTTCTGCAATCACAGATCTGGAGAGGATGCTTGAATCGCTTGAAAATCTGTATGATGATGTTGATTCCTTACCAATGTCTGTAAAATCATGGGGTTTACTTAAAGTTTTAATTCTTTCATCCATTGACTAGTGTAAATCTTCAAGTATGCACATCAAAAGAGTAAGCAATACAGTAAATATTAACGTAAGACTGTCTTTTCAATGACAGTTCCCAAGGATGGTCTCAAAAGCCAAGCTGCATTTGAAGAAATGAGGGCAAATTACATTAAAGAACTAAAGAAGATGGTAACTAAATGTCCAAGTAACTCTGGGCAAAGCTGGCAGAGATTCTACCAACTGACTAAACTTCTTGACTCCATGCATGATGTAAGTATTACTCCTCAGGGAGCGCAGACAAGTTAAGCAAAAATCTCTCCATTAAGGTAAACCACTAGCCTGTAATTGTGTTAACTGACAGGGAGAAAAATATTAAATTCTTTTTAAAGGAACATCTGAGAGTAGTTGTTAGATGAGTTTAAGGACTACTGCCAAGTAAAATAAGAAAATATAAGTCATTAAGGGCTGGGTCCTGCTGCCTTCTCCTGTGTTAAATAGTAGTACGTTCCTCCTATGTTTCACTTAAGGTCAGTAGAGTTATTTATTAGTGAGATCTGAGGTTCATCAGCAGGAGGAGTGATATTAGCTGTGACCCTAAGATAGATGCGGCAAGAGTGCGCCACACAGTGTATCCCGTGAGTCCCTTCTCAATGAAAGGTGCCGGATTAATGCATTGTGCATCTAACGTGCCTGATGTGCTAATAAATACTGAATTGATTTGGTACTTTTTTACAGCTGGGATTGTAATAATGATGACTTTAAAAGATTATGTGTGAAGACTTTGGAGCCCTCTTGGATACCTGAAGCTTTATTTGAGCTTTTCAAGTATAAGATTCACTGTATTGTTAAGTTATTTCTACCACACTGTCTCATTCTAGTGCAAGGTTTCACATGCGTCAGTGTGAGATGCAGTGAATGACGTGGGAAACTTAAAAGTTTAGATACGAAACACCTTGACTGTTGGTTCTTTAGCCCAAAGCAATTCTGAAGGATTATGGAGGGTGCCTAATGCATGGGACCAGTTCATGATTTCAGATGTAATGTTGAGCTGTTGAGTTGGGAGCAACTCGGTTCTAGCCAGTAAAATGGTAAGTGCGGAGATCTACCTCTCCAGGTGCTGTGAACAGCAGCGGGGGTATATCCCTGTTCTGTCCATAATGGAGCCTGGAGTCCCCACAGGGGAAACCAGCAACACAGCTGTAATTGTCTCCTCAAGCTGAAGGGTTTTTCCCAGTGCCCGCCTAAGAGTGCCCTGAGCAGCAGCGCCAAGCTGAGGCCAGCAGCAGGGAGACTCGTGAGGCCAGTGAGAGTGACCCTGAGTCATGTTTGGATACTAAAGAGGAAGAATCCTATGAGCAGAGGCTGAACCCAGCAGCACATGCTGATCAGCTCCCAGCAGAAACTGGTAAACTGCCCCAAAGGAGAAAACTGTCCTACTCCATCCTGGGTGGACAGGGAAGTACTTTTGCTGCATGAAGAACCCGCAGCCCTTGCTTTCATAGGCTGCATATAAATATATTTCTTTGTACTCAACTTAAATTTCATTTTTGTAGAGATTCTATAGTACAGTGCACTTCAGGTCAGTTCTGTGTAAGTGCCCGAGGTCTGTTTACAGACTGTACATATGGAATTATTTTTCAAATATTGTTCTGTTGTTCATTAAAACATTGCAGATCTTGGTGGGAGGCAAGGAGAGTATTATTAGTACTGCAGTAATAGCTCATTCTTCAGAGATCGGGTTTCACTTGATCTGTGCCAGCAAAGGAAGTTGTAGCGTTCTAGTGGAAAGAAAAAGGAGGATGGGTGATAAAATCACTTGCAGGATATTCACATCTGAACCTCAGGGCAGCATAACAAACCCCTGCATTTATGGAGTCTTCTAATCCTCTTCAGAATAGGCAGTGTATATGATTTGTTATTTAAATGGGTGTTTGTGTGGTTAAGGTGACTGGATGACAGACGCTTACTAAGAATGCTACCGTGTCCTACAGACATTTTCCAAAACACAGCATTAACCATTGGGAGCTAAAATGCAAGCAGTCTGCTCTTGCATTTTATTTAATTTTTAATTAAGCTATTTTTACATTACTTTTGTTTCAATAGAGCACTTTCTTACAAAGGACTTTTAAAGAAAGTCCCATTGTCAGCATTCTCTGTTAAAAAGGCCAGTTGTCTGCACAACAGTGCTTCCTTTCAGAGATGATTTTGGAGACTTGTTCAACAAAGGCACTTGTTTATTTTTTCTCTTTGAAACTAATTTTTTGCTTTTTGGTTTTTGAAAACCATCAGAATAAATTCACAGTGATGATAATGTTAATGAGCAATGTGAATTGCTCTTCTCCCCCTACTGCCTATTAGTGCAGAATTTCTCCATTCTATCAATGTAAATGCAAATTTTTTGCTCAGTTCCTTAGTATAGGAGGAACATTTTTTTCAGCTGACATCTATATATTTTTAACTTATTCCATTATAATTTTAAAGGATCGGAATATATTTGGTGCTGAACAATCTAACTAGAGGTGAAGCTCCATGTTTACATGCTGCTGTAGCCACAGCATTGGCATTTGCAGCACAAGCCTGAAGGGACTGGTGCAGAATTCATGCTTATTCAGCCATCCTGCTGCCTCTGGCCTTTCCATCACAGCAAAGCAGCATCTCATCATTTGTGGAGTTTACTTTACCTGAGTGTAGCGATAAACAATAAAAAAATACGGCTCCTTTGCACCTTCACACTTGCTTTCATCGACCTCATTTTTAAGTAATCTTTCTGAGGTCTATGTGAAATAAAGCACATGGGAATATCGAATTACAGTCTGCTTGACTTATATAATATGTGGAAGAAAAAAAAAAAAACAAACGAGATGGTTTTACATTGCTCAGTATACTAAATCATTCATCCACACAGTGAACATATGTGCAGGTAGAAAAGTGCAGAGGTGAGGAAAAAAGAAATTTTCAAGAAGGCCAGGTAGGCATCTAAGTATTTGAGAAAATCAGCAATGCTACTTAATGAACCATAAAGCCTCAAAGCACCAAAAGTGCAACTGAAAAATAAGAGATCGAAACCCATCCTGAGCAGACAAGATAAACACGGTTTCGTGCACGTGCGTGCGCACACCTGCACTTGGCCTTAGTAGTGTGCCTGCAGGCTGCTGTGTTGTTTGCGTCACTGCTGCCGTGCACCAGAATACTCTTTATTTGTATGATGCTGTATGGAAGCAGTGGTTGCTGATGCAACAGGAGCTGGCTGACAGCATCGGTCTGTTTACACAGTGCAGCCTTCCTCTCCCTCCGCACGAGATGACACAGAGGAGTATGTTGTTATCGTTTACTTTCTGTTGTACTATGGCTCAGCCTTACTTGTGTGGATGGATGCCAGTCTGAGTATCTCTGGGTGCATTTAGGGCAGCAAGTAGTAATCCATGTGTTTCCTTCTTGTAGTGATTATATTTCTACTGTTGTGGCTGGCCTGTGTGCATCGTTTCACGAACCAGCAGTATGTGTTGAGAAGCTTAGTGTAGCAAGGACAACTGACCACTCTATTTGGTTTCAATCTCTTTCCCCTTGAGTGGCCATGGGCATTCCAGGGAAAGATGCATATGCAGCGCTTGTGTGTAGGTGAACTACATGATGTGATCAGACAAATGGCATGCGGGAATATTAGAAACAGACGTACTACACATGGTATCAAAAACTTCATTTGGAGCCTCCTCAGCATCTCCTGTTGGCTTTGGCAGGAAGGCTTGTGTGTTGTATGGCAAACCTCATGTCGTATAGGGAGCGTAGCGTATAGTTAGGCGTTTTGCAGAACAAAAGCTGAATTTGGTTTCAATCTGGCTGATACTAAACAGACTTAGAGTTAAGAGGGCTTTTGTTTCAATGCTGTGACATTAAACCCTAATGTGAACCTTCCCCTTGGCTTGGCAAGGCAGAGCAATGCACTGTCATTTACTTGTTGATATTTTCTGCCAAACAAAAATAAATTCTTTAAGGCTCATGCTGCTGAATAATTAATATTTTATGGTTCCTGAAGGGAATACTTTATAGCTGAGGTCGATCTTTCCATAGGCTGAGAGCTCAAGGACTATACTCACTGGAAAAGCTGACAGTGGGAAGAAGGGCACAGACCCTCAAGGGGCAAGTTTGCAAGGCACGCTGCACTGGATGCAAATATGAAGCCACAGATGAGCCCCTGAGCTGTTGCTAACACCTTTGGGTGTGCTTACTTCTGCTACTGACCTGCCAAAGTTGTGTCCCACAGCTGATGAGTTGTTTGGAGCCTTGGTTTAGTCCCAGTGCCTGAATTCCCAGAGTAGGCATTTTCTCCGTTTCCTCAAGAGGCTAGAATCCAGTTCATGCTCCCAGTGTGGCATCTACAAAGGCACCAGCAATGTAGGAGCGTGCATAGGATTGTGTTGCAGCAACCAATATGCATCTCTCAAGTGAAGAATTGGTCCCTGGCTCCCTAATGTAGAGAGGGGCTACCCTGAGGGTTGTCGTGCCCAGTTTGTGATGGTTGAATCTGTTGTCCTTCATGTTTATAGGTGTTCTTCTGGAGAAGGGCAGAACCTTGCTGATATTGACAGAAGAGCAAGGGAGACTTGGCTGAAAATTTACCCTGGCCAAGGGCTGAGGATGCTTCATTGGTGTGCGATAGTGTGGGTTTGCATGCGTCCTTCAAGCATACAAAACAAGTTGAACTCGAGTTCCTCCGTGTCATGTCCGTGTGTCAAGTACTGTGAATTCAGTGCCCACGTTTATGAAGAAAACCTGAAGAAATTAGTGCAGTTCGTAAATCAGATGAAAGCACCTGTTCGGGTGCATCTAGTTTTCATAAGCAGCTAGGAATTAGCCACTGTGGCACCAGAGGACATCTGAGGATGAGTCTGTGAGCCATCCCAGGGGGAATAATTTACTTGCTGAGCCCTCAGAATAATAAGTAATTTACATCATGGACTTTTCATAGGACTGGGAGCAAAAAGGAATATAGTAGCAATGGAATAATCAAGTTGTGAAGCAGAATCTTTGTATCCATCACATGAAGGGGAAAGAGCAGGAGGTTGCAATAGTCCTAGACTCACCCAGGGCTCTTTGCTGCCTGGGGGAAAGGAGGTTGGCTGGCCTCAGCTGCTGCTTCTTCCCTTAGCAGAGCAGCAGGCTCCTTATTCCTGCACAGCTGAAAACACAGAGGTTTTTAAAGTAAGAGGCAAAACACCACTGCTTAGATAATGGGCAGCAGCTTGTCCTTTCCGGGAGCCTGGCTCAGTGCAGGTGGTCACCGAGGCCGCAGAGTTACATAAGGTAGAACTGCAAGATTACCTCCTCCCAGCATGCACCTGGTCTGTGCGGTGTAGGAAATGGGCAGAAGCCCATTCCTGAAAGGGACAGAGAAAGTTTTTTGAGCATCATTTTTATATGAGAACAGTTTCTGACAGTAATAGCTGTTGCTAATAATAGGAAGAAATTACTCAGCATTGTGTTGGTACCCTACTGCTGTCTTAATTGCTGTATCAGTAGGCTTAATCGCAAAGATGCTCCTGATAGAGAAGTGACTGTGGGCTTTCATACCACACTCAGAGAGAGAGAGAGATTTTGAAGTCATAAAGTGAACTGAGCACAAGAATGTGCACCCTTGCAAATCAGATGGTTCTTGCTGTTTCTGGAAATACAAGGGCATGGTGAGATTGCCAAACTAAAATCAATTCCTTTTGCTGTAAAAATTCTGCAAGTGCTCAAAGGTCACTGTAACTGTATTAACTTCAGGGACTTCATTAAAGGATTCATTTTTTTAATTATAAATAATAGTATGGGTGGAAAAGTCCATTTTAAGCAAAACTCACCCTAATAACAGAAAATGATGTTTGATTAATGCTCCTATTTCTCAGAGGTGCTTAATACAGCATACAAATGTGAAGATTGATTAAGTAAAAATCTCAAAATTACTAAGACTGCAGCAGTCCTGAAAATGTTTAAACACAGCGCACAGTCTGTAGGGTAGTGTTGAGAGAGAGCTTCATGATTACTGACTGAAGCAAAGAAGGATTATAGCTTACAGATGGTCCACTTGCTGGCAGAAGAGCTGTTGTGTCTTACAAGTCTGGGTGACATGGACATGATAATTCTGATCTGTGTGTCCGCATCCCCACAACCCAGCTCATATTAATTTATTTATTAATAGAATTTGCCAACCTGGAGAGGTTGCAGTCTCTTCTGGGAGATAACCCAGGACACAGCTGGGCAAAGCCCAGCACTACCTGCCAGGAGCAGGGGGTACCCAAGCTCCCGTCCCCCAGCACTGGCCCAGTTTCCCCAAGTGCAGAGAGAGGCTTGCAATGCCATCAAAGGTCCTGAGCGACGCTGCATTTCCAGTCCCAAAAAGAGTTGAACAATTACCTACTAAAGCAGCAAGAATAATGTCTTGTTTTCATCCTGAGGAAATGGGAATTATTTTAGTTCTGGTGTTAACAGCACTGTCTGTGCTCTACTAAGCTGTAAATCTTCAAAAGCGTGCTTCAGTTACTGAAATAATTGGGAGATTGTAAAAGTAAATAGGTTTCTAGTCACTGTTGCACTGCTTGTGAAAACACCGGTGCTTTCATTCACGCTGCTTAATTAGAGTTGCCTTTCACACTGTTGTACTGGAGGAGGTGTGAGTGTTTCCAAGCTGTCAGGTAATGTGGTCAAGCAGTCCTTAGAGCATAGGGAATTTACAAGCCTTTGAAGAACAATCAGAAGTATATTTGATCTAGAAAATTCATAAGCCAAATTTAGAGGTGCTGGATAGCTTGCACTACCTTACTTGTAACCCGTGGTGCATCAGTCACTGTCACTGCAATGACAGAGCTTGTGTGTTACAAAAGAAAGGAAACTTTTTCATTTCCTTACTGAAGAGAGAACTCTCCTAAAGCAAAAGACTAGCTAAATTATTTACTTGTTATAAATCAAAACTATATCAGAGGAAAGTTGCTTGGGATCCAGAGGCAGGTACTCAAATTTCAAAATTAGCATTGATTGTTGACCCTGAATTTTTCATCCCTTCAGTGCATCTTCATGCCAGAGCTGCTGGGCTGGTGGCAGGGAAGGTACCTTTGAAGATGTACAAGAACACGCCTACAGAAAAGAGCACTGCTCCTGGCTCAGTTCTTGGTCTTACAGCCTTCTCTAGCTGACCTTATCACATCGCTTACATGTTAGTGCCTCTGATTCTCCCACAGTCATTTCTCTTCTTTTAAAATCAGTGCTAGGAATACTTCCCCAGCCCAAAAAGCCACACAGCTTTTAAGGCTGCAGTTAAAAAGATTGTGACTGCAGTCCTGTGTTCCTTGACATGCACAGGTTATGCTTCTTGATACTTGATTATCACAGAACGGTCAGGGTTGGAAGGGACCTCTGGTTCACCTAGAGCGGGTTGCACAGAATGTGTCCAGGCAGGTTTTGGATATCTCCAGAGAAGCAGACTCTGCAGCCTCCCTGGGCAGCCTGTTCCAGTGCTCGTCACACTCACAGTGAAGAAGTTTTTTCTTCATGTCCGGGTGGAACTTTGTGTCTTCCAGTTTTTACGCATTGCCCCTTGTCTTGTCGCTGGGGACCATTGAGAAGAGTCTGGCCCCAAGTGTGTTAAAGTTGATAACTTTGCTTAAGAAAGAGTGGTTTTAGCAGACCAAATAGATATAGAATATATACTATCCTTAAGGCTCCAAACCCAAGCATTACATGACATGGGGTTCTAGGTATTTACTTTTTTAAATAGCTGTGTAAACTTAACCTTTCTCCTCTGTGGTGAAAGTCACAGTGTGCTATGTTATGATAGTATCCACGATCACATTCTGTTTTTCCATGCTGGACTGCTAACTCATTTTTGTATAGAATAGAAAACACACTCTTCATTAATGTTGTTATTTCTCATTTCCCCTTTTGTCCACATATTTATTACACATACATGTGTACTTGATACTACTGAAAGCTTGCTGAGAAGGCAGAATTGTTTCCACGTAGGCTTTTCTGTGATGCCTGTCTCACTGCATTCAGAGGTTTCACACACATGTGATGAGGCAAGAACTATCTTGAGCTGCACAGAAGGTGAGCCATCAGCACAGGGAGGATAGCTGGCAGTATGACAGAGATGACCCCAACCCCCTCACTTGCGTTCAGTGATGTGAGACTGCTTGTGTTCAAGTTCAGGAAAAGTAATATGTTCTTCAGGTCATTATTAAGGTGGTGTTGGTGTGCAGGGCTTAGTTTGCTGAGGTGCTGGTATTTGATGATACAGGGAGGGAGGAGATAGTCACGGTTACACCCAGAGACAGTTTCCTTCACTTTGGTTAGCTTGTATTATGTCTGGAATATTTTTGGCATGCAGTATATGCAGAAGCAACCTCTTGCTAATGGGTAAAGGAAACCTTTGAACCATCAGCATCTTTTTTCCCATTGAAAACCAAATAATGTGTATGCTACTTATTTAGCATGCATCTGTTTAATTAGTTAGCATTGCCTCGTGACATGTCAGATCATTGGGAATGAACTAAGCAACAGCAGACTCGTGCAGTGCTCAATAGCAGAAAGTCATGGGTTCGAGTGATCTCAGCACTTCTCTGTGTTGTTCATAAATTGCTTATGTTTGCAAGAACAGCTGTGAAAGTCCTGAATATAAGCAATATCGTGGGGTGCTACAGGACAGTATTCTGATGCTGCCTGTATTCTTCTCTTTATTTCTTTTTCTGCCTTCTAGAAGTCCACTTTTCTTTACTCTAATGAAGAGGGGCTTTCCTGCACAGTGCAAGCCTCCATGTTAAGAACTACAATGACAAACTTGTCTTTGCTAAACTACAAAAGCAGAAGTGGTTTAAGTCCTTCACAAGGATGTAAGGCACCAAAATTAAGCTGTGCATAATTTTTGAATTTTTAAACACCAGAGACCCTAGTTTTTCTTCAGTTGTACAACACAGTAATTTGGTAACCTGCAATGGAAATTAATACATTAACTGAAACCTAGACAGGCTTCATTCATGAGTGCTTCAGAAGCTGACCTGCCTCTGCCTCTTGACTGCCTTGCGCTGTGTTTTCCTTAGTGATTGTAAAGGGTCCAGTAAGCTTTAGGAGGTTCATTTAGATCACAGAAACAAAAAAAAAAAAAGAAAACAAAACTAGTTTTGAAATAACATTCTCTTGCTACAAAAGGTCATGAACAAGTATTCCTTGATTATATCGAAGTACTAGGTAAAACTAGCAAAAAGCCTGCATGCGTGTAGGTTGAGCCATGAGATTGCTTTGTCTAGTTTTTATCATTAAAATAGAAGCAATTCCCTGCGTAGTGATACTGGAAGAGGTCTTCTTGTCTTCACAGTTCTCTTGCTCTAACAGTGTGTCGTTTTATAGCACAAAACAAGATGAAAAAACTAAAATGCTCAAAAGCCAAAATTAATGCTCATTCTTGTAGTGTAAGTTTCCCTTAACATGTAGACCCCAACAAAGCTCTGTAACTGACAAATGAGAACATCGCAACTTGAGACAAAGTAGAAATCATCAGACTGAATTTATTGATGCCGTGAAGACAGATGGTATTTTTTTCCACAATCCCAAATGCTCACGGTACCTTCATGCTATTTAGCGCTTCAGCTCATCTTCCTGTTACAGCTGGAGACCACTTTTATTAGGGTTACAAAATGGTTCTCAGATGCCATTTGGGAGAACTGGGATATGGTTTCACCTGTGAAAACCTTTGCTACCGTGAGGGAGCCAAAGGCGGGAGTGCCACGGTACAGTCTATGTAAGGGGCAGTTTGGTTCTGCTGCTGGGAGGTGTTTCCGTGCTAATGGATAAATCGGTACTTGTGGTGTTACAGAACAAATCTTCCCTCTCTGTCATTGAAGAGATAATTAGAACTTTCTATCCTTAAAATTCTCAGCATTATCCTTAATGCATTGAGAGAAAGCAAAAGTATGCTGTTAGCCACCACTACAAAAATAAGAGAACATACTTTGGGTTCCTTAAATATTGCCTCTATAGTTTAATGAGGGGTAAGCAGAAAAACAAGCTTTGGGTGTATTAAAAAAATGCATATATATATATATCTATAAATAGAAGTACAGATGAACAACTTCATATTTCTAAAACCTGAAATGCTACAGTGGGACACAGCAGTCATGCTGTTGGGCTAAAAACATTGGCTGCTCTGGTGGCTGTAGGTTGCAGCCTCTGGGGAGTGAACTGAAGTTAACCAAATAATCGGATTTAACAAACTGAAATTTAGAGATATAATAGCTTCCTTCTGGGAAGAAGGCTTTATTTTCATAAGCATTGAGTACCTATAGTTTTCCTGGTGGCCAGTTACCTGTTAGCAAAATGAAAAGTACAGTTAGGCTGAAAAATCAAATCTGTGATAATCTTGGTTTTCCCTCATTGGAAGATTTTTAGCAAGTTAAGTAGCACTTTTTCACATTTGAGTTCCCTGCAAATGGATTGCCAAGTCAGAGTAAGATGTCATTTCTTGTTAATAAACCATTATTAGTAAGCTGTTGTTTGCATGCAAAATTCTGTGTTTTTCCTAAAAAATGTTTCTTTCTGTATTTCAGCTTGTTAGTGACTTATTGGAATTCTGTTTCTACACCTTCCGAGAGTCTCAGGCACTGAAAGTAGAGTTTCCAGCCATGCTGGTGGAAATCATCAGTGACCAGCTACCAAAGGTGGAATCTGGGAATGCCAAGCCCCTGTACTTTCACAGGAAGTGATAGAAAATGTCTTAAATGGAAGAACTTTGCCTTAAGTTTCCCTGTGTTATTCCACACCCATGAAGGACCCAAGGAACCATATTTTAAACATGCTATTTACAGTTGTTCAGCAGTCTCTGAATAGTCTAAAATCACATGAAGTGTTTGGGGAATGGAAAGCAGTTGACTCGGATGTGGCAAGACCTAGATGTTTGGAAATTACCCCATAACCCTAAAATACTTAGAAAATGTTCCTGTTCCTCTGGATGAAAAGCCATATCTAGTCGATAACTCTTTGATTTTGATATTTTAACAGATGGAGTTTTAAATATTCCATGTAGTTTCTGGTATTGTTTGCTTGTTTTAAAAGGGTTCAAGAACTAATGAGAACTTTTTAAAGCTTACCCTTGGTTTGCACATAAAACGTAAAGTCAATATGGGGCATTAATATTCTTTTCTTGTAAAAAAACAAAAACAAACAAAAACTATATATATACACACACATATATACACACAAACACACACACACACACAAACCCTAATGTGTAAAGTAATAACAGAACATTTGGTGTGGAATACTCTGTTATCCCCACCTGAGGCATTTGTTATCCCATGTTATCCCATCATAGATGATAATACACTGTGTTAAGTGTCCATTTACTATTTAATTAAAAAGGATAAGATGTGAAAACAAATGCCCTGGTATCAATTTATAGTATCTATTGTGCTGGCTTTACAAATAATTTTTTGCAGTCTTTTGCTGTACTGTACATTGCTGTATGTATAAATTGTGAAGGACCTGAAATAAGGTGTAAGGAACTTTTGTAAATGAGACAAAAATCTTTAATGGTTAATAGGATGAATGGGAAAGTATTTTTGAAAGAACTCTATTTTGCTGGAGACTATTTAAGTACTATCTTTGTCTAAACAAACAAGGTAATTTTTTTGTAAAGTGAAATGTTCTGCATGCATAATGAACCGTTTACAGTGTATTTAAGAAAGGGAAAGCTGTGCCTTTTTTAGCATCATATCTAATTTACCATCCTACAGTATCTGTTGTAAATAACCACATTTAACCTTTTCAGTTGTATTTAAGCCTTTCTATTTTCCTCTATATTTTTCTCCCTTTTGTCTCGTTTGCAAGCGTATGTGACTTGAGCACATCTTAGAAATCCTGCTTCATATTTCTGTAGGAAACTACACGATGTTGTGTTTGCCGCTTTACAAAGGTTTCATTTAACAAGACAAATCACAGTCTCTCCAAAGCTTTTGCCAGCTTAATGATGTAGTAAGTTCTTGCCCTCTCTTCCCTTTCTCTCTCAGGGGAACAGGGGTGAATAAGATGTTGAATGATTCTCTTTTTTTATTAAGGTTTCCCCAATCATTTATTTTTCCTTTGAATACCGAATACAAAAAAACATCTTAAAAGGTCAGATTATTATTTCAGATGAGGGAGAGTGATTTCAGGTTATGATGAAAGGAACATGCAGATCATTACAGTAAGTATATTGAATAGATTTGTATTGGTGAGAGGGATGGTAAGGTACTGATAAGGGCAGATAAGCTGAGAATTTTTAGTGATATACTCAAACCATATGTAATTTTGTAAGCATTTTTGTAATAATCAGAATACATCTGAGAAGACAAATGTTCACACTAAAAGTTCAACTCAGTTGGTCTGTATTTGTCTCAAAAATGTTTTCTCTAGAATAAGACTGCAATGAAAAACTTTTTGAGGTGATTTTCACTATTTCACAATTTATAAGCAAATACAAAATTTTGGAGTAGAATAGAGGACAGGTGAACTTTTCTGAGGCTCAACAGTTGCTACCGTAAGCTCATGTTTAACTAGAATAGTTTTTCAGAGGCCTAATCTATAGTGTTCTCTCTGGGTGCCATTGGTATTTTTGAGCTCCAGTTCATCCCCTGGCTGGTCAGAATGTAGCATTTATTTTAAATAGTAGTAAAATTAAGAATTCTACACCCTTTCTGAGTCCAAATTTTGAGGTGTGCTTTGGTGCACTGAAGACAGTCAGTGCTACTTGTCTTTTTAAATGACACCTGCCTTATGCAATGGGTAATCTGTAAAGACTGTATTCAGAGAGGTTTTTTATATATAAATATATACATACATATATTATTTGCATTTTGGAAGTCTAATTCATAGGCAGATCTTTAAATACTGACCTGCACAGCAATATGAAAGCCAAACTTCCAATGTGAGATACACAGCATGCAGACTGGTTGTTTACAGTAAAGACGCAGTCATACATCCATCTCTTCATTTACATTTTTTTTAAAAGTCCAAAATAGAAAATTTCAAAGCCAGGTTCTGGGTGAATACAGTCTGCAGCAGCTTTTTATATTAACAAAGTTACTGCCTCCTTTTCTGTCTCAGAGTAACTTTGCTTGATTAAAATAGCGAAGCCATATTCTACACTTCACTGTTAAATGCCTGTCCCAGTCCAAATTGTTGTCTGTTTGCTCCTATTTTTGTACCTTATTACTTTTAATCTTGGTTTGGTACAATTCATAATTCACAGAAACTTCATATAATTAAACACACTAAATTAGTTTTAAAAAGCAATTTATATCTTTATGCAAAAACGTATGTCTGTCTTTGCAAACAACTGTAAGCAGATTATAATAAATCCTTTACTTTAATCACCTGTTGTTTATGAAACCATTCATTATTATTTTTTGCTAGACATCACTGAAGAAATAGATACAATTGGATATAGATGTTGTAAGAGGCAGTATTCTCTTATCAAGGACACTTACGCAGAATAGCCATCACTTTTTTTATCTAAACCTGTGTACAGCAAAAAAACAAAAACAAACAACCCTAGTTTTTAGCTACTGAGGAGTTACGTTCTTTTGAATTTGTTTAGAATGAAATAGGCATTTGTCTCCTGCAAAATACAAGGCAAACTAAATACCTTTTAGAAGTGGGCTTCTGTTCATCGAGCTAAATTATTTTGGTGTAAGAAGGAACGGGGATATACAGCAAGAGCATTGTATACACAGTGAAAAATGTAAAATAGTGTTCATGTAATGCAGTGGGTATTTCAGGAATAGTACACATCATGCGACTGAACAGTTGCGCAAAATAAAATAGAGAAGACTAAAGTTTGCAATATCAAAATCTTATTAAAAAGATACTTTACAATCAATAATGCAAAAAGCTAATTCACAGGGTGGTGTTTTTCACTTACTTGTTTAAACATTTATGAAATTAAACAATTCTACAGTTAATGCACTTTTAATTGTTTATTAAAGATTTGACTTTTTTTAGAGCAATGTTTTCAGCTGGAGGTCAATGACTTGATAAGATAGACAGCAGTTCTGAGGCCAGGAAGCTCAGAGGAATGTTTTAAGAATTCTTGGAGTTTAAATAGATTCCTGGATGAGAAGTAAAAGCAGCCAGCAGTATGGTGTAAACAGTAAAATCTATGCATAATGATGCATTTATAATTAGGGGTTTGCTTCTGTATGTTTAAAGCTTTTTAAATAAATAGAAAATATTGTTTGGTCTTTATGTTAATGTCTGCAAGTACCTATCTTTTTCTTTCCTTTTTTTTTTTTAATACAAATTGTACAAATATACATGAATTAAACTGGTTTGATTGCAAGAATTTCTTGCATTTTAATGTCAGATAGGTGCTGGTGCAGTGATATCCTTAGAGAGAAGCTTCTGCGTATCTATTAAACACCACAAAGAAACTCACAAAGTAACAGAACATCTTTCTTCACATGTCCAGAAATTTGGTTTTATCAAGCTCTGTTAATTTGGATGACACTGCCCACGGGACGACTTCAGCTACTCACGCTGTAGATTAAGGAATGCCCAACTGTGAGGGATTTGTTCACTTAACCCGGATAACTGTGCTTGCCAAATGATGCGCTGATGCTGTTCCATGCTCAAGCTACATCCCACTCAGTGAAATGAACCCAGCAACCTTCAATAGCCAGAGAAGCCTGGCTTCCAGCTTCAGTTAACCTAGGGCTGCTGTACCTGTTGATCCCAAAGTCAACCTGACCTGGGAACAGGGATATTCACTATTTTATACACACAGGGTTTCCCCAGTGACTAAACCAAACTGCCTTCTCAGTGACAGGCCTTTTCCAGTTATAATTCTAGTAAGACGGGGAAATAAAACCTCTTGCTGTCCTGGTTTGTTCTGTGCACTCGCTATCTCAAAAACTGACTGCAGACTTCTGCGTGAAGTAAAATGGTGGAAGGCCACCGTTTCATTCCGTTTTCTTTAATAACAAGTTACACAAATGTTTTATTGCCAAAAATTCTTGCACCTGCCTTCTGTTTGCTGAATTGTCAGAAGGAAAGAATAGTAGAGGATCAGCAGTGTTAAGAAAAATTTCCCATATGTTTACAAGCAGATGTATGTGTCATATGCTGTTCTAGAAATAAGAAAATGCTATCACTACTTAAAAACATAATGAAACTTATAATCTGACCTCAAGCTGGGACACTGCTTTCTTTCAGGCATCTACAGAGACTGGGAGTTTATGATAAGCACAATATTACTAAGACACTAAGAAAAAAATGCCCTTTCATTTCAAAGGTTTTGTAAGGCAAAAAGCACACTTTTAAGTGTAGATGTCAATAGGATGACGTTTATTTGGTGCTTACCTGTGGTTATTGCAAGCACAGACGAGGGCACACTGTTAAACTCATGTAAAAAATTATGTCCAAGGCATATTGAACTTAAATGATGAAAGTCCAGTGAAGACTTTCACTTAAAGCCTGTGTAGCACTGCTGCCTTTACAGGCTACACAATAAGCCCTCTGTCAGCAACGGATGGACTTCTTAAATTGCAAACCGGGTAGAAATTGTGAAATGTGTTAGGAGAAGGAGAACAAGGAATACAGCACTGAGAAAGGCAAGTTTCTCCTCAAGTCTTCTCTGCGATACAGTTACGGAGGCTCAGCCAGCAAAAGCTGTGAGCAATGTAGGACGAACACTTACTTTCATTACAGGGCAGGCATTAACTCAGCCAATGAGATTTTTCTTTCACTCCTGATGAAAGACTGGGCATCAGAAGGAAACCTGCCATGAAGATCAACTGGGACAATGAGTAACAACATTCAGCAGCCTGACAACCCCGGGGTTTTTAACCCAGCAGAGTGAAAATGCGGTCTCCAAGCAAGGTGTTGAGCTGCACAATGTCCAGTGACTAATGCAGACTGGAAATCCCCACTGACCCCAGGTAGTCAGGAGCCTGAGCTTTTCTATTAATTAATCAGCAAACACAGATCTCACCTTAATCCTCAGGCTGAGGGATTCAATCTCTGGCTCCATGATGATGGCAAAGAAACCAACATTTTGAATAAAAAGCACAGAATAGGGTTTTCTCCTAATTCACCCTTACAGTCTGCGTCATGCATTAACTACAAGTCTCAGCTTCTGAACACTGGTGCCTCCATGCCTCTTCACACAGTAACCCACAGCTGAGACACAAGGTGGGCAGAGTCAGGCCAGACACACAGAAACCAACCACTCCTGCTGCCAGGCCAGCAGAGAAGAGCCCTTTGACCGGCTTTCTCCACACTTTTTTGGTTTCTCCACAACCTTTCCTCCTTCCAGTTAACAATGCATTACTCTGCTCTTCCCAAATCTACCAAGCCATGGAAGAGACAGACAAGAGGCATGCCCTCAGGAAAGAAAACAATCTCAAAGGATGAGAAAAAGGGGTGGGTCTTTGTATCATTTTTAACTTTTAGCATCCTTTAACCTCTTCTTCCAAACTGTCAGCACGAGGCTGTCATTTACAGTGCTGTTCAGGAGCAAGGATGATGTGCCGTGATGATCTGTGCCACGGCTACTTGGCTCTAGAAGTCTTTACTCGGCATTAGTATGACTGGGCTGATGTGAAAACTCATGTGGTGGGTAGCGCTTACCACAACCAAATTCCTAAGAGGCAGTGTGGTTAGCCTGAAAGCCAGATCTGATCTGGCTCAGCTCACATCCCTGCCTTTAGAGAATGTCTAAGGTGTGAGAAAGTTTGGGTTAGTGTTACCTTCTGCTCAGTGTATCATTTCGCAATAGAAAACTTTTCTTCTTGTTTGGGTTCCGCGTGGCTCCAGAAGTAACAGGAGTCTCAAAACATCTCACCTAAAGGCAAACAAGGTCACAGCACTGGATAGAAGAAACACTAAGTCTTTTATTCCTTCTCTGTATATCTGCCTTTTTAAACCACCTCAGTTAAAAGGGAAAAAATAAAACCAATAAACCAAACCACAGAACTAAAGCTGAGAAATACATTGAGAATTTTGGAAGACAGCAGCCAGAACAAGATCAAACATGCACTGCACGTGCAAAACAACAGCAAAACAAATAGAAGTGACTTGCAAAGCTTGTAAGCTTCAAGTTATCATAGCTTCACTATCTGATGAGCCAGCACATCTAGTGCCACACCTACTAGGCCAGAACCAAATATTTACCTTCTCCCCCTTCTTTCAACATTTTCTACCAACTGGTAGCTGTGAAAACTGAGTCTGGCCACACAAAAACCATCCTGCCTCCAGACTGACTCTTAAGGCCACAAAGGAGTTGACAGAGCTGTGGGCCCAGGTGATGCAATACCAGCCAGAACAGCGCTTTGCCATGGGAACGAGTCTCAAGGAAACAAGTCTGTAAGGAAATCTGCAAGCTGTTGTTGTACGTACTCGTGCAACTACTTCCTTAATCCTGAGTCGAGAAGCAATTGAAAGAACTTGATCTCCTTCACAGAAGTTGAAAACTCATCTTCAGCACTTGTGTCAGCCACTATGCCAAGACAGGAATTGCCTAAAAGCTGTATGGCAGAATCATTGCTCAAATACCACAAGAATACACCAAATGAAACTCCTCCAAGCTATGAGGTTTAGCACTGGAGAGCTGCACTGACTTGGCCCACCACTGCTCCATCTGGAAATGATCTGTGCGTACTCCAATGGTCTGTGCAGTCTGGGCAAAGGAACAACGTAGTGGTATGGAGTTAAATCTTAAGTGCAGGAAAGAGCCATCCCAACCTTAAGGCAGCATTAACCATTTACTGACCACATTAGTTAGAAAAACTTGCAAGCTAAGTATATCTGCACTAAATGACTCAAAATCCATGGAGTCCCATTTAACAAATAAGTGAGCCTGTATTAGCATGTCAACCCGGCATATTTTCCTGCATCCTCTCCCACTGCCTCCCAGAGGGTCTTAACTTGAAGAAGAGAAAAATGAAAAAAAAACTAATGATAAACTGCACGTGACTTTTTTTTTTTTTTCCTTTTAAATCCCAAGGCACATATTTATATGCCACAAGATTTCCGGAAGCTTTTTTCTATGACCACAGATAACTCTCTAACTACTTTAATAGTTATAGAAATATGCAGCAGCTACTTAATATTCTGAAGTATCATTAAGACCTTACAATTGACAATTATAGGCGAAGAAGAAAGGGAATCTCGAGGAGCTAGACAAGACAGACAACAGACAAAATACAAGATGCCCCCAGGATGCTCAAGCATCATGGTCAGAGATTGTCTTTTCCTTTTGGCTTGAACTTGCAAAGTTGCCTATTTTATGTGAGGAAAGTTCCCCATCCGTTTTGAAGCCTGCTTGAGGCTGACTGCATGCAGCTGCCAAAACTTAGGGAACCACAGCAAAATATTCTCCAACATAGGAATGACTTAGGTCAAATAGCAAATAACTTTTTATTTCATTTACAGTGATATTTTTGAGTAGCAAAGGAATCGTGACATATAGGAGCCTGTAATAAAAGTTCATGTGTCTTATCTTTATAAAATAAATCATACACACAAGATAAACAAATGTGTTCTTTGAAGACATTTGAAAAATGTCATGTCTTGATACCTATTATTTTACTTACTGGTGTCTGTTCCGTACTGTCTATTCCACTTTGAAATATAATTTAATTGTCAGCATGATAACTTTTTTTATCCAACAATATTTTCCAAAGCCAAAAAACATTCTGTTAAAAAGTGCTGGTTATTGATGCATAATATTCAGGACACTAAGTTTATAAAAAACTTCTTCAACTGATAGTTGAGTCACAGATCAACCAAATATTTGACTTAAAATGCTAGTTATCTTGCAAACAAACATATGACTACTGCTCTTTACAACTGAAAAAAGCACTCGATTAAAAATTTCACCTATCCTTCCATCCCTGTTTTTTGTCATCTCCCCCCCCCCCCCGCCCCCAATCCTTTAAAGAATCTTATTTTTTGTAATTCATATTTGGCAATGCTTAATGTCTTTACACAGATTAGAATCTTCAACCCATAATCAGGCTCTTCGTTGATTAAAAGCAGTCACAAAAGAAGAGAGAAGTGACTATAACAAAAATCCATGGATACCATGTACACCTTTCTTGGCATTCAATACACAAAGCTATAAAAACTGAACATAATTTTGTGGAATAAGTCCTCTCTTGCCATTTAGCGTGCCCTCTAGCCATCCTGGTTCTCTGGAAAATTGCACTGCAAAAGAAAAAGAAAAAAAATTACTGCATCTTTACATGCTCAAATTATTACTTTTAGCTCCACGACACCATGTGAAGGATCCATAAAAACATCAAGGCTTTTGCAATGACTAGTTTTAATAATCTGGCTAGGAAAGATGAAGAGAATTATTAACTTAGCTTAAATACTTGCATAATATAGATGCTTGAACTATCTTCTGCAAAATACACATGATGAAATAGCTCATAGGTGCAGGAGACTTTCTTAAGGAAACTATTAATGGAACTTAGGACAGGTTTATAAAATGGAAATTCTAGATGCCCTTGGGAGAAGTTAGAACTCATATCAAACAGCGGAGAAACAATTTCAGTAGCGGGGGTTGATGCAAGACCAAAAACCTGTCTTGAGCAGAGGTGATGAATCTGGAAGCAAACCCGCCAGCAGCTCTAGCAGGCAGCCAAACCTCTCCCTGAAGGCTCCCATGCCCAGCAGGCACATCTGTATCACAGGAAATGAACTCCAAAAAAAATAAAAAAAGACAGATCAGGAAGAAAAAACAGCCGGAAAACCTGCAAGTAGGAAATTTCTACTTGTCCTCTGGAGCTCGACCTCACTTTACCTTAGGGAGATGACAGGTATTACTTACACAGGAGTGTCTATAAATCAAAGGCCTGTTTAAAATAAGCGTAGCCCTCACCTGAGAGGATCACATAGAAATTTCATTTCACCTCATTCCTACTTACCAGAGGAGGAAATGCTCAAACTATGCTGAATCACTTTGGTCAACACAACAACAATTTCCAAAGAAGTATTTTTCTAAGCAAGTTTGATAAGGTAATACTAAACTCTGCACACTGCAGCATGTTCAGAGATAATGCACAATGGCCGAGCAATTGGACTTGAGTGACAAATACCATTTTCACCCCAGAAGACTGGACGTGCATGGTTACAACAAAGCCCTGTGCCTGGGAAATTAAATATCACACATATGGGTTACATAGCTCTTGTTATTTGTTAGCAGAAGCTTCTTGTAGACTCTGAAGACCAAGGAAAGAATTAGCACTGAGATTATACATGTAAGATCACCACTTCTAGAGACTGGTCTTTTTTAAAGAAACACACCAAGAAATAATTCTTAATATTTAGCAGCAGTAGCGACTGTCGTATTGGGCAACACTTCTGCCTCCATTCAAATAACCTTACACAAGAAGGGTTAAAATACCACGTATGTCACTGACTTTTTCTGTAGGCAAATGATATTAATAGGAAAGCTGACCAAATGTAAAGCTACTTTACGCTCCAACAATCCTGTTTCCTCTGATAATCCATTTCCAAAGTACAAACAAAGTACAACAGCATTCATTTAAAATATAAAACACTTTACTACGCAAAAGACATTTTGCTATCATACACAGCTCCTCAAACCCAGGACATAGGCTATTTCTGAAAAAAATAGAGATGTTCTGTAGTGTCCCCTTTCTGTCATTCCTTCTCTGTCAACAATGATTACAGTTCTTAGCACTTTCTCAGGCCTGCCTCATTAAAAAATACCTTGCTTCAGAAACCACACGTTTGGCCTTAAAACTACAACTCATTACTGGACCAAGCATCCCATAGGATTAACTCTAATGTTGGCTAGGGGCAGGAGGGGAAAATACTTGTAGTGTAAAAGATACAGAGCAGAGAACTAAAAATTAAATATTTTCAGCAAGGTTTAACAAGTGCAGCAAGACTGCACAACAAGACCAATCAAAGAACCATCACCAAAAGCCATCACTTCTTAGGAGAGTGGAAATAACAGCAAAGTTGAGAGCCCAGAGCATGATGGCAGCTTCCTCAATACCTTCTGCAAAGCTATTTCAGCTGTCTCACTCCAGTGAAGTCACAATGTAGAGAAGGAAAATGTCCGACCCATCACTAACGATGGCAAGTACTATGGAAACAATCACACCAGCTCAAATGGGCAAACAAAAGCAACAGACTTTCAACTTGCAATCAGATATCTAAGTAAAAGCTTTTCTGATTTTTTCTAATCAAGAAACGCAATAAGGTCAACTTGGCACTTGCAGCATTTCTTCTTACTTTCCTGTATTCTCCAAAGGAAATAGCTTCAATATTGCCAATATTATGATCATCTAACTGCAAACACACAGAATTTGCAAGCAGCTCTTCCCAGAGACCCAATGCTACAAGCAGACTTTGTTCTGCTTTGGCAGCTCAAAATTTTCACGGATCTTGACTACAAATGAGACCAAGACTCCTTTCTACAGTGGTATTAGTTCCATTTTAACATTTTGCTTACAGAGACCCTGGCTTCCACAACACTGTTGGCAGGAACAAAGTCAGACTGGTTACGGTCAAGCTGCCTTCAGTTACTTTTTACACTTTTAGCAAAGTCTTTAGGATTTTGGTAGTGCCCATTTGGTCCTTTTTATTGGTGAGCAATCATAACTTTCAGCAGTAGTTTGAGATAACTACCTCCAAATGGCATTGAGGTATCCGAAAAGGAGATCCACAGCCTGTACTCTCAGTCTCTCCAGGTGTAAAATAGAGATAATTGATGCACATGAATGTTTCCAAATGCTTTGAAATCCACAGACAAAAGGTGAACAGTAGCTTCATCCACACTTTTACCTCAGCAAAAGAACTACTTCAGCACACATACAGCACAATAGAGTATTTTGGGAGTACTACTTCTCTTTGATGTAAATCCTTCATTTGTCAGTACCATGAAGAAAGACAGTCCAGAAGCCTCAGAGAGTGCCTTGGAGTCAAACTCAGGGACATTAACTAAGACTGGCACTTTGTTATGCTATGAAACACAGAGAGGGATGACAACGGCTACATGAACACTTTGTGTGTTCCTGCTATGCTTGGTAGAGATGATCAGTGCCATACCTTTCCTAAGGAAAATTACTATAACAAAACACTTTCTCAGTTTTCCCCATATTTTCTCTCCCCAAAAATCTGTTTTTAAAAATTGTAAAAAGCTTTGCTGAGAACTATCTTGACAAGTTTTCAGGAAGCCTTCCTGCAAGCAATAGTGCCAAAGAATTTTGTTGTGTAAACACCATTTACCCTATCTAAAACACTTCTCCCTAGTGAACTTCCCATTTTCTTATTTCTAAGCAGTCTCTTTCAAGAACCAGAAATTTAATAGTACTTGGCTCCAAGGCTGGCAAGGTTTCAATGCCAGGCAGTCTGATTATTCTTTCCATGATTATTGGGAATATCTGCTTCAACAACAACAACAACAAAATATACAGTCAGCATATGTCTCTCAATCTCAGATCATACTCTGCTTCTTCCCATATGTGCCCTTATCCAGCTGCAAATTCTCAAGTTCTGCCTCTAACCACTTGAATTATATTGTTACGTGCTGTCAATAATATAGCCTGTAGCAACTGGGAAATAAAAATATTGGCACAGCCTCGGGTAAATTGAATTGAAGATTTTTTTAAAAAAAAAATCCAGTGGTTATTGTTCAGATTGCATTATTCATTTCCTTACACAATTCAATTAACTAGAAAACTTTGCCTTTTCTTTTTAACTTACCAGATGGCACCTTAGCGTTTATATTCTACAATACTTTAATGGAAAGACTGTGGGATTTGGGGCAGCACAATGCACATGCAATATTGGAAACACCTGAATGTGCAAATGTTCAGATTCTATACAGATTTCTATCAGGTGATGTAAAGCTTAATTTAATATTAGTAAATCTAACCTCATCAGCCCAAACACATTTTTTTTACCCCCATTTAGAAACAGGAAATGGAGATGAGAGTAAAGGTAAAACTCTTACCTTCTTGCACCAATATTACATTTAGCAGCTATGACAGGTGCAAGGCTACTGCACTAAATGCCATTATCCTGTCTCAGGCTAGACCAGCCAGAAAGATTCATCCAGGATAACAACACATTAAGAGAAAACTGTTGCAATCAACAACTGTGGACCAAGAGAGACAAAACAGAAGAACAACAGGGAAGAGAAGTGAAAAACAGGACACAAAGCAGGGAAGAGAAAAGAAAAAACTCAACAAACAAACAGTGAGAGGTGAAAAAGACAGGATTAGAAAAGTGAGACAGGCAGCATAGAGAAAGGAGAAATGGATAAAACCTTCACTAATGGAAGCAGCACTTTTTAGTAGACATTAATTTAACAGTTACTTTTAATGGTTGATACTAGCTGTATGTCAACTTGATTGATGCGTTGTCACTTTGATAGTTAAGGTTATTGGTAGAGCTGCAGAATTGATGTATTATTACTTTAATTTCTCATTTGGGGGCTTTATTAGGGCATATGGGAATTTAAATTGAGTAACTAAGGAACTTGAATTGATTCACTGGAATCTGATCCCAGCACAGACACACGGGTGCCTGTGCAAAAAGTAAAGTCCTATGTGAAGGCATTTCAGAGGTTTCAAATATGGAAACTGGTCTGCATTTTTATGAGAATACTGACAAAGCCATACATGACATAACCTACTGGGAACCATTATGGAATAACCATTAAGTTATTACACACATCCAGTTACTGCCCTATTACTTGCACACTCTCCTCCTTTTTCTGCCAATCCACAGGCTGCCTTGTGCCCTGCAGCACAAGGACAATGCCTATAGAATAACCAGGATCCCGTGGAATAAATTAGTGGAATATAAGGAAATGTGATCTTTCTCATTGCAATTAGGTTTTCAAAACACAATCCAAACAACCTTTTCCCAAGCTTCCAATCTTATTTGTATGATGATATGGAAAAAAAAAGTCTTACAGTTGAAAGATTCCTCCACAGTTGCCAAAGAGCTGAATTTCATACTTGTTCTTGGACAATCCAACTGTCTAGTTCAAAAACCTCAACTGAGGTTGTTGAGCTACCAAAACCATCGCAGCTTTACTGTAGCTTCTAGTGATCTTTTTGCACAAGAAAAAATCTTAACGTTGCTTTCACACGAATGTGTGACACAGATGCAACTGCTTCTTGAAAGACTTTCTTATCCTATGCCAACACAACAGGCAGACAATCCTTTGCTCTTCCACATTAGAAATGCTTCTTTTCTATGCTTACACTAGATTTTTTTTTCCTGTACACAGTTTTATGTCTGCTGAAGATCCCTATCAGTCATGTTTTAAAAAGCTTAAATTAAAATAACTGATGTTAGACACTTTAAAAAGAGCAATCATTTAGCTAATTCATCTTTAAAAGGTTTCCCACCTAACTTTCAGACATGACTTGCCTGCAAGGCAGCTCTAACAGGAAGCACCAAGTATAATTTTGTAAAGCATGTGCTGGTAGGGAAGAATCTAGTGGGCACCCCAGACCACCTTACACTGCAAAAAAAGTGGAAGTGAAGTCTGGTCCAGGCTTACTATTTACTTGTTTGGGAGGAGGCAGAGGACCTATGCTCTGCCTGCTTTAAAATAAGCATCACAAAAAGAGGAAGGAGATGTTTATGTGTTTGTGATTTTGTTGTTGTTACAGATGCTAAAAAATATTGAAATTAAGATTCTGCTGAGCTTCCCGTTTGCTTCAGCTCATTAAACAAAGCAGGAATGTTCTACTGGGATTGGGAAGGACAGGACAAAAGGACTTTCATTTAGGAAAGAAACTTTCCCACACAGACTTTTGATCCAGTGCTAACAGAATTAATGGTACATTCTAAAAAATATAAGACATATTTAGTTAGCTTTTTAATGCCCAGAGCTTTGATGTCTTTCAGCTGTTTTAGTCTGTGTAGTTTTCTCTTTTCCCTGCTGGATGTAACCTGGGAATTTGAAATACTCCTCCTTTACTGGACATCCAACCAAAGATATTCACATGTGCTAGCTGAATGATGGGGCAGTACATCCCCAAGAGCATTTGGTCATGCAGAATTAAATACCACTTTCCCTCTGGAAAGCACATATCAGATTTCTGAGCTGGTAGCAAGCTAAAAGCTGTCAATGGATAAGTAGAAAACAGGCATCACTGCAGAACTGCCAGATTCTGTAGAGGTCAGTATGCCTCTTACTGCTCCCCAGCCTCTAGACAGACTGGAATACTGCTCTCAATACTCAAAAAAAAAAACCAACCAAACAAACCAGGGATGTAATTGTCAGATCACTTTGAATCCCTATGTCTGCACAAAACTTGCATGAAGGTTTGGCCAAATTTAAATCTTCTGGGTTTTAGTATGAATGTAATATTTTGTCTGTCTTACCGTGCTGCTGCTATGGATTAATTTCTGCTTAGAATTATTAAACTGCATTTAAGTAAAAAGAATTGCTGAATCTGTCCAGGCCTTGTTGAGCCATTCCATATTATCTTATAACACAAACATTCTTGTGAAAGGATGAATCTATGCTCTAAAATCACCTTCTGCATCTTCAGAGTTTATATTGCAGTAGTCATTGGCAAAAGGTTTAAAAGCTAAACCCATTCCTATTAGTTTAAAGCCCCTGTGCAGTTGCTGAAGAGTAGGGCCACGGAAGCTCACTGAGGAGCAACACAGTCTTGATCACAGGCATTATTTTCTGTATGTTCATATCTAATACTTTATTTGAGTCCATAGACATTTATAAACACAGGCCTTCATTCTGCATGTCAGTGAATATTCCTTTTTCCACAAGTATGTACACACGCTAGAGGCACCCCTTGATCCACAAATGCTCTCTTTTCTCTTCAGTGATCACCAGGAGTGATTACCTGGAGCTCTGCTTGCTTGAAAATCTTTAGGCAGATACTTTTTTTCTTTAAATGAAACTCACATTTTATTTTACAATGATATTTCATATTTAAAAAAATACAGTTTCTTAGGCCAAGATGTTTTTCTCTATTGCTGAACAACCATTTCTGGTACTACAACACATTTAAATGCTGCTGAAAAATTAGATCAATAAGTGCCTATGCACCAGGAACCAAAGGCTTTGACTCACAGTGCCACGTATACGCTAAGTAGATTCTGCATACCAGAAATCTTTTATGTCATCAATTGTGTGTCATCAGCAACATTGGCAGAATACCAGCTAGCCTTATATTTTTATCCAAAGCCATTTTAGCAGTTTTGTCAATTTGTTTTTCATTGCTTTGTATTTACTCAAGCAATACTTACCATCTTCAAAAATTGCTCCTATCTGAAATGATAATTCAGAGCTGTGTTCTGCTTCACATGGATAAACTGCTCTTGCTTTTCTTTGGGTAACACTGAAAAACAAAATTATGAATTGTGGTGATTTTTTTACTCTTATGGAGACACTCTCAACCATTCTCTCTCCATTCTCATTTGGAGATAACTAAAACTTTAAACACAATCTCACATGCATCACTACAGGCTTATAATTCTTACACACAAATGCCAAAGCTGAAGCTTCACAGCTTACTGTTGGTATTTCTGAATACCATACTCTCAACTTTATGCATATTTATTTTTATGATAGTTAGCCTGAACTTTTAACTTCAGTTAAAATTTTGCCAAGTGCTAACCAGCAATGAAATCAATAGTAGGCAAAACATACTATACCTAATTTATAGACTAGTCATCATTATGTCTTCTGAAATGTTTCTTCATTAATCACACAGTTCAGCATTTCACTACCACTGTACAGAATTTGCTTTTTATATTTGTTTACAAAACGACACTACCAGAATACTGAAGATGCCGTTTTGTCCTAAATGCAGTAAGATTTCTAACATTTCAGGCAGTCTTCTAAAGGTGTTCTCGGGATGCTCAGCAGTAAGGCATCAATATAAATTTTTACAAAGTACTCATTTCTCCAAGTACCACAAGCAGAGATATTGGAATATAAAAGTATTTTCAGCACATCTTATTTAATCATGCTTTTGCAAAGTGACAGTTTGCTGCTGCCCAATGATGCTTTCTTTAGACACATCACCCACACCATTAAATCATCTTTTGTTGAGCCCAGGCAACAACAACGACACATAAAACATTGAGAAAGATTCTTCCTGTGCCAGGGAACTTGCAGTCAAACAGACAATGCAGTTCTGGTGCAAAATGCACCAGTAACAAGAAATGGAATTTTCCAAGTGTTGGAAAGAATTTATGAATATACACAACTACTTTAATTAGAAAAGCAAATATTATAAAACTTGAAGGAAAAGCTAAGATGGTGAAGACCTTCAAAGGAAAACGTGAAAATACTTCAAAAGATGGACAACAACATGGAAGGAAGTAGAAACAGGGTGGAAGGAAAGCAGGCCAAAACAGTGAAAGAAAAGAATGAAACCACACAGACAGGTAAAGACATGGGAAAGTATTTCAGAGGAAAGAAGGCTAGATTAAGAAACTTAAATTTGACATAGGTAGCTACAGAGAATAAAGAATTTTTATTTTTAAAGGCATTGTAAGAGAATCACTGCAGTAGAGAAACAATACGAACTGACCACAAATCAAAGTCTGCTTGTATTAACCAACAAGCCACTGACTCAATCTGGGTGCCTTCTACAAGGTAGGTGGTCAAAGTTAAAATAAGACAAAAGGAGATAGGTTTTTTATTCTGTCAAAATCACTAAAGTTGCATTCCTTGATTTGAGATAGTCATTCCCATACTGTAGAAGACAAGAGTTAGCCATTTTTTAAAAGACACAGAAAAAAAAAAGGAGGCAAATGAATAACCAGCAAAAATTGAAGTGCACATCATACCTTTCCACTGCCCTGTCACTCCCAGTGGTAGGGTTAGGGAAGAAGAAAGTGGATTGTGCAGTAGTTGTGGTGGCTGCGTTAGCAGATGGAGTATTCATCCATGAGACCATCGACGGGCGGCTTTGACTAGGACTAAGAGGAAATATATTGAAGGCAGAGTTAACAAGGTGAATCAAAATCTTTTTTCATACCAAAATGTTTGAATCTTTATCACTAGATAAGCAGTTAGATCCTCAAATTCAAAATGAATAACAACATTGTGCTGGTTTTGCAGACATGGCCATTGTATGATTCTGCATTTTCTCCTTGGAAGCATTTCTCCTACATGCACTACATCCTAAGCTAAGATGAATTACCCGAGATGTATGACATAACCAATGAAAAGACAAAATTCCACATCCCTTATCTAATAAAGACAGATACAATGAAACTGCATATAGCAGGCTATTATTTGAGCTGCCACTTTGCCTTTACAAGTTTTGATGAATCTATTTTAACATCTTCTCAGTGCTGTACTAAGGCATGTGCGACTGGGAAGATTTCAAAAGAGGCTGCAGCTCTTCCAACATCGGGATCACGATGCTGGCTCCGGATTAAGATCTCATTCGCATAACTGCATAGATACCGCCTCAGTGGCCGCCCTCACGAACACACTAATCAAATATGTATTAAATTAATGGCTGAATACATAGTTGCCTCAAGAAGAGAAGAAATAGAAGCCAAAGTTAAAACTTTTAGTCATTGGAAAACACACAAAGTCTTGCACGACGTAAAGGATGTCCCTAATTTTACACCTTAAAAAACCAAAGCATTTTAGCACAGAAAGCCTTTCTTCCATTGCACGGACAAAACAACTAACAGTCCAAACATTTAATGTCAGCCTATCTTTGGAACAAACAGCTAGACTCCAGGCAGTTTCTAAGCAGAAATAGAATTAAAATAATTCGCACACAGCTTCTGAACAGGAAACATCACTCAAAAGTACAGAACTTCATGATATAGCCTTTATCAGCTTGACTTATTCCACGATTAATCTCTTAGCATAAATCTGCAAAGTACCACCAAAATGCAGGAATCCAGTCCAAAAGGTTTTTGTGGGGGTGTAAATACACACTTAATCAAAGTGGATTGATCAAAAGCAAAAAAGAGATCAACAATCCCACCAGTTATAACTGTAAATGAATAAAAGAAAGCAAGAAACCTAAGATGTAGTTGATTTTAAACTTCTTGTGCACTGGGCTCTTTAATTTCTAGGAAAAAAGGATCACTACTGTTGGTTTGTAGAACATGTTTCACAACCAAATTCAACTCCTATCAACGGATTTTCCTAGCCAGCAATCTCATAGTCATTCTAGTAATTACATAGTTAGGCAAACATTTATTTTGGTTATTAATTTTTAAATTTAGTACACTATAAAATTGTTAATGGCACATTCCTTATTTAACAAGACAATAGTTTTTCCTTTGGATCTGCATCAGGCAGCATTTGGATAAAAACTGGAATTCACAGTGTATGAAAATAGCATTCCACAGTTAATTCCACTAATAAAAATGAAAGTTAAATGTGCTGGAAGCATAACCAGAAGGGTTTATCAAAACATGCTCTGCTGTTAAAACTATCGCATTTACCAAATACAGAAAGGAATCATTGTAGTAAACTGAACGAAAGGCTGGATTGTGCTGATTAGAAACATAGTTCATGCCTAACTTACGGAAGATTACATCTAGTCTGCTTCCCTGTTTCTGATTCTTCCACTACACAATTATGTATGTCTTTCAATAGCTACATACTTTTGAAGACAGCGCCTACATAATTTTGGGGTTTACTTTTACTTGAATTTTACTTTTACTTTCTCCTATATCCTCCTCAGGTAAAAGAAAAACCTTCAGCTAAAAGTTACTTCATTCAGAGAAGAAAAACAAAAAGTGAACACCAGCATTTGTATTGCTTCCTCTAAATACTGAAGATAAAAAAAATTCTCGATGGTGCTGTAAAGTTTATAAAGTTTGCAGGAAAGTAGATTATTTTTCCCTCATTCTGCACATCTACATGATGTGCAGAATTAATTTTACTGCATAACACAGAAGGTGAACCTAAGACAAATGTTCATCAAAAGTGAATTAAAAAAGTATCCTACTTGCATGGACTAAACTATTATAGTTAAAACAATCCTGGTATTGGAAGAAAAAACATTTTCCTTGGGCATTTATTTACTCAATTCAAATCAATTCCAACACTAAGATAGGTGTCAGGCTCATTTCTGAAACCTGTAAAACTACAGCAAATAGAAAAATAATATTCCAACCGTATTGCCAGAACAGTATTAAAGTGTCTCTAATTCAAATAAGTCACTATTCAAGAGTATTCTACCAAATGGTCTCCTCTAGTGCATACCTCAGATGTGTGTTGTTTGGTTTTCAACAAGTGAATAACAAAATCTTCCATTTATTAAATATTTCATTGAAACACACATCGTATTAATCTATGCAACTTACTTGATCAGCTCTAGAAAAATACACTCCACCTGCGTGTAAGACACAGGATTAATCATTTCAAAATACTACTCTGAACAGTCTACAAAAGATACCCTCCGACCCAGGAAAGGAGCAGTCATTCATAAGAATATTTGGAATAATACCAGATGGTTTCTCAACAAGAGTTGGAGAGGAAAGAAACAAAAGAAGAAAAGTGTGCTAATAAAGGAATAGAAGATGAAATAATGTTCAGACTCATCTCAGGGCACATTTATTTCTTGAGTTTCGCAGACTCAACAAGAAGAGTATCTATCAACTATTAAGACCACATTGTTCTTTACCAGACAGCATTATATAAAGGCCTGTAAAACCTGGCAGGTTTTCTACAAATTCTGAGCCACTCCAACAGTTCTAGTGGAAAAACGCTCCAGAAGTGCAGGTACGTGGCGCACTGGGCTGTTCCTTCCCCCGCCTTTTGATTAATTTCCTTAATATATTTCAGCTGTAGCGAAAGTACTGCAGCACGGCTCCTGAACTCGCCTGTCACTTTCCGCTCCTGGTTACTGAGCAAGAGATCATGCTCTTGGATTCAGCAGGGGGGGAAACCATTAATTCAACAGCAATAGTTTCACCATGTTAAGGAGGAAAAAAAAAATACATATATATAGCTTTAAATATTAAGCAAATTCTAGAATTTCAAGAGTCTTATTTACTGTACTTGGCTATCTCAAGAACCACTTAATTTTATTATTAAAACAGAAGGTTTGACTCGATAGGAAAATTGACTTCCAATGTTGTGGTGCGTAAGCAACAAACAGCTGGATTGTATTTTCTTTTCTTAAAAAGATTCTTGTGATAACAAAAGTTACGTTGCTATAAGGCTTTGCATGCTTTATCAAGATGATGGTATATTAGAAAATATTGCATAACTTATCATATAGCATCTCAACTTTAAGAAGGTATGTTGAAGAAATCCTCTTTCCAGAAGGCTAAAATGAAGGCAATACATTTCCGGGGGAGAAGGGGAAGGGAGAGGAAAAAAAGTCTGACATTACCATCTCTCTTCGAGGAAAAATGCTATTGTCTGGCATAGCAAATGCTGGGAGGAGGGGGGAATGGCCTCACTGAAAATAAGCTAGAGATTTTGTACTGATATTTATGAAACAAACTCCTGAAAACAAGATTTTATTGGATGTTTATCTGGCTTGTTCCTAAGGTAACACAGCTAAAGAGCAGCCTCTTATCTTGAGAGCAAGGAAGAGACTCTGTGAAAAGAATCTACACTGCAACTCTTGAGAAAAAAAGGGTTGTTTCACAGATGGGCTTGGCAGGCCCACAGCTGTTGTATCACAATGTCTGGCTGACATAACGAAAGTGTTCTTAAAAGGTTTCATTATAAGACTACAACAGTATATCAAAAGGTGTTGGCTATTTTCTGATTCAATATGCAATCCAATACTCTCCACCATCAGACAACGATCTCCCTGCATATTAAAAACTCTGTGCCCGGGTGAGGCTGAGAAGCAGAAAAATACGGACAAAATTCTATAAATTGTCATAGTTGCAGCAAAGCTGGAGACAAAACGGGAGGACAGAACTTCCTCATCTGTGTTCCCTCTGAAACAAAACTCAACCCCAAGATTTAAAATATGTATCATGTATGAAAGATTCTGGAACACTCATTTATACACATCAGCCAGTACTGAAACAGAGGTTTTGTTAAACTTGGATTGTGAAGTCTCAGTGAAGCAGGAACACATTAATGAAATGATCTTTCATGCCAGTCTGGTAAATCTGAAGCTAACATCTACAGCAGCTGGTCTAAGTTAAAGCGCTTTTAAAAGATAATTCAGACAAAGCAAAAATGAAGTATATAAATGTATAAACTTATAGCATACTGCTGTTCCTTTTAGAAAAAAAAAAAAAAACGAGGGGGCTGTGTTCCCTGGAATCACACAAAGAGAAGAAGAAAGAAAAGAAAAAGAGGAGAAGGAATAAAAAAAAAAAAAAAGGAAAAAGCTGATCACAGTTGTTGCATCCCCACCTCTCCCTGCTCTGAGCACACACACCGTTACCCCGTGCTCACACAGCGGTGCTGCTGTCAAGCCCCCTGCAAGACAAGGAGATGGCAAAGTCTATTTTGTATGAACCACATGACTAAGTTATATTATGCTTGTTTCAAAGGAGCTGCAAAATGAGGGCTGTTGCTTTGCTTGTGTAACAAAAGGGTACAAAAAGAAGTGCCTGCTCCACTAAACCTCTCTCAAACTGCTGAGTCACTGAAGAGGTGGCAGCTGAAATAAAAACAAACTGCAAAATAAGCACAATGAGCAAAGAGCACTGCTACATATCTGGACTGTGCCTTCTGCAGCTGTTAAAGCATCATCTTTTAATAAAATAAGATGATGACATTAGCTATTATAAAAAGTTTTCAAGACACTGAAACTGAAGTCCCTCATCATTTACATAAAATTGCCAATTCACACCATTGCCGGAAAGTAGAAACTATTCCAATATTAAGGCAACTATAGATGCAGTCTACTGATGTAGATAGAGCAAGGCTGATGGGAATTTGTTCAGCAGTTTTAAAAAAAAAAAAAACCTAATAACCATCTCCAAGGCTTCTGTTATGTGCAGAACACTACTAGTTCTGCCCTCCCTTGCCATCTGATGGCTCTTTTAACATCAGGCTGCTCATCAGGAATTTAAACAGCCTGAGATTTCACAAAGAACGAGTAGCTTCTTCCCAGTCTGGTCACAAAGACCTTGAAAGGCGCTCAGGGTGCTACGCAACATGGCTTTCATCATCATTTTGAAAGCCTCTGTGGGTATTTAAAAAGATACCCATACTGAAGTATACACACACATCGAGCTGGGTGATAGAATATTTGAGTGTCAGGATAATCAATAAAGAACAACTGCAAAAGAAATGAAAGACTGTTTCCTCTGCCACTGGTCCCCTGCATACTCCTGAAGTCATTTACATTGGTGCTTCTCACTTCTCCTCTGGGTTTTGAGTACTTTCAGCATTTGGGCAGACAGGACAGTATCTTACATGCTGCTACAGCAGTATCCAAGGCTGGATTCAGTTTGAAAACTATGAATCTTACCATTCTGTGCCCAGAAATGCAACTGCTTTAACAAGTCATGCACCTCCACTCATACATACTTAGTGAAGAGGTTTGAGGGACAGGATGTTTTCCACACCGTCCAGTTACGAAATCCCAAAGGCTGAGAGAGGGAAAGAGAAGAGGATAAGGTAAACAGATACTCAGACAGCAACATCATCTTGAGGAAGGCTACATCACATCCTGCACCATGACTCCATACAGAGCAAACACTGGAAGTTGCTATGCTCCAGCTCCCTAGGAAACTCAAAAGCCCTGCAGACTCAGATCCCAAAAATGAACTCTAGAGCTGAGGAACAAAACATTAGTTCTCATGATCTGAATGAAGACAAGATCATGCAGATAATGTAGGGGACTTCCAACCGAAAAAAGACGACTGTGACCCAATTCTGAAAACCCATAAATCTGTAAGCTCTGTAGACAAGCCCTGGCATAGGGTATTGTACTGTAAGCAGAAATAGATCTCATGAAAACAATGGGCCAGTTACAGTAACAGATCTTTCCTTATCAGAAAAAGATCTTCAGAAAGATAAATTACAACATGTACTGAGTCAAGGGAATACCTAGTGTTCTGCTGGTTTTGTTCATTCTGAGGTCACGTGAAAACAGACATAAGGCAGTCCACAGTGTTTGAGGATATGACTTGTAATCCACCTTTCAATGGATCAGTCATCATGATAAGGGAAACCTACACTAAATCCATCAGATGTGAACTGCCACTGTAGCCCACACTCCAGGAAAGGCTGAATAAGACTGACCTCATACCAATAAATGGTTCTGGCCCACTGGAAAGTCAGCAAAGACCTTGATGAACATCTCCATCCTGATTATGGAACGTCAAGAGAAGTGAAACTAGTCCTTGCTCTGAAATTCTGGAATTACTGCAGGTATCCTAAGTTTGTGAATTAAGACAATTCAGTATTCTCAAGACTAGTATTACGCACAATCCTCTCTAAGATAATGGGAAGTAGCTGCCTTATGACCCCTTCTGCTAGGATCAGAGGAAATAAGTTCTACAGTTGCAGGGAAGGACCTCTTGTCAGAGCAGCATCTCAAATAGAGATGTAAGTATGGAGACAGTACAAGACCCGACATGCGAGCAAGAGAGTCCAATACCTAATCTACACGTAAAAAAGCAACACCTCAGTCATAGGAGGAGCAGAAATTGCAAGGAGGAGATTGAAGTAGGACATGCCCAAGTCTTACACAGGTTCAGAGAACCAGAATGCATTGGGAACTGAGTGTGCGCAGGCCATAGAAGCAAAACAGAAAAGTTAACATTTTCTCTAAAGAAAATCTGTTGCAGGGCCTGGAACTTCAGACAGATTCAAATACAAGGTCCTACAGTTTAAGAGATTCTTATGCTTCTATTTCTCAAAGAGGAGACATTAGTTACTATAATTACCATTTTTTGCATAGGAGTAGGTTAGTTACAAATGTTAATAAGCCCCAAACTTTTCTCAAAAGTAATAATTTCTAATGTATAATAAAATAAAATTGAAGTATATCACTTCATGTCTGATTTGCCATCTTTTGTCCTCTCACCTACTTCACTACAAAAGAATGTTAATGAAAAAAATTGTTGTCTTTTACAGACTTGAACTTAGATTGTATGTCTACTTGTTTAGATATATTATCAGACACAGATGTATACCCAGCTTAGCTACCACTGTACCTATTTTTTGCATGTGTAAAGCCGTAATATTACATGGTGAAAGTCAACCATGTTCACTGGCTTTCAATTGCATGTAAAAGGGAACTATGGGACTGCCAACCCATAGTTCAACTGCACTTTGAGAGCTATCCCTAACCCCTTCAAACACACATCTCCAAAACCAAGACCACCACTATTAGCAAAAAAGCCTGACGACTAGCTTAGAAAAGCCAGTCAGCTTCTTAGTATCCAAAATCCTGAACTCCTCTTTGGAAACTACATATTTCAAATTGTTAAAGATTTTAGTTTCTTACATCATAGGAATAAAAACCTGAATGACCAAGGTGCATATTTTTCAGTGCCAATCAGGAAGGCAGAAATTAATGTTAGGGTCACATACTGCAGCAAAGAGCTATCAAGCCTCTTGCAAAACACATGTGGCAGATTTATTTACGTTTTGGGCAAATGCAATAGGAAAACCAGAAGCTATGTGGGACAGAGAAATTAAGCCAGAGGATGAATTTCACTACATGCTTCACACTAGTATTCAGTGTGGACTCTTCTACACTGTGAAGTGATGCCAAAGGTATTTCAAAGAAATAGTGGCATAACTTTTTGCATGGCTCAACTATGAGCTGGATAAAAGGAACTAATTATGACGGTTTACAGTCTTCACCAAAAAAACGTTAGAAACAAATGCCACCACCCTACAAACCAGATAACATGCACTAACACTGGAAGCTAGAAGGAGGACCAAGTAGCAACATAAATACCTTGAGCCAAAATTCCGAAGAAATCTGCAACACCACTGCAAAGCTCACACTGCATTAAGTGCATCCTACACAAAAGTTGAGGCTTCCTCCACTTTTAAAGCAGACACAACACTAAGTATTCACACCAGGAGTGCACAGTGTCTTACATGTTATACTTGAGCTTACTGAGCAGCCACTTTCCTTTACAGGTAAATCCTAAGTAAGTAATTCATGACCTTTTTATTCTTGTTAAGCTCTCTCCTTTTCTACTGCTTTCTTTTTTTCCTCCTCCACAAAATTCAGGAATAAATTCAAATATCCCTCTTGCTACTACCACTACGGTGTATTGGTCACAACTTGTTTGTATATTTATCTTCCTCTCCCTTTTGGTTTGATGGCTCAAATTTGTATGTGAAGTCATTTTATTTCCTGCATTTCCAGCAGTGTTTTCCTTTACTCATGCTTCTCTTTCCACTCTATGTCTTTCCTTCATCTATTGTCAGCAGATTCCTGGTGCTTCTAGTGACACCTTTATATAAATAATTCTCCTTACCAACACTGCCAACTGACTGCCTGTTGCCACAGAATCTGCTGGAAGCAGTAACCTGCAGCAGCTTCCAGATCAGAAGAAATAGCAAAAATACTACTAGGAAAGAAAGAGGGAAGAAATTAAAAAAAAACAAAACTCAAAGTCATTTGCCATGAGAAATTAGCAAATACCTGGCCAGATCAACACCAGGGTTTGACGCAGCTCTGAAGGAAGGAGCGAAGGGTGGATTCTGGGTTCTAAATCCCCCAGATCATTTGCAATTGTAAGGCAGACAACAGCTTGGGGAAAACCGATGGCTATGCATAAACAATAGTTGGGAGGTTGCTTGGTTAGGGTTTTTTGTTTAAACTCAAGTCACAGTAATATTATAAGCCACACACAAAATATCTTTATTCTGTATGGAGGGAATAAAATGTTACAATACAACCTATTTGTTAAACCCAAGGCACAACATGGCAAATATTACTGTATGTGTACATTTCTCTTTACAAACTTATTTACCAGCAAATGCCTGAAATGGTGAATATTGCCTATTCTCCCATGTCTCAAATAGCAGAAGATACAAATCAAAGTTGCTAAAGAATGCCTGTATGGATAACTGCATTTCATCTAGAAGACACTAATTACCTGCAAAATGTTAACTATGGCGGCAATCTGAATTAGAAGGAACATCCAAATAACTGGGTGGATCTAACATGGAGACTTCCACTCAACCCCACCCCCGAACCAAATGTGGCTTTGGGGGAAATAATGAGCATTTGAAGAATGTACTGCTATTTTTTAATTTACTGTTGGTAAAACTATACCAACATTAGTCCCAAACGAGTCTGAAACATGCTCTCCTTACAGAAATACTAACCAATTTGGAGCTCTGTCAGAGTAAAGTGGACTTTGACAGTGGTTCAAGTAGAATCCAAGGAAGACAAATGGCTGCACAATGTTAATTCTGTAGATTGAGGGCAAGTTTGTATGGACACTTAAAGCAGAGAGAAAAAAAGAAACAATGCAAATGCTTTCGTTAACATTAAACATTTCTGCTATGCCTTAAAGGGAAAAAAATGCCCATACTAGTGGAAAGTCCAATGCAGAAGGAATACTCTTATCCAGCTCACTATCATAACTATCAGTTTATGCCTGGCTAGCACAAGCTGATCTCATCCTTGGATAGAAGGGATTTTCAAACAACATATGTTTATGACACAGTGGTCCATCAAGTAGAAAAAGTAATTTGCCCATCCTGGGCTATTTGGAGTGTGAATCCTGTGTCTACATAAACTACTCAGTAACTTTGTGACTGACAGGGGAAAAAAGCTCCGTTCTACCATAGAGTGTATGCAAAAATAAAATGTATTTATTTTTAGTATTTGGCTCTAGATGGAAGTGTGAAGTTAAAAATATCTTCAGGGACAAGGTTGAAAAAAGTTTAAGGTGCAAGATAATCTTAGAACAGGAAACTTGGGTCTCTACTGAGAACCACCCTTGCCGTGGGCAGTACGAGCCAGCCATCACCCAACTCTCTGCTCACCCCTACAGCAGTACATGACAACACAGGGCATATGTCTGATCGACACAAAGCTTTCAAAGAAAATCTAGCATCAGGCAGACACACACTTATAGACATGAAAACCAACAGCTTAGCGGGGCTTCAAAATGGCACATATGTGAAACATCACCTTCCAGTTACACCGTATGTACAGTACATCTTTAAATACTGACATAACAATTGAGCAGTCAAGGCTTTGAGAGACATTTCAGATTGGTGGTATAGCACTTGCTCTCTTAGCTTCTTTCACCACTCTGGCCATGTAGTTCCCCCTAGTGCCAGCCAGGAGCTGAGGGTGAATTTGCCTTCATTTGGTGGCCCTCCCACCATGCTGGAAGCTCTGGCTCCTTTTGTTTTTAAAGGTCGGACAAGGAAAGGGCATGCATCAACAAACCTCTGCCAGGAAACATTATGGTGACAATATTTATCATTCAGGAGAAAAACAAGACTTTCCTTTCTTGAAAACAAATACCACAGAAAGTATCTTGCTATCCATCATGTGTTCTTGCTTAAAGCAAACTACTGATAGAAGCCAACCTTGGACAATTTGACATATCTCGACCCACAATGCAACATCTCTCCCCTGTGGAAAAAAATGCAAGCAACTCCTATACTGCAAAGAAGTCACCATCACCTTGTTGACTACCTAACTCCATAGTGATTGATCTGTTACAAGTAGTATCCGTGTGTTATAAACATCAGCAGAAACTTGAGAAACCGGATTTTCTTGTATTTCCATCTCCCCTAGGCTCTGTATGGTATGTACCATAGCTCAGTGAAGACCTGCAATAACATTTTAGAGAGGATACTGAGACCTTAAGAATTGTTTTTGTTTCAATTTGGCACAAAACACAAAACATTCCGAAATCCTGCACAAGCAGGAAGTTCTCCCCCTAATTCTGGGACAGTCCAATTTATGAGAATAGTCTACAACCAAAGCAGAGTTCAAAGTTTCCTGGAGCTGTGAGAGCTACCACAGCTACACAATGGCAATTCAACCACGGGCTTTCCCTGCCCACATGACCCCATGATGCACAATGATTACTCAAGTCCCCCAAGTACATTCTCCATTGCTGACATCTACCCCTACCATTAATATAGTGAGGCTGTTCGGGAATTTTTTTTTTCATATTTTTTTTTTTTAAGACAAAATCCTCTGAGTCGTCAGAACAATGACAGAAGGGGAAGAAAAGCCAATTAGAGGAGAGAAAGCAAAGGAAAGAAAGAATGTAGCATTCACACACTATTCTCTGACACTGTCCAGGCTTGTTACAGAGGTAGCTCTTGAGAAAACTTCATAGACAGGTGAGTGGAAGAAAGAAACTGCTTTTGACAAATAATCTAGATGCACATACCATGCACTTCTTTTTTCTTTCCAAACAGAACTGTTTAACTATTGTTTGCAACTGAGCACAAAACCTCAAGCCATCAAACAAAGTTTCCAAAACGGCAGTACAGTATAATTCTCAATGAAAATCATCAAGTGCAAAAAAATCCAATATTCCTTTAAACACCTGAAGTTCCGGAACCCTTTGGATAAAATCAACACTTCCTTCTTTTGCTCTCTGAAGTGACTTTATCAATGTTCTGCTAACCCTATGTTCTTTAGTTAGCTATGCTTGCTTTCCAGTTTTATGCCATCTACGGCATGTTTTCCAAACATACACCTCTTTTCATCAAATACAACTTATTATTAATCTTACCCGCTATTAGTGGACAGTACAAGAGGACAAGGAAAGAGTAACTTCAGTCCTCTACTAAGAGCCAAGAGTTACGTAGAATACCTATAAATCTAGAATTCTTTCAAAACATATGAGAAAATATTGTTCTAGCTATTAAGTACTCTCATCAGCAGTTAATTATTTGCGTGTGTGTGTAGAAATATAAGCCCATCGTATGGCTATCTATATATTCTCACATGTTACATACGCCCACGCATATATTTTACACACTTGCTTCATCAACAGAACAGACTACTCAGAACACCATTATGGAAAATATTTGTAACAAATCTTTTCTCCAGACCTGCTTCTTCCCATCATCTTGGCACTGAAGGCTGGAAAAATTCATCTTGATATGTTAAAGTTTGTATGAACAGCAAACCAGAGAATTCAAGTTCAACTTCTGATTCAAAAAAGAAGTTATGTTCAGCTATTTGTGTATGAAATGTGAACCTGTATTATAAAGATAGGACTAACACTGTAATGTCAACTTTTGCTAAACTGAAGCTGTGCTCAAAAACTGAACATCGACAGAGTCTACTGAAAGTGGCAGACTGCACTATCATTGGAAAACAGGTATTTAATTTGTTAAGAAGAGATTAACAATGATAATATTTTTAGACAGCAAAATTTGAGCACACACTCAATACAATACTCACTGTATTTATCCAATCCTAAAATTTGCTCCTAAAACTTAATAGCCCTGCATCTAAGTTAGCTTAGAAATAAAACTAGGGCAATACTTCATACAGAATATAACTTACGTATTCATAACCCAAGTAAAAACATTAAAAATTTTATAACAGGTTACAGTAAAACAACACTAGGTTTCTATAGAAAAAGAACATTTATTTCCTATAAACATTCAAGTAGCCTCTAACTCCATCACAACATATAAACTCATACCTTTTGTAGATAAAGACAACAAACACAATTATATCTAATTTCTGAATATCACTTGCCACCAAACTGAAAAGGGAAATGTGTTTCAGGTGCATGATCATACTAGTGCAAAAATCTTTACTTAATATTCAAGTTACTTACAGATTTGTTGTCCAGGCTGCAAGATCTCCACTGTCCACAATAAGATGATTTCCATCCAGGAGCCCAGGGGGGCTACTAGAGAAGGCAGGTGTTGGAGACTGGGAAGAAAGAGAATCCATGCTCCCAGTTGGGGTGTCTTCTCTGGGAGAGCCGTGACTGTCAGCTAGAAAAGAGAGCACAAGTCAGAAGGATACTAGAAGAATCCTTTTAAAAGTCAAAGCAGCTGCCTGGGTAACCATATCCTGAAATATATATGAGAATAAATCTTAACTGTGCTAACTTCACAGGATATTTTGGAGGACAAGCAATCCCCCAGCGTTTCCCCAAAGGGTACCACTGCATAATTTCCCCATGGTTATCACTAGGCTATCTTCACAACACATCCCTGGCCCCCTCTTCAAGCATGTGTTTTATGTGGATGAAATGCCAGGTTTTGGCGGGAGTGGAGGGTATTTTTAAACAAATCACTTTAGATAATGAAATCGTTTAGGCAATACACTTCTGCGCATCTCTTTAAAAACAGTCTCTAACAATAATTTAATACATATTTGAGTAAATGCTTGCTTTCAAGTTGTATAAGCACAATCCTATTAAACATGAAACAATGAAATTTAGAAAGGTCAGAATAAAAGCAAGATCTCTAACGAGCACACTAATGCCAAGAACATTACTTTTATTACTCCTTTCTGAGGTGTTACTTCTAAGTGAACTCACTATATTCTGTTTTACTATTTGTTTTCATACGCTATTCTTAGAATATCTCTCAGGAGGCAACACATTCAGATATGATTGCTTAAGAAAACACTAAAGGAACACCATTCCTATCTCACGGACAGAAAGAAAAAGTTACCCATGTGTCACTGCACTCACTGCAAACTATGCTGACATGTCTAGACAAACGGCACATTCTTCACCGAAAGGTTAACCTTTCCTTTTTAAATTCTTATTTAAACAACAGTTGTATATTTTCTAAATTCTAAAGGAGATATTATGAAACGAGGATGGCTGTAACCATTAAAGTATCCAGCACAGAGCTAAGCCTACAGTCTGAGATGTGGCCTGCGGCAGTTTTCAGAATATTATTATTTAACATTAATAAGGGTCATTTCCAGCCACACTTTACAAGGATTCCTGCATCTTTTCCTTTCCTCTTCTGTCCACCCCATTCCCAGTAGCACTCATGAACATGGTCCTCAGCCCTGCTAAGTAACAACATCACAGAAGTCCCTCTAGAGTAGATTAGATACCATTGACCCCATAGTTCTTGTAAAAGAGTTTTTTCAGGCCAAAAAGCTTTGAGAAAAAAAAATGAACAACCATCATAATAATATGAGCAAAAGCTGTTAAAATATTGCGCTTGACAAATTGTATTTCCTACACACAGTACTCTACAAGATGAGGTCCTGTACAATATTACTTTCTAATTCTAAATTAATTAGCATCTGCACAGCGAACAACTCAGCTTAATTCTACTCCACCAAGCTAAGCAGTTACTGTTGCAGTGATTTCTTTAATTTATTATTTTTTTCTTAATTAAATGAAAATGGAATAACAATGAAACATGGACAATGAAAAGCCACATTCACTGGATAAAATCCTTCTCACAACTTTATTACTGCCTCAATCAGTTCAATTCTCTCTACTTTAAAAGCAGAAAGCTAACAAAGCACTCACCTGCTTCCCCAGCCACCTCATCCTCACCCCCTCCCAGCAACTCTCAGAGAATAATGTCCCTAGGGAGTAAAATGACATACAACTAAAACCATCAAAACGGTAAAAGTGATAATCTGGAAATTTCTTTCTAGCAGCTGCTAATTTAAGGATCTAAAATAGCCCATAGTACCAAAGTATGATAAGCAATGAAGAGAAGAACATCTCACTGCACTCAGGCCATGGTGCTGCAAGCTCATGTTCACATGACATGACATGAAAACCATAGGAGTGTCTGGTAAAAACTAATTAATTACATCTCATGTGCAGACATATGTGTCACAATAATAAACATCTGAGAGATTAAAAAGTAATACTACTACTTGACTATAAAGAAACTGAATTTCTTAAAACTAAACAGACGTAAGCCCTTTTAATTCATTACAATTTCTTCTCCAAAGCAGTAGTAATGTAATTGAGATTATCAAAATATATACACTGTATCAGGCCACATTTACCACATCCCTTCACTTAACATTACCAAAATAGCAGCAGAAGGGAATGTTAATCTGCTCTTTAATATTATGATAGTATTATTAATATGACCAATTCAACACACCTCTCTACAGAAAGCAGAGGGGTTTTCTGGAATCATTTCTCAGTGTACACAGAAGAAGTAAAGTAACACTAAATACTTCAGTCACACACAGTAGAGTCTACGTTGGAGATTGCAGTACACAGGCAGCTGCATTCGATATTATCATAAATGAAACAGTGTTAAATCTTTCCTCAGTTATTATTTCTTCCTTCCCTCCCTTCCTGACGCAGTGTTTTCTCACGGTCAACACCACACTGCACTCTTGAGAATGAGATTGGGTCTGAACACTAAAAAAATCAGGCACTGAAGCAGGAAAATGCCGGCTAAATTCTATGGGATTAAGTGAACACCCTTTAATAACACATTCACAGATACTTTACATTTCTGATGTTTTCAATTACCTGTTTTTGTGAAGTAAACCAAGACCAATACATGCTCAAAACCTAAGTCTTTGAAATTTAGTGTCATTGCTCTAGTTTCAACAATACAGAGATTTCCCCCTGTACACCAGGGACAAAAATTTTGCTAACTTCAGAAATCACAGTAGCCTCAGTAGACTCCAGAGGTCATAGAACTGTATCTAGTTATCTCTCTCTATTAAGCTGCTTTGGACTAATGTCCATCTTTTGTTGGGCCAAACTGTATCTTCCAAAGAGTCTTTGTCCGAAGACATCAGCAGATGATAAAGGTAATGGAGAATCAATTGGTTGCTAATTAACATACTGAGTTATGCACTACCTTCACTTTGCTAGGCTTTATTTTCCAGGCATGACCCATGTAATATGCACTGCTAATAACTACACTATCGCTCATATCCAGTTTTGGTGTTGTTTGTTGGTATTTAAATGATCTTCTTTTTAAGTGTAACACTATATGTCTTACGCTAAGGGATTCTGCAGTTTTGGAATCATACACCTGATTTATAAACTTGTTACACTTTCACAAAGTTCTTTCTGAAAAGCATACGTGAGATTTGAATTTGTTACTTTTTTTTGGTGCGGTCCCATGAGAGCCGCATTGAGCATTAATTCCACCACTTATTCCTATGCATCAATACGTTGTTTGCACATCCAAGACGGGCACTTTTTGCCACAGCTTTTAATTAGTTTATCATGAGCTGATTGCCCACTGTGACCAGCAGAGGATATTGTCCTTCCATTCTGTAACAACAGGCTACATTTTTCCTTAAAATCTGTAAATTTATTTCTCAGTACAACCCAGCTTATTTTGTTTGAATGGGTACAGCTGAGCACACAACCACAACTCCTACATAAGTGCCATTGCCATTATTTGTAATTCCTCCTAACCTTGTCCTGTATGTAAATATACCATTAAGGATTTGTATTTACCTTTCTAAATACTGCTACTACATTAGCATTCCTCCAGTTTCTTCAAACTTCTTCAGCACACTATAAGATGTTTTAAAAATTAACATTGCCAAGCCATTCAACCTCACAACCAACGAACTTTTTTTAGGACCAGGCAGCAGACTTGACTACATTCAAAATATTCTACTTACAACAGGCCTATCTGTGAAGAATTCTGCTCAGTCCTGGCGATTATAAATCCCACATCGATTTTTATAGCCAAGTTCTTTTTAACAGTTCTTCAAAACTTGTGGCATATATTGACTGCTAGCTATTTCCTCTTTTTAACTTCCTACCCTTTTCCTGTATTTTGCTTTGTGGAGATGGTAAAGTTCCTAAATTGCTGGAGATTAAAAAGCCTTTAAAGTTTTGACAAAGTATGTTTGTTAAAAAGTGTGTTAAGGACATTGCTGGAATTGAATTAGCTTCATAGTTTTCATTTTATAGCAGAATTCAGGGGCTCCCTAACACTGATAGTCTAATATCATTACTCTTTCTGTCCCCTTACTCCACTTTACCTCCAATATTGTTCTCTAATTGTCACGTTTCCTACTTCTATGAAAAGGCTCACTGCCACACTGGACTGACAGGTCCTTTTGAGGACAAGCTCCAGAAACTTCCCAGTGTTCTTTTCTACCACTTGAATTTTAATGAGCTCTTACACTATAAAATAGGAGATAATGATTTCCTTTAAAGCTGATTTATATAATTCTTTGAGCATACAGTTCGGTGTTCTTGGTGCCTTCATTTTCTCTACCTAAAAATGTCAATCCCCCTTCCTTTTTTCTTCCATTACACTCTTATCTTTGGGTGCCAAAGAACGCCAAAACAGATGAAGGACATGAGAGTTCTCAGTAAAAAAGCAGTAAGTCTGTATGACATCTCATGATTTTTTGTCAACACTCCAGCCATCAATTCTTCACCTGTTCATCTTTACATTTGTAAGAAGCCTCTGTGCCTTCAGCTTGGCCATCTTTCTAGAGCTGCCATCAAGCTGCTTCTATGATTCATCTCCTCATCCTATGCAAATAGGTGTAAGATCCAATTTTACACTCAACAGAGTTAAAACTTGTTTCACATTGTCACCACCTTTTGCACACTATTTAAATTTTTTTGACTGATCAGATCCTTTTTAAACTGTTGTCTAAATTATCTTCTTGTTTCGCTGTTCTAATCACAACAGTCATCCAAGCCTTAGAGCTTTCACTGTGCCTCTGCAACAGAGACCCATGCTTTGCTTTTACAGCTGTTCACAGTTAGACCAACTCCACCTAGAAAATAAGACAACTTAGGTTGATCCTAACCATTTACCAGTTTTGTCTGGCTGGCACTACTTACCATTTGGTTTCTAATCCAAAAATCCTTCCTCCTTGCTCTCCAACCCCCGATTCGTGTCACCCTTTCTCATAATGAAAAGTCTCCACAAGGTAAGAAAGCACCTATATAAACTAAGACTTTTCCTATCTAGTTTCTTTGTAACAAATATGCAACCCTTGATTCCTTTTTCTTTTGTCTGGATGAGCCTCAGATAGCAAAGGCTCTCAGACCCTTCATACCAGAAATGTGAACTCAGCTTCTACCTAACTGAGCACAACATGTCTCTCCAGTTGCCTTTTTTTTTGTCCTTTTTCCATCTGGCCAGTGTAAGAACATCTTTTTTGCACCCAAAGTAGAAAAAAACTGAAATACTTTGGCAGCATTAATAATCAGATCCTTACTTTACTCCAAGAATTCTAAATAAGAAAAAACATTTGTAATAAAAAATAAGAAAACCAGAGAGCTAACACTTTCACTTACTCGCTTGAGTGACAGTTTTCTTCCAACTTCAGCTTAAGTAAACTAAAGAATTACATACTTACTATTAAAAGAAAGATTAATCTTTATCATCATAACTAACGTCTATAGTTTAAGAGTAGCCAGAGGATGAAAACAGTTTATGAGAGTGAATGTTTCTGGAGTAATAAGGAACATATAACTGCTTCTATTGAGATATACAGGATGGACAGAACAGAACTGTTATGTATGTATTAAGTGCTCATCAGATATCACGGCAAAATAAGAAGACAAGACACACCTTATTCCACTTTGATACAGTCACACAGGACTAGACGTGGACAGGGATGATGGGAAGAATTATTGAGGAGAACAAATTAACTATGCTGCAAAAGCTCTATTGCCACCTTCAAGTCTGAATTTTTCTGCATCACGAGATGGGAAAGCAGCAGCTGCACTGCTGTGCAGCCACCCATCCTCCCCCATCAGCACCACAGCTGCCTCCAGCTTGGAGATAACAAACACACAGTCACCATAAATAGCTAACTTCCCACAATAATACAGAAGTTTAACCAAGTAGAAAGTAGCTTTGCTCTTATATTAGTTTGTGGGTATGTACTATGTTTTCACTTTAGTAGGAATCGCACAGATCAGAGATAGAAAAGAAATGAGTATCACAAATACCCTGTGCCAAGCGAGGACTTAGTTCTATGTGCTACAGCTTCAGCATCCTGATTCAGCCACTCCGGAAAGGCCAGAAGTCAATCCAGTGGAAAAAGTTTTATGTGATAGTCAGAGTGACCGGAGGACTCTGCAGCCAAGAACACCTTTTCTAGATGCAGGACTGCACCCTTGGTTCACTATTTACAGTACAAATCATCCTGGTAATCACATCAGGCACCAGGTGAACTCAGGCATTCTTCTAATTCTTCAAATTTTTAAAGTTTTCTCAATTAATGAAGCCCAGTCATCAGTTTCTGAGTAAATTAAGAAGCTGTGTACTTTTGTTTATCACACTGAAACTGGTCAACAGAATTATTTATTACTCACCTCCAGACTACACAAATGGTGCTATTTAAACACCTAAGTTCACGAACCAAGGTGAAATCACATAAAAGTGAGCTAATAATTATCTATTATTTGGTTAAAATAATCATAGAGAATGCTAAAACTAAATACTGTTTCTGAATAAACAGTACTTTAGAGGTCAGATTCCTGTAAGCACTCAGAAAAATAGCTTTATTTTACCACATTTCATTATCAAAAAGCATCCATTACCCTCATAGCGTAGCAAATCCTATACATTGCTGTATTGCCATAGCATGTAGTCAGTTCTTACATAAATTTAGACATGATGGACTCATACATCCTAAAACCAACAGAGCTTTCATGGACTGAACGGACGGCAGACAGCCCACATACCCATCAGTTTCATGCTGTCTTTCAAAACAGAGTAAGTATTAGATCTCTATGCCAGCTTTCTTTTTTTCTCTCAGACAAAATAATTAACACAACTATTAAAGCTGACTACAGATAAAGGCAAACTTTGATATATTTTTCAAATGTGCGCATGTAGAAGCATGCACAGAGTAGCTCTCCTGTAGAAAGATTGTTTTTCCCAACTCCATAATAATTCAGATATATGTCAGAAAAAAAGGAGGAAGCCGCACTAGACAGAATTTGCCTCAAGACTGGCTGATGTAACTCAAGAACTGTAGCCAGAAAAGTGGGTGTCTGAGTTGGGGCTAGGAAAGGGAAAGAAACGTGCTCATCTGAAGTTACTTAGGGGCAAGTGAATTCCTCTGCCCTCCTCCTTTTTGGTACTTTTTTGTTCATTTCTAAATGCAAAGTTCAATTTTAAACAAGCACCTTTCTAGACATACACTTAGCCTGAAATAGCAAGCAATTACTTCAATAAATAACATCCTCACTGCAGTCTTCTCTCAAAATTCAGGAGAATTATTGCTTGGATTACTTCTTCACATCAATAAAATTCCAAAGACAAAAAGAATTGTTGGTAAGCCTTCCACTGAGCACGCTAAAACTAAGATGGGTAAAGAATTAATTTTTTTCCTCAGGCTGCAGAATAACAGTAGAAGATACAGTCACAAATACAAGGTTGGGGTGTTAATTTATATCACATAATTAAATTTTGAAACACAACAGAAATGAGATACGAACATACAAAGGGCTTCCTTTTGATTTGTGTATGCTATGATAATGAGAGCAGTATCTAAAGGCAAAGATTACTCATTTTTTTAACAGAGTTTGCTTGGCAGGAAACCACCATGACCTTCAACCTCACCAGGCTGGTCCAATGCCACACAGTAATTTCATGGCTGAAAAACGCAGTAATGAATTGAAGATACTTCCTGAAAACTCTGGCAAACAGTAAGATAAATGGATTCTCCCACAACTTTCATAGCTTTTTTAGTAACACTGAGTGTTTTGGGTTTCCCTAAGTCCAGGTAACATTTACCTACAGTCCAGAGCTGTACTGAAACCTGCAAACAGAATAGTTCTAGTCTGATCAACGAGAATGAGAATTGTGGAAAAATGATGCATATTTAAAAGGGGTAGAATGATATAATCATGAGTAGAAGTTCCCCAATGCAGCAGCCCTTTTAAATGGCAGCAGTAACTCCAAAGTCCGTGAAAATATTCTTCCACGTTTCTCTTTCTTTTCAGTTGTCTTGGCAATTAAGCCATTGATTAGCTAGAAAACATCTCAGTATGGATTCTTCCACCTTCTAAAAGGTAAAGTGTTCAAAAACTCTTTTCCTGATCGGTCAAACAGAGATAATATCATGCTCTTGTCTCCTCTTCTCTTGCTATTTAGGTTATTTCACTTGCAATTACTTCCCATGACATATTAAAAGGAGAAGTTTCTTGCAACCCATGGTGGTACTTGAATAATGCACTCACACTGTGTATGCGATGGGTGTCGCGTAAAAAAGCTACTCTATCTTCAATATGCTACTGACACAGCTGTGCCTCATTTTGTTCACCTCTCTCCTTTTGCCATAACGGTGACCTCAGTAGAGGGATGAATGAAATAGGATCTGTTGTGCGTGTGTGCACACGCACGTGGATGTGTTTACTTCGAACATTTCTACAGCCTCTAGATTTCATATACTGAAAGCAGACAAGCACTGGTGATGAAACTAAGATAATTTTCACACCAGCCATTAAGATCTGACACATACCATTTAAAAATAAGTAAAAGTTAGGAGATGTTTACTACATCATGACAGTTAAATTTTATTTCAGGTAACTGCTCAGGAAGTAAGCTGTAGCAAGTAGATTACTTGCAGCTGTAACAATGGTCAGACAACGCATATTGTGTATAGAAAGCATGGACCAAAATTATTCCATACTTCCAAGAAAATAAGTACCTTCTATGGGCCCAAAGCCTTGCAAGCAGATGTTGAATATGTGATAGGAAATGGGGAGCCTATACATACCATTACCTAATAGAAAAGCCTCACCTTCGCTGGCAGTAGCTCAAAGAGGGTTTTACTTTGTATAGCACTCATCCTACTCAGAGACATCAGATGGAAAAAGCTGTGGTAGATCGCACAGAACTGTAGAAACTATTCTTGCAGCAAGGTGAAATGCAAACAATCTTAAATTCTACACAGCAAACAGCAATCACCCTCATCTTCCCCTCACAACTAATACTGGTGCACCTTTTTTTGTAACAGCATAACTGTGTGTTCTGCTCAGCTGTTAACAATAGCTTTGTAAGCAAGTGTTGCAAGCCCTTATGGCTTTTTTATATGCCTATGTAGCTGCTTTTCTTTCCATTTCCCCTACTATGTGCCAGGTCACAGAAACAATTCCAAGCAACAGATTCAGAAATAGAAAGAGTTCAAGGCCAGGTTTCACACCTGCAACCTTGCAGCTCTGGGCTACTCAAGCCCTGAAGACCAGTCTCCTTATTATAAATCCAAGGCTTCCTTTAACATCCAGGTTTTATGTTTAGTAATTCCAAATTTAATTTTATGGTTCTTTACTTATTTGTTTTGGGCAGGAAGGGATGTGAGGAGGAGGGAGAAGGAATACTGCATGGAAGCTATGTAACGATTACATGTATCACATTTTACTTTGATGAAGTTATTTAATTCAATGCCACAATAGTTCGTGCAAATTAATTTATCAACCAATTTAAGACATTGCCTCATTCCAGTTTCCACAAAAAAAAAAAAAAAAAAAAAATCAAAGAGCTACTCCTGTTCAGTACTAACATACCATTCATACTTTGGCTTCCCTAAATACCTCAGAGGGTAATACAAATTAGCACAAAGTTTTAAGCGGTTAAATAGCAGTTCTAATTTTTATTTCTTTTAGAGTTCCATACAAGAATCATCTGTTTTATAAAGCACTAGGAGCATAACATTTAGTTTACAGCAGCAGCAGAAAGCCGTCGCAAACGTTCCATATGCTTCCTGAGTTCCAGGGTAGGGGGACAGGAGATAAACACCCTGAAAACAGAAGAAGCCCTCATTTGATACTAGTGTACTATGCCCATGCATGTGCCCATGAGAAATCTGGACACCTAGAGGGTATTCAAATACAATAAGGCATCAGCACGCGCCACAGCTTAAGTAGTGTATTTTGTTTTCTTTAGAAAACAAGTCATTCTGCAGTTGGACAAACTGCAACGCAAGACTCATCTCTTGATTCCAGGTGTGATTTATGCAACTCATGCTGACTCTGTTCATCTTGGATGGACTGCATTACACTGCCTACCTTACACAGGCCTCTTCTTGCCATGTCGCTCTAGCAGCCCTGCAAAATAGTTTAATAATCTCTAACTCTCTGGCACAGAAACAGGTTAAACAAACAAAAACCTGTTTATTTTGTTACTAGAAAAGTATATAAAAATTAAAATAAAATTGGGAGGGAACAAAACTGTTACATTCGCATTGCCCTCTAGAAATATAAACAGAGCTCTCTTCTGATGTATACTGACTGTCTAAATGGAAAATAAGGACCTGATGACATTTTAGAAGAACAGGATAAACAACTCCCTGTTCTGGCTAACAGACTTTCTCTCTGCACAGAGGGAGAGAAAACGCAAAGTCGTTTGTACATAGCTCAGACTGTAAGCCACAGGAGTTTCTACATTGCTACTTAATTCACTTTAAAATTAATTCTGACAGTAGAAGGAGGAAAAAACCATAAAAATCAAAAGCTATTTCTAAGAAAAAAAAAATCCAAATTCTTCATTTCAGAAGGCAAGAAAACTCTGAAAATGATCCTAATGTAAACCTCAGATAAATCTGCATTTTGCTGAATGAAACAAGAACTTCAGGTTTAGGCCACATATGAAAGTAGCTTGGAGTTCTCCATTAAGTCTAGATCTACTTGAGATACAGAGATAGTGAAAAACTTCAGAATGAAAATTCAGCAACTGGCTCACCACAGAGGAAAGAAGTTGAAAGAAAAACAGACAGAATAATCCATGACTTAAGTTTGTCTTTCAGGAAATGAAGATCCTTACGGTAGTAAATATACTACTTGTTTGCAAATAGGTTTAATCATCTAATTGCTATGTGCAAGGAAAATCTATGCGCTATCAGAACTAAGCACAGCTAATTACTGGAAGGCAAAATAAAGATTTTTATCAAACAGTGTGTGTTCTTCAGCTATTGTATCTATCAATATTTATGGCACTTACAGCCCTTTCTGGGTGGTTGCTGCATACATTTTGTGTGCAGTCAAGAAGCTTCCCGACTGCAAACGTGCTTTTAAAAAGAAAAGCTGGCCTGAACCCTGCATTTCCAATTCAAGCAGTGGATTCTGAAGCCTGCTAACTCCCTGGAGCAGCTGAGAGTTAAAGACTTGTTTCCGCTTTTCTAACAATTTCCTGGTTTGCATAACAATCCTAAAAGAAACACACTCAAGAAGTTTTCCAGCACCGAGAGATTTTGTCTCTAATATACTTCTACTTTCAAGGCATAGAAAATATTTATATATAATTACAATAACTTTAGAGATACATTTGTCTACAAATATATTTACATATAAATATGTATCAGCTACTTGCTTTAAAACAAGATTATGATAATTTTGCCATATCCAGGAAATACAAAACACTAGCTTATGCCTGGTGCTTAACTCATGCCATTGTGAATAAAGAAGGGGGAGGGAAGGGGTTTAATGTTTAATTTCCTGTTAAAAACACACACAGGATAGAATCTTCCAAAGAGCAGTTATAAAACATGCATTTGTTAGCCAAGAAACTAGGTAAATATGGAATGAAGCCCGGACTCACTTTTATTCCTTCCCGCCCTCTCCAAAGAACAAAGTAACTGAAGGCCACGGTGCTTATTTGGAAGCACTGAGCTCTACTCAGTACTAGATAATTCATCACCCTGACTGACTTATGCACCTTGTATCCACTGGGGTAGTTCCTCAGACAATGCAATGAGGCAGCTGGGCTCAAAGTACTGTACGCCGTGTATACTGCACACACGCCAAGTACCAACTACTGACTACCTTATGGACACAGCTATCAGCCTAAACACAAATCCAGTAACTATTCGTATGTAGTTGGGACCTACCAATAGCCAGTTTCTAGCAACGACAGATTGAGAGCACCTTTACCTTCAGTAATGGCTGGAGATACTACAGAGTATGTTTTTTTAGATGTTACAAGAGGAAATGTTATTTTCCATTCCCACTGAAACTCAGTGCCATCCATCCTAGAACTGTGGCTTTACCTGCAGCAATTCAGCCTTCATCACAGTTCTACTGTGCATAATGATGTATTAGGTTATTCTGCAATTCATCACACTAAAACTCCCAGACAAGTACCAAATTTTTGCATGATATATAACAATTACAATCTTTAACAGTCTCAGTTCTTCTCCTTGTTGAGCTGTCTAAATTAGACAAAAATATGGACTTTATTAAGGAGAAACTTGAAGTCTATAGCAGTTTCCAACAGTAACACTGTAGTTTTGGATCTTACAATGAAAACAATTCATCAAATACTCTCTGTCTAGCATGTTAGGGTCAAAGTCAGATCCTCAGAGCACTGCTTGCAGCATGGAATTGGAGAAGTTGTGCTACTTCTTGCAACCTGCTGGGATTCACATTCCAAATTAGATGTAAACAACTCTTGTGAGTGGCTTCAATTTTGTTTTGTTTTTGCAAATGAGGATAAATTTATTATTGCAGATACAGCTCAAGAGCATTTTCAGCATTTGGTAGCACATTATTCAAATTAACACAGCTTAAGCTTTTTAAGTAGATGCACCTTAAACACCTTCTAGTCAAAGCATTTGGTTTCATATTTGATGCAGGAAAAGAAAGGCAGAGATATTACCTATTTCTCTGGTGAATTAAATCTGATGGCAGACATGCTGAATTTCTTGCAGACTCATTGTAAAACTGGCTTTGAGACAATAAACAGTCCTGACATTATTTCTAAAACCTGCACTTAACAGCTGTTGTAGGTATTTGCGCTCTTTCCTTAAGAAATCGATCACTCTTGACCACTGATTTAATGTTGGTTCATCAGCAAATCTCATACTACTGCATGAATTCAAAATCTTCATGTTTATTTCCACTTGCTGATTACTGGACTTTGTGCCCTGATCCCATGATTCTTCATGTGAAAAGACAATTTACTAACAACATTAGGAGGGAGAAAGGGAATAGGGTGGAGAAAATCTGTAACATAAAATGAGCCCTGACTTGCCTTCTCAGTATTGTAGGTACCCCCAAGCAACGAAATTTCAGGAAAATGACTATGTTTCTGGCCAACAGTCAGAATATATAAGATGTTATACACCCTTTGCCTCACTGTATGTTGCTACTGCAGACTCCACACAAAAGCAAGATTTTTCTTTTTCTTTCCTTCTCAACAGAAAGGCAAGTTTACAGGTATCTACTGCCAGTTACATCAAGGTATTAAAGATTCAAGTGAAGCAGGAGGATTCTCTAGCGCAATGGTGACCTGAGCCTTTAATCCAGACGTATTTAACTGTAGAATGCATTAGCTCTTCTCATAAAAGATATGCTTTAATTTTAGTTCTCTCTCCATTTATCTTATGGCTGTGTAATCTTCAGTAGAGGTCAAATACATTTCCCCAAAGAAACAGGAGCTGCTTCTTTTTTAGATGGGGAAAGCATATTTAAGACAGGTTGTCCTACTTTTAAACATATGTCACAGGACAGTACTTTCTATTCTCTCCTTTCCCTGTACTCTCCTTCCTTCTTTACACGTTCCAAAGCAATTAAATAAGCATGCATGTGCATGCACACACGTATACAAATGAAACATAAAATGAAAACACCTACTGAAGATAAGATACACATCCCATCTGCTAAAAAAAATGAAATTATTGCTAACATCTTACCATCATCCAGCTCAAGACATAGATTGTAAACAGCCAGAGGCCTCTTAATACGTTGTCCTTGTCTTCTTGATTGCCTTGGTGGGGCGTTTGGAGGAGATACTGACATAGAGATTGGCTCAGGGAAAGTGGCATCAGGCAGTGTTTTAAAAATCTGCAATCAAGAACACAAAGGGTGTTAATTATTTATCATGAAGAGCAACCTGTGTAATGCAACTGTAAGCCATTATCAAACAACATTTGTTTTGGAATTCATTCAAAGCAGGCAGGAGCCAAAAATCCATTCCTTCAAGTTTGGGAGTATGCCGTGGGTCTTTAATGAATGCCTTTTAAAATAAATAAATAAATATAATATGAAAATAAGCAAGAACACTGTCTACACATTAACCAAGCTGCAAATCAGTTAATCGAAAGACAAAATATTTGCAGCCACGCTTGCCAGATAGGATGCAGGAGAAAGGGGAAATGGAAGATACTAAGTTTATCAACCAGTAACAAAAAGCTTTATAGCTCCAGCTCAAGACCTATAATTTTGACAGAACACCCATTTTAATTTTCAAAACTTGTGATATCATTATAATAGCAGTCATTTGAATTAAAAAAACCCAAACATATGCTTAAAGGGAACAAGGTGAAAATTTTGATGGGAGGGACTTTTAGTGAGAAATACCATAGTAACATACCACGTGAGATTTTTTTCAGTTAACTATTGCATATTGAGTCACATTTATGTTAAAAAAGATGCATACAAAAAAGGATTGGATCTCTTGTCATCATTTTATCTCTACAGTCATGACCATTAGCATACCACCACTCCACACAAAACACCATGTAATTTCTTCCTGGATAACCAGTAACAGACATTTGCTCTATCTGATAGCATTTCTGCTTCAACTGTTGCATAAAGGGTAAAGCCTATTGATGCTGATTTCTAGAAAATCACCAGTATGCGGATGTCCAACATAACAGCAGCCTTAAACAAGCAATCATGGCACATTCACATGAACAAATTAACTTAATATGTATTTCATCAAAGACAAACCAGCAACTTTACATTGCCACGTTTTTCTTTAGGAGGTATTATAAAGAGTAGACTCATAATGAATCTTTGAAGGAGAAGCTTTTTATAATTTATACAGAAGGTATAAAGAGATGCCACAGATAACATATTCTTTGATCATTACAGCACATGTCAGATGCATTACGAAGCTAAAAGCCAGGTGAGAAAAACGCCATAAGCATCCTGTGGTAAAGCACTCAAGACATCATGTTAAAAGCGTAAGAAACTCTACGTGCCATCATACCCTCGCCTGTTAACTCTGAATAGTAACATGTGAAAGAGAATAAGATGACCCAAGTACCCACACACAGACACCTAATCACCACTCTCGTACTGGCAGGTAGAAAAATGTACTGGTACCAAATTATCAGAAGCACCATTTTGCATGAAAGCTGTGGAAGAATCTTCATATTGCCAAAACTGGGCTGCAGTTGGACGGAAGCCTATATGGGGTGCAAAGGAAAGCTCCCAATAAGTGAAAGTTGCTGTGGGAAAGGTAAAATGATGTAATTTGAACTTCTCCATACCAGTGGTTAAGAAAACTGGCTCCCACTCTTTCACGTGCCTATGAACAAGGGATGGTAAGAGAGCATCAAAATAGCGCAGGGAGCTCTCTAAAAACAAAATGCTTATAAAGAAGAAAGGAAACAGTCCAACCTGGTTCTCCTGAGTACAGACATGACAGTGCTCTTAGGCACTGACAAAGCCCTAATTGTGCTCAGATTGCTAAAGCCGTTTCTTAAAACATGATGCAATATATAATATTAAAATCTGATGTGCACCTACCTGGCACTTGGCTAACAGTACCACACTGCCCCCTTATGTGTAAATACACGGCTAGATTGAGCAGGTTTAGGGATAAATATTTGCTTCTGAAAAATTCTAAAGTACCAAAACTTTAAATGCCATCTTTTCCACGGACTAAGTGTTGCAGTTGGGCTCCCTGGCAAATAACTCTCTGCCAAGAGGTTTCAGCATGTTGTTTACTATGTTACATTCTGCAGCTGTGTTTATTTGTACAGCCCTATTCCCGCATCTCCACAGAAATTAATGATGGTGAGAAGAACAAGTATTCCCCAGGAATACTTCATAAGAGATGAGATTTCTTGTATGTATTTAGGTGACCAGTACAGGTTGCAGTAAAAACTTTTAAGTGTTTTCTCCTTGTCTTTTACAAATATTTCAATCTACTCCTCTAAAACTATTAGCATGAGAAACTAAGAGTTGCAAAAGCAAAACACAATCAAGAAAACCATAAAAACTACCCTTATTAAATGATACCTGGTGCCAGACATTCAACAGGATAATGAATTGGTGACAGGTATGAATCAAAGTAGATTTCTAACTGCAAGTAGCTATGTGATGTGAAAAGAACGGTTGGTGGTTTGATCTGTTTTATGGGGGAAAATCCCTATACAATAAACAGGAAAAAGAAAAGAAAGCAGTGAAGTCACATTTCAACCAGTGACAGCCCAGCACATGCCAGATAACTCCCTGGTGATGCCAGTGGCAGATAGTCATGAGCTGCCCAGAACAGTTCTCTCTCCCTGACAAAAACAAGAGTTAGAGGTACTGAGCTGTCTTTCACTGTCAGGATAACCATAACATCTCTACTTTTCTTTAGCAGCAGGGCTGCACACAAATGTTTCCCAATAATGCTGTTCCGCACAACCCAGTGCTACCCAGTCACAGCACTGGGATGATGGCAGCAGCCTCAGTTCCCTTCTGCAGATAAGAAGGGAATTCTCTCAAATTCTTGTTATAACAGATGGGTAGGGAAGTTCCATTTCTGGGATAAGGTCACCAAGTAGTATATTGACTTCTAGGGAGCAGAGATCATGTCCCAAGAGCAGCACATGACCACCTGTTCTCCAAACTTACTACGAACAGGCAAGGGTCCACACAAACTCCATCCTCTCACTCTCACATTTTTCTGATGCAAAGTTACAAGCTGTAGCACTTTTTTCCCTTGTGCTTATATTCAATATGTTTCTCTACATAGAAGAATGATATTCCTGGAAGAAGTATTTAGATATGAACTAGAGAATGTCACCTCTAGACGATCTGCAGAGCAAATTTACCCATGCAGAGCAAATTGAGACTAATTGTCATATTCAGCAATAAAATCATCAAGTATCACGAATTGCCCTGCAGGAATCCAAGACACACAAAAACAAACAAACGAAAAAACCAACCCCAAACAACCACACAGACAACCACCACTAGGAAGATCACTAGGGTTTTTACTTTTACATAAAAGAAACAGGAAACATCCTGACCTTGTGTGTTGCACAAAAAAAAAAAGTTTATCTGAGGTCATTTTTGCTCTTTCAAGCAGCTCACGTTCCTGCTCATCCCTACTTTGATATTTTCTTTTGTCTTTTCAATAGGAAAATAAAATCTAGTACAGTCCATCCATAACTAGACCTGCTTTTTGAGCAGCAGTAATCTCTTTCTACTGCAGGCCAAAGCTACAGCTCATACCACAATTTCGCAAAGGTGAAAAGCAGGCAGGTCAATCTCCGCCCTAAGATGTGCACATACAGCATTCAGCTCTTTCTTCTTTTATTTTCACTTAAACAGACAAGTACTTTTCATCACGTCCTAATGGATATTTGTCTCCTGCACTGACAGAAGCACCGTAACTTCTGCCCGAGAATGGGGGGATGGAGGCATGCTTTACTTCAGTAGTGCAGAGAACAACTTTTTGGTTTTGATTTTATTCAAATTTGCACCGAGTCATTAATTATTTAAATGCCATTCAAGTATAAATGTTTCACAGCCAATAAAAGATGCCTGCTGTGAGTGACCTGTAGTCAGGTGCATCCTGCATATGCACAAAAGACAGAATTGAAAATCATAAACTATGTACTGTGTAAGCACCTGGAAGGTGCTGAGTTTTACCATTATTGAGTTTTGACTGATCTGCACAACAGCACAGGACCACACGAAATTTCAGAATATCTTCTTGCCCCGCAAGCTGTTGCTATCAGATACATGGCAAGGCAACCATACAAACTGAATTGGATGGAAAACCTCCCATGGAAGAACAGGATTGGAACATGTTATTTAATAAAAGATTTCTTCGCTGCTTCAAGAAAGGTATCACTTTAAGTCTACCAACATCACTCATCTGTACTGCAGAAGCTACCACAGCTTAGACTAATGCCTGTATAACGACAAGACTAAAGTCTGCTCATTGAATTACCTCATTCAAGAAGCAATAGGAATGTACTAACCCAACTTGAAAGGTTAAGGACTTCACAGTCACATCCAGTGTTACATAGTTTTTGAGACTGTGGCCAAATTGCATTAGATTTCTAGAATATCAGTTCTCTACAATTTAGTCCTCAAAAACACTGGCATTCTGCTGTTGGTGTGCTTGGGGGCAAACTTGGAAGCGAAGTCAAACAACTCACACAGGGAGAAGACTAACACACGTAGCACTCAAAATTTTATCAAACAACAAATTGAACTGTTAGACAGTCCAATCACACTTAGTCCAGTATTTTAAATGCTTATTTGGGTCTGCACTTACAGGTAAACAGAATGGAAAGGTACACTTAAGTGGTGGATCAGTCTTCCAGCCCGGAGTGTAAATTTGCAATAGAAGAGGATGAGACTCAAGCTACTTAAAATACTGCTATGTTTGACCTATTTCTCTCAACGCAATAATACAAAATGGATACTTTACAAGGCTAAACAAACCACAAATCATCTTGTATATACACCGCTAATAACAGCTCTGTCTAGAACAGTGAGCCCAAGACCAATCCTACATACAATCATTCCAATCCCTCAACCTGTGTCCCGCAAACTCTATGGAAGCATTTCTTGACAGCAATGAGCCAAATTCAACATATTTTCATTCTACCAGCAGATCTACATGGCAGCAGCCCAAGGAATTCTGCCAGATCCCCCATAATCTGCAACAACAGAGTTGGACTCTAGATTCCGAGCTCCTACTAGAGCCGATTTTAGAAATTAAAAAAAAACCATGGAGGAGGATTTAACTTGGCCTATTCCATGAGTTTATGACTCGATGTATAGTTGTACATCGACATGTAGATTAGATTCTGCTGCTGCAAAAGAATACTGATCTGTTCTTTCTGGTCTCAAGCAGAACTAATTAATGAATTTCAGTATGTTTGCCAGGAATCACTTTGGGAAGAGACCCAGACATCAGGTCATCTCTGTCTGCTTTGTATCACTGGGGTAATTAAAATTTCCGCTAAAAATCAGTGGGAGGCAAACAGCAAGGACAGAGTGGGTTGAAAAAGAGGGGAGAAAAAAACAAAGGCTTAGTAATATAGCTAATGAGGATAAACTTATAAAAAAAAACCAACATTAACAGCTTAAAGCTGTGCCATCGTTTTGTTCCAAGACAAAACCCCCATTCACTCTCATAGCACCTACCACACAGAACAAGCATCTATTTCCTTTGAATACACAAACAAGAATCAGAGCATCAGAAGTCGCTGTCTAATGCAAAAGAGACTAAAACTTGCAAGGGCATTCCAAATTCTTTGAAATTTGGCTAGTGGTATAGCCTCCACAACTATAAAACCATATTTTTAAGAAAACAGTGTTTCTCAAGACAACATCAGCAGAAGTTTTTATTTGGGTAGTTTCCCTTCAACATATACTTGATTTGCAGTTGGTAAATAAAATGCACACAGACGCTTTAACTAATGTTTATTGAACAATACACTGAACAACGGCCACATATACTGCCCCGCCTTTATACATTTTATGGCTATAGTACTTGTATTTCCATGACAACTGGCTATAATATATGCTGAAGAAAGAATACTTTATCAAGGAGAATCTAATGGGATAGTGCGAGAGAAACTTATCATCACCATCGTCTTTTCTTGACTTAGCTTCCTTTCAATGTAATGCCAACTCAATCCAGGTTAGATCCCGCAACCTGTATAAAACAAACAAAAAAAAATTTATATTAAGAGACAAAAATCTCAGAAAAAGAATCATAGTGGTTCACAGTGTGCTCTTACCCTGACAGACATTCTAAGCTTTTTTTTTTCCTCTTAAGATAATGAAGACAGTGCTTTTGGCATTCTGTTTGCCATCTTCTCCAAACATAAAGCAACATGTTTTATTTCAAATTATAATCTTACTGTAGATACAAGCATTTTAGGAAGTTCAAGGTAAAAATACACATCTTAAAAGACCTTGTAGCTCAGCCACTAATTGTAACCACCAGCCACTAACTGTACACTAACTGTAAACCATTTTTTAACATTCAATAAGATCAACAATTCTAGATTTCTTTTCATCCTCTTTGAAGGGACTACAGAAGGTAATTGGAGCTATTAGAAGTTTAATCATAATAGAAATTATAAAAGATCAAATTCTGGAGAGCTAGTACAAAAGTTTTATTTCAAAACTGATTTCTACGCCAATTCTAACAATTTTATAAGTTTTCTATTGTGCTGAGATCTTTAAAAAATGATCCTTTGTCACTGGAGTTTACTTTTTTGAATTTTACTTTACTGTGGACAATGTTAGATCAATCTCTTTCATTTCTGGTTTTAGTCAACATGATCTATTTCTTCTGGTTCTCAAACACGTGATTCAATAAATATTAAATAGCTGCACTAGGAATTCTTAATATCTAAATAGAAACTGTGTTCAGTCTACAAAATGTGAGTTATTTCTAAAATAGTAAATATTTTTTTAAAAAATTTACAAAATCTTCAATAAAAATTAACAATCTTCTAAGAAATCTTAAATAACTTACCTCCGCAAGGTTACCATTCTGTCCACTAAAACAAAGGTATGCTTGCCTTGAAGTAGTTATCCTGACTTTTGTGCTTCAGCATCAATACATTGTAAAATATGATTTGCTGTGGACTGGCTTCTATGAGATTGCACAGGACGCAGCTTTTCCAAGCTCTGGATTTTGAGGCTTGAATTCCAATAAAAATCACAAAACACTTTTATACAATATTCACAATCATTACATTTGGCAGGGAGTGAGGTGGTAGGAATCAGATCAAGAGCTGAAAAATACCCGAAGTTAAGCCCCTAGAGGCCCAGCAACCAGAAAGCATCAACAATGCTCTTGATGTTGCCTGGCACAGTCTATTAAGCGACAGCGCAACAGACAATGCAGCCTGAAAAGTAATAGGTATAAGTCACAACTTGAAACAGAAAATATCTTTGGCTGTGAGCCAAACCACAAAGTTAAATAAATAAATAAATAAATAAATAAATAAATAAATAAATAAGCAAGGAAGCAAGCAGGTAGGTAGATAAATAAATAAATCCAAGCCAGCCTTTTCCTCATTGTAAAGATATCATTTGCTGTAACTATCTGCCTAGCAACCCGACTACCCATAGCTCCATGAAACACTGCTTTTAAGGGATCTGGACAAACTGCAAAATACGAGAGTGACAAAAGAACCGAGGGAATTTTCAGACAAACCTGATGTATCTAAAAACCCTAACAGCTACTCAGTTGGCCTGACTACCTTGAACCATGTAGTTCATGTTTGAGCTTTAATAAAGAAACTAAAACCAGCCTGTAAAACATGACGTTACACTCTCAAGGACAGCCGTGAAAGGATGAAAAACAAAAACCCAAACCCATACCAAGGTTAAAAACGTGTCCTTTGATTGCGCGAAAGATGAGTTTGTTGACTCAGCCTTTCTAAAAGTAGCACTCCTGATACAAAGACTGCAGCTTCCACCCTATCACATTTCGCTCCACCTTTTAACAATTCATGAGGAGGATGCTCCTGATAGCAGCCCATTCACTGCTATTCACCAATCAATTTTTATTCACTGAAGGAAGTGAGAGAGTTAACCATACACCAGGCTTGAAATACCTACACATTTGTCCACTGCACCAGCAGAAACAGCAGACTCACCTTCTCTTCTATGCTCACCTACTGTAACTCACACCAAGGAGAGTATTTTTAAAAGGTTGTCCTACCCAATTACAGCCACATATAACAGCTTTGTGCACCTTGTTCAGTTACAGGAAATCCTTAAAATAAAAAAAAGAAACCAGTCTCCAAATTAAAAGATCAAATACGCAATTTAATTACCTATCTTTCTAAAACATAACATACTCCTAGTTACTAAATGCAAAATGATGCAGAAGAAGAATGTTTGCATGTGTTTTCTCTTGCAAAGGGTGTGAGATGTCTTGAGAAGACAAAAGGTACAAACCTAAGTCAGGAGTCAGCAAATGCAACGATCATGGCCAAGCACATCACAGGTAAATATGATCTACCCTTCATTTGTAATAAATACACACAGATAAGCATTTATACACAAATATAAACATATATATATGTCACACCTAGTTTTGTACAAAGTATACAAACAGAAATATATATAACTACATATCAAGAAAAACCTGTATTTTACCCCTTATCACATTGTCCTTGTACCTTGGACCTCTGCAAATAACACTGTTCCAACGGTAGCCAACGGTGCAGCCTCACCAGTATTTTCTTCTCCACAGAATATCCTGCTGCCATTACAAGGATTTATGTCATCATTGATTTGTACAATATTTTCTGTTGTTTTTATCAAAATACATTTCTTTAATCTTACATTATAACTGGGAGAGCAAGAACATGTCTGTCATTTGTACACCCAGCACCCTCTGCAAAGTACTGCTGTTTTATTAGTGTAAATAGCACACACATGAAAATATTGGAAATAAAGTATTATCAGTAGACTGTCACATCTTGTTTATTCAAAAATCTGTTAAATGATCTGAAATACACTAACTCTTCTGGTAAGGCAAAAGCTTATTAAAACTGAAGAGGATTTTTCTCAGAATTCTTGTGAATTCCATCAGCAAAGATCAGACAGAATGGCATTCAGGTGAGTTTAGCCAATAAAAAGAAAAAAAAAAGTTTGTAAATTCAATACCTTGCTTACCCTTGAAAGCTGCAATGAAGTATAATTCCTATGTCACACAACTTCTGCATAAGAATTTATTTTTTAAAAAACTTTTCTCCTTTCTACACACCCCTGCAGCGTTTCACAGAATATCTTCTCTGACTAACAAATAACATTTTAAGAACATCCATTTTACTATTTTCCATAAGGATTTTGCTCTTGCCTCCAGCACATGTGCAAGCCCAGCACCTTGACCATCAAGACTGAAGCAAATATTAGTCAAGTGTATTCCACTCCCTTATCATGATTGCAGTTTACGTACTTAGAAACATGGCCTGTGAGCAGTGGAAGATGAGATCCTTATCACCCAGAAGTTTCCTATAAAGTTGAGGGAAGTCTCCCAAAATTAACTGGAAATTATGTAGGCAGATCAAGACAGCAGAAGTCTGTGTCCATATTGCTTGTACACGCAATTCGTAGGGCAGCATCTAAGCAGACCACTTCTATCCCCGAGAACACGATTTCTGTTCTGATTTTCTTTTTTATTCTAATATGGTTACCCACGGTGCACATTTTGTTTCTTTTGGACACAGCCTAAGAGCATACTAATCCAGGTATGGATCCAGACTCAGTTCCTTTTAATGTCATCAACTGCAGTCACAAGCGTGAGTGAAGATTTGACACACAGTCTTCTTACTATGCATAAACTATGTAAGGATTTAGAAAAACCGTAGTCTTTTCAACAAACAAGCCAAAAAAAAGAGGTTTACAGGCAATTTACCACACCATGCGTGGGTGTCTCACACAGAAGGGCTCTCTACTATCCACAGGGCACAGAAAGGGTTTAAACGGTTTGTACACACTAGCGAACTAAAGAGTTGTTGTGACTTCTACCAGAAACCATGATTAATTTCTTTGTTGTGCCTGATGCCCTTTCTGCTTTAGACTCAGCCAATCATTATGGCAAGTAATTTGAACGAAGCTCAGGAATAGTTTCAATGACGCTTCTGAGCAGTTACATGCTTCAAGTCAAGCACATGCTGAATACCTTCCTGAACTGAAGCTCATGGTTCTCTTCCACAAATTCTGCCCTAATGGAGATACTTCAGTGTAATTTTACTTCAATGTAATTTTTTCATCCTTTCAAGTCAAACGCTTGTTCGCTTGAGAAACTTTCAGCTTGGGGAGATTTCCAATTGCTACACCACAGCAAACCACCATAATCAAATGCCTTGCTTCGCGGTCTTCTGTTGTAGCCAAAGGCAAAGCAACATAAAAGCTGAAACAAGCCCTGTTTAGTGCTTCTCATGTGTCCCTCTACCAGGAGTTCAAAAGATCTGTTGTATTGTTAAAAAAATAGTCTTAGTTTAGATGACAGCAGTGCCACTGCAACAGAACTGCTTTAAAAACTGATTGCTAAGTGGAGACAAATGCTCTGCCCGACTGTGCCACTTCATACTTTCAAATGGAGAACTGACTTCACCTGCTTCCATTTCTTCTGTCTCATGAACATTGCATGTATTATGCAACAGGATATGTTTTAAGATTAAAGATTTTCCAAGTATTACTACATGAAGTTGATGTTGGCTTAAGATCTCAATAGTATTAAATTCTTCTCTTCCCTTTATTTTTAGAAAAAATCACAGAAGTGCTTGAAGTAAGAAAAATTAAAACATTTCTATTTCATAAAAAGATACTTCTCCATAAAACTGACACAAAACATAGCTAAAACAAAGATTTTGTTGTAAGTATGTAAAATCTTTGTCCTTTTTATAAAGATTTATACAGCAAACCAAGTGAAAACAGCTTCTGTCTTATATTTGGGAACTACTGAGTTTTTCAGAATGAAAGTCTTTGAGAGAATTTTGCCCATAGGTTGTCTGAATTCTAGAAGAAGGTACCTTATACGATGCCTATTCCCTTTCGGCACACTCTGGCTTTTCAGTCTCTATTCCAGACTTCTGTCTAGACCCTGTCTTTTTTCTTCTACTTTTTTTTCACCATAACATTCATCTTCTTTCTGTTTTTACGATCTTGCTATTTGTACTCACTATTCTTTCCTCCCCCATATGCCGGTTTAAATATTCCAGTCCCACTGAGATTTTTATTCCAGCCTCCTCCCTCATCTTCTTTCATTTCTTGAATTTCTTTTTTATCCTGTTGGGGTTTTTTTTTTCCCTCTCTTAAAATAACGTTCAGGGAATCGAGAAACCAAAATGGTTCACATTACCGCCGAGGCATCTCTAAATGGCAAATAAATAAGCCCTTCGAATAGTAACATTCATTCCCACAAAATGCCAAAACATTATAACAAACAGCAAGATGAACATGTGCATGGTCTTCATTCTGTCATGGAGTGGACTGCCCTTCTTCCTTACCGCAACACAGAAAAAAAGACCAGAAGAGCTGAGATGTCCAAGATTTCCAGTTTGAAACTTTTGGGAAGAAAAATTAATTTATACCCTTGAAACTCACATGGGGGGGATTAAAAAAATCAAACTCTTTTTTTTTTTGGGGTCCAAGTTCACTACCACTTTTCATCAGTGGATTACCTAAAGCCCAAGCAAAGACTGTTCCAGACACCGCACAAACAGGGCCACAGTCAGTCATGAAGTTTGTTACCTCAAGAAAAGGAGCACCAATGAAAGGCATAGCTTCAAAGCAAAATGAACACAATAATGAGACATAAACATGAATTCCTCAATAGTTTTTTAGTGAAGGGAAAGATATGGACCATGGAAATCAAAGGAGACCAGACAGATATGGCAAGGGAGAAGGGGACAAAGCAGCCAAGTATGAAATGACCTTAAAGACCTGCAAAGTGAAGGGAAACGAGTGCTGGTGCACGCAGCCCAGATAGCACAAAATATGTCAATTCCAGGCAAAACTCTAGAGAGATCATGTAATATCAAAGCTGATCATGCTTCTACTCTGCCTGGCATATCCAGCTGACCTTCCCATATAGCTATACGATAGGAAGAAGCAAGAAAATTCACGGGTCTCATTTTTGTCTGGACTGGCCTCCCTTCCAACAGCAGGTGGTTCTGTGGGTGCTGGGTAAAATACTGCCTCGGCCTGGCTCCAGTTTTTGTTTTTTCTTTCAAAGAAGAGATTTAGCAGGTTCAAAGCCACGGTTTGGAAGTAGGTATGCAGCTTGTAAACAAGGTGAAAGCAGTACCGACTGGCTTCTAGCTAGGAAATAAATGTACATAACAACATTAAAAAAAAAGCAGCTTATGCACTAAGCATGATATTCTTATCTTAGGGCAAGCCCCGTATCCAGGTTTCCACACATAAATTGCATAGAAATTCTCTAATTAGGACTCAGCAGAGTGATGATAGTGAAATGACTGCACAAGGATTTCAAAGTTGGTAACCCAATTAAATATGTCTCCTCCTAAAAATGAATTGTAGATCTCCTGTAATGAAGCTATCCACACAAGACATAAAGATCATTGACAGAAATGTAAAAATTTAACTAAAAGGGTTATGTAAGTATAAATATAAGGGTTATGAATGAAAATACCTAACGCAAGACTTTTACAAAGTCTGAAATGCATAGAAACTCAAAACAACAGTATAAATTAACATTAGACTGAGAATAAGCCTGCTTTCCATTAAAAGTAGGTCCTTGAACTGCTCTAACTGAAGAGCTCTCACTTGTAAAAGTAACACATTCAATTTGACTATAAGATTTTTGTAATGCCTTAACACACACCTCTCCATTGCCTTTGCTATAAATACACAGAGGTGACACTTGGGGCTTCCTTCCATCTTTGAAGCAGCTCTAGCGTGGGAGAGGTTGCTGCAGGCAGACCACTGATGGCAAGTTCACTCTTAGAAACGACTGTGAAATGACAGAAATCCCTTAAAAAAACTACAGCCTTCGAGTTCTAAAGAAAGCATAAACCCAAGGAATTGAGGAAAATGACACAGTATAATTTTGATGTACTTTCCATTCCTTGTTTCTCTACATTTTCAGAGGTGCAAGAAAGGCCACTACAACTAATGTTTCAAACATGAACTTGATGTTCAGTTTTTAAACACACATGACTGAGTTGGCATAAGAATTATTGTGCTAATCCGTGGTGATCTAGTGATCTGAAAAAGCATAACTCAACCTTAATCTCCATATGTTATTAAAACACCCTGGTTCTGCTCACTCTATCTTCAACTCCTTAAATTTCTGTGGTCACTGCAATAGCTTCACAATCATGAGCTTGCTGCAAGGCTGCCTTCATTTATAAGGTCCAAAATGAATAGCATGGTTTACAACTCTTGGAATATTTATCACTTAGAACTTAAGCCACATCTGCAGCACAGTATTTTTTTAACAGAACAACGCTGTATCTGCTCAATGTGTGTATGAGGGCAGCATTACACCCTAAGTCAACAAAATCCACTATGTGGATACAGTTATGCCAGCAGAAGCTTTGCCCAGCCTGTATCGTTCACAGACGTAGCGTGATTACGCTGTCAGAAAAACTTCAGAGGGAGAGATTATTTAGAGTAGATAAGACTTGACTCAGATAGCCAATTTCAACACTGTTAACCTTTAGAAGAAATAACTATTCCAATGCTTGGCGTGTTTAAGAAAGAAGAGAGGAAAAAGTACATCCTAGCATTTTTCCAAAGTACTTTTTTTGACAGTAAGAGTGAGAGAGATGCTGCCCATCCGCCCAAGCAAAGTACCTCAAGTATTCAGTACCCACAGAGTACCCAAACAAAGAGATCAGAAAAGGACTTCTTTTTTTTTTTTTATTATTATTTCAGATCCCAGATTACCTGCGGCAATATTCTGGACAGCAGCTTGTAAGTGTAAGGCACCTTAGTAACTGGCAGCTGCCACAGCAGCAGCTTCTATTTTCAGTATTACCTCAAATGCGAAGTCTTAAAATAACACACATTCCACCAAAAACAAAGGAAATGTTAATACCTGGCACTCTCATAACACTTTTTACCCACTAAATTCAGAGTATAGTAAAGTCTTCTTTATACTCTGTCAACTCTGAGAAGAGTGAAGGCATGGAAAAATTCAGATCCCACTCAAACTACTTAGTGGAAGAGCTAAAAAGTGAACCTGGGCTTTCTTTTTTCTAGTCTTGTCTCTTTTGCTCAGAAAAAACATATGCAAATATCATAAGGAAAATCTATTTGTGTACTATACAGACAGAAGCACCGCTATTGCGAGGAAATACGCATTCTGAAATGTCAGTTTACCTACGAACAGGAATAGTTATTGAGTATAAACAGGCAAAAGCATGCATTGTATAAAGAATATTCTTTAGAATTAAGCTATTTGTAACACCATACTTACTCCAACACTACCCATTAAGCCTAGCCAATCATTTTAGGCAATGCTCAGAAAAGCAGAGATGTATCAAAGCTTACCTTCTCGTGATTTTCTATCAGGATTTCGACGACGATATTCTGAAACTTAAGGTCCATGATGGCTGCTACAGTTTCTTCCTGTGGCCTCATTAATGTTGGTCCAAATACTACCCCTAGATTTGCCACAGTCATTAGATTCCTCTTGGCATGCTTTGAAACACTTTTTGAAAAGAATTGAAGGAAAAAACAGGAAATAGATTATGAAAAATTTCCATTTCTTTTGGAAACTGCAGTCTACAAATGAAAACATTACATTTCCTTAATCAATGTTTTAGAAGGTTGTTTGGTGCAAAGTTTCTTCAAATAAAGTCTTACTGAATTCTGGAAAACAGAAAAGCCATTCTTCTGGCAATTTAAAAACAAAAGCAGTCTCTTACTGAACTTAAATACATAAAATGCACTTAGCCTTGGACCAGGGCAAGTGTGAAACCAACTTAAATTTGCTAACAGCTCTCCACTATTCCCTTTGCCAGAATTTGCAAAAAGAAAGTATAATGTTCCCTTTCTCACTTCAATCAACCCCTCAACTGCTGGCAGGACTGCTAAAGTAAATACTTATATGGCTTCATTAATGGATTAGATTTCTGCCTTTCCCGCCAAAATATACACAGCATGAGTCAAACGTCTTGTCTGCTTTTGCACGTTTGGTTCTTGGTATTGTGTATGACAGCATCAAGATGGGCTTCAGCTCCAGCCACACTTAACCAAGGCCCTTTGTAGTTAAACAAAGGTAAGGCCAAGAGTTTTGACAAGGTTGGAAAGTAGGTCGTAACACTTACTTCGCTAAATGTTTCACCAGAATTTCCAGCATCTCTTTGTTCTTTTCTGGGAGTTTATGGACCAAGAAGTGAACAGCATTAACTCGAGATTCAGGACTCCCACTTTCTACAGGACAGAGAAATAAATAACTCTCTGAAAAAAATGAGAATTCAATAAAATGCACAGAAACACAAAGCTTCTCCTTCCCCTGCATGGAAGCATACTGCACACCTTTTGCTTCACTGCTTATGCATCTCCAAACATAGCAATACCAAACATATGTGCTTTGTTTTCACAAGTAAACTTGTTCTAGAATTATGTGTTTATTTGCTTATTTTGTAAACTCATCTTTCAATCCACCTGCAAAAGGATGCTTTTGTTCATCTATTTTTAAAAACCAACAGATGTAGTTATTGTTTTGCTGCATTGGACTCATCTGCTTATGAAAACGCTACAAGGTGAGGAGTGATGTTACTGGGTGCCACAGAGTGGAACTGTACTACTTTACATTTTAGAATCATTAACTGATTGTCCTCATCATTAAAATTCAGTTTAGTTGGTACTATGCAGTTAATGATACTGCATTTATCCTACTTCGCACTGGGAACTGTGTAAGATAACGCGTGCAGAAGATGCATATGCAGAAAAATAATCATGTGAAAAACCTACTGAGTGAGATTACTATGACAAAGAGCCCTAAATAACAGCAGCATCCCTATACCTGTCTAGTACAGTACAGAAATAAAGTTAAAATAAGGATATTTTTATTTCTGTGCGTTATATGTTGAATTGAATAATTTTGGCCCCTACAGGTTTCACTGGTACACAGATGAAAACAAGAATCTGTAAAAGATGACAATAATCCCTCTTTCTAGTTCTCAAAGTTGTATTAAATCACAAAATTACATCTCAGTAGTTGTTACAACGAGAGAAGTAGTAGTATTTCTCTTGTATATAATAATACTTAGTACAAGGTACACAGAAAGAAAAATTTAGAACCTGCTCTGAATGCAAGATGTTTTGACACTAGGAACACTCATCAGGTCCCATTTTACCCTACGGCAACTTCAATTCTTAAGTGTATTTCATATAAAATACCACCATATTCCTTCTGTACACATTGCTACAGATTTTTCTTTTTTTTTTTTGTATATTGCCACAGATTCAAAGGCTGTATTTTACTCTTTTGGAGCAAACACCCCTGCACAGATTACAAGAAAAAAGGCTACAAAAGGCAAAATGTTTAGCTTCTAGTCAGCTAATCAAAATTCAGAGAGCAGTCAGAAAAAAACAAACTTTCTTTAATGCAAGATTATTTTACATATATGTGAAATCAGAAATTCTAATTAAAGAGTGGCTAAGTAGCTTAATCACAAGATATAGCCAAGGCTTATATAGTTTCCATCTGCACTGACACACATAAAGAAAAGAAAACTGAAAGTACAACCTCTTAATTTTGGCTTTTCTTTTTTCTGCCCCCTAATAGTTTCAGAGAAAAGGATATTCCTTACTGTTCCCGGTGTTGTTGGTTTTTTTATAGGCTACATAGGAAACAACACTGACTACCTATTTTTAAGTATACCGTAACTCAGATCTGCAGTGTTGATTAAATTTCCCTCCCCACAACATACAATTAACCCCTCTAAGAAATTGTTTACTCCTTATGAACACTGTACTATTTAAAAAAATGTAACTTTAACTACATTTCTTTATTGAAAGACTATAAAATACAGAAAGGAAAACAAAGCAAGAAACTGCTGGCAAAACTTCATAGGTCAAGAAATTATTTTAATACTTTCCAATACAAATGGGCAGACAACTCATCTAGGTAAGTATGTTGAATTTTGTTTAACCACTTGGCCTCTAAGATGTGCTTTGGCAATGAATTTCATGGGCTAATTCTCATTTTGAATTAAGGACCATAAGTGAACACATTCTGCAGTCCTGGAAGGTCATTACAGCAATCTGAAGAAGATAAAGCAATTGTCTGAAAGTTTATTTTAATTTTGCTTTCCACAGTTTGCCAGAAGTGCTACAGGCTGGAGAGAAAATCAGCTAAATATCTGTTTGATACTTTGCCAAAAATCTTCTTAAACAGTTTCCCTCCATCCTCTTCCAAAAAAATTCCATGTACATTAGATACCACACAGCTGAACTACAAATGCGGTTGTGTCTTCTCCAAGTCTGTATTTGAACTGCCATAGCGTAATCTGGCCTGCTCTTCCCTTTCTCCTACTAACGTACAAGGAATATTCAAGCCAGCTCTACAGAGCTAACAAGGCACAGAAAACAAGGGTCAGGCAGCTGTGCTTTAAGGATTCAAATGAGCTCAAATTAGTGGATTTTCTTTTACTAAGCTTCATACTCTTTATAAATGCAAGAAAAAATATGACAATCTAAATAAATGTTTATCATTATGTAATTAAGAAAATAGGAATGAATGTTTACAATGTATATCCATAAGTTTTCCATAAAAGTAAAACTGTGCTATGCTAAGTCTTTCAGAAGCTCACCTGCCAATAGATGGGTCATACGTGACACATACTAGAATGGAACATTGGTTAAAAAATATATATTTTTTTAAACATTTCTTATTCCTATATTTTTACTGGGTTGAAGAATTTTTCTGAAATTACATTTGCAGCTCACTCCTAAGGCCACAACAGTACTGTAAGAAAAGATTTCTATTTGAACTACAGTCATATATTTACTGGCAGGAACGATGAATTCTCCATGCAACTCGTATGTCATCAGTGGCTCTGGAAGGCTTCTGTAAAACAAGGACGACACAATGAATACAGCTATATTCTTTTCTATCTGTATTTACTCTAAGCAAGGAACCTTCTGAACATTCAGGGGTATAATCCTCACACTGGAGACAAGCATTGTTACAGTGGCCCTTGAATTCAGTGACCTCCAGTGTGAATAGAAAACCTGTTATTATCAGGGAAATAAGACTAAATATACTCATTCACCATCCATGAGCTGAAGTGACATCTTCCAGTCTATCATAAGGCACCTTTCCAAATTACAACAGCGAGACTGTTTCTCAGATGAAGATTGTACACATATACCATGCAATTAATTCTTCATTAGTGTTTTAAATTACAATTAAATACTAGTGCATGCCTTATTGGAAGGAAATAAAGGTCCAAAACCAGTTAAGTTCACTGAACAGCAGCCATACGCAAAACAAAATTCTAATGCATTTCAAAGGGAAAAACTGAATTTGAAAACCTTAGTCATCAATGAAAAATGTACTGAATAATGGAAATCAGAGTTAAAACATAAGAGCAAAAACTCTTATTTATTAAGTTGACTTTAGTGATGCTTACAAAATATTTGAGCAAACACTTAGACGTGAAATACTGTAGACAGGAAATACTTCTCTGTGTCCACATTTTTCACTTTCCTACAGGTTTTTTTTTATTCTTTCCTACACTCGTAAGAGAGATTTCTATCTTGACAATAGTTTTTCATCATTCCTTGACAGTGGTTATATATTTAATAAAAACAGCAGATATCGTATTTGTATTACACTATGAGAGATGCACAGAAGTTCTACGTTCTCTGTTCTTAGGCAATTTAGTAAAATATCTTGATGAGGAACTGGCAAGCCTTTTGAACTGAGAACACAACTAAAATTCTTACTTTTAACACTCAAAATACTATTACTATTGCACCTGGAAGATCAGGACAAGAACCAGAAGGAAATGAGGAAAACTTCATAACCCGTTCCCTTTTCATTCTACCACATTAAAACACAAAAAGGCAAAAAAAATCTTTAACAATCTAAGCTGACTTTCAATAATAACTCTCGCCAAGTAAAATTTAGATTTCTGAACCATCAGTGAAATGCTTAACATATCTAACATGAAAATGTTTTGGGGCTTCTCTCATATGAACACAAGGATTAGCGTTGCTAAATTATTTTTCTTCCTCCAAGACAAGTAACGAACATGATATTTGCACAAAATAAGCCTCTATTGCAAAACATAGGAAAAAGTTACTAATGTAGCTTAACACACAGCATAGAGGAATTAGAATACAGAATTCATATTCTAAAAATATAAATAGAGACAGACAGGCTTACCGCAGATATTGCTTCATAGCACTAGTAATTGTCTTCACTTCCCAATCTACAGAGTTTTCCAGGTCAACTTCATTGCAAGTTTTTGCATCTAGGAAATAATCACAAAGATAAGAAGAACATGAGAAAAAGGGAATTCTAAAGCAGTATGCCCTACATGAACAGCCACACATTGAATTTGATCATTACGTATTTGTTCACATGAATGCAGAACTAATACGTCCTGCTTATTAGTTAATTCTAAGACTTAACATCCAAATCTCTTCATAAATTCTATTTCCATATTTTGTTTTAAGAAGTATTACTGCTGATTTTTTCATTAATGAAGGGTTGAAAATCATTTTCATGTAAAAAGATCTCTATAGCAATTGATATCTTTTCACACCTTTAATTAAACAGAAAGATGTACACAAACACAGAAGGATGTACAAAAACAGTTTAGAAAAACGACCCACTAAGCATAACTTATCTTTTCCTCCTTTCTTTCATTACTTAAAATGCAGCTACACTGAGAAATCATTTTGAATTCTTTCCATAGTTCTGCTCATAAACTGTTATTTTGGACCGCTGACAAAAATAGCCAAAGTGCAATATGACCCTCCTTACTGTGCGAAAACCTTCAAGAGGTGATTTAAGGGTAGGACTCTATCAGTAAGTTTCCTCTACGTGATGGCCTGAATGTTTCTGTTACTTCATCAGTTTTAGGCAATATGGCAAAATGCTTGTTTGTCAGGTTCACACAACTCCTCCCACTTTTCACCAAGTTAGTGGGTAGAGTCTTAGAACAAGACAGATCCAACTGGAGAGTCATATGCCTGAATGACCCATCAGGTGAAAGATTTTTTGACAGAACACAGTAAATAACACAACACACTGGAATGTTTTGCAATCAAAAAAAACAAAAACCCCTTTTGGCCTCAAAATAGGAAGCAATGGCTAGTCAACACATGAAGATCACGTCTGTGTGGCCAAACTAGCCCAATATATTTGGCAACTTCATGAGCTTGAGCTTCTGTTATTTTTACTGCTACATGTTTCCACCCATCATTGAAGTAAACTACAGCAGTAGGTGACACAGATTACATGTTCACCAGTTCATACAATTCAGAATTCATTTGTTACTTTGCTTGTCAGACAAACGACAGGCACGTTTGAAAAAATCAAATTAGGATCCTTGATTAAAGGTGCAGTCCTTTTACTGGGACTAAATAATTCTGTTCTGAAGGCTGTGCCAGGCAATTATTTCTGTAACTGAATATTCTCCCTCATTATATCAATTATTTAAATCTCATTTTGAAATACAAGTCAGATAACATTTTCTACCAAATTGTTACTAGCCAACCATTACCCAAAATACTGAATTCTGTCTCAGGAAGAAGTGTCTTTTTTCCTCTTTTTAGCATGCTAGCTGTTTCTGTGTTCAAATTCTCTTCTTTTTGAGAAGAAAACCTTGCTAATGAATTAATTAAAAAAACCCTGCCATCACATCAGAAACTGGTGAAATCTTTGGGGATTTTGTTACTAAACCACTATGTAATATCCACTTTTTAAATAACTGCTTCATAATCATCAACCTCCTTTACAGTCGAAGGTTGTACACAGTCATGTGACTTTTTTTGATTAATTTTGGGAAGAAAATAACAAGCAATTGAATTCCAAAGCAAGTCTATTGAAACAAGAAAAACCCAGAAAGAATTGCTGAAATATTTCAATATGTCTTCAGGATAAAATAAACACAACAAAATTTAGCCCTGCTACCAATCTCAAACAATTCCTACTTTGACCACAGAAGCCATCAAGACTTAAAGACAATTTTTTCACTTTTGGTTTGGCAGTTGCCCTACAGAGCTCTGTGCCCCACCACCCTCATAATATTTCACTGCTCCCACTCCATTTCTCTCTCTACTTCAAACATCCGAGGCCATTATACAAACTGGAACTTCAACCAGAATTTCAAAAATGACTCTACTAGTTGCCATGTCACTTGTTGACATAGCAGCCACTGTGCACCGAATGGCAACTTTACGCATATAAAAATAACTTTGTACATTTATGGAACAGCTTTTGACAGATCAACTCTAGATTTTATGCATATCTTTCTGACAATAAGGGAGCTAGAGTTTATAAAAACAGCCCAGTTCACTAAACTAGGTTAGGAGGAGACTCTCTGCTTTCACATGCAATATGAAGATTTGTACACTGTAGCAGTGTACAAATACTGCTATTTACTGTATATAAAATAATAAGGCATTAAGTGCAATTATTTTGAAAGCTGCTGGATTTGCAAAGGCAGAGCTACCTGAAAGTTGTCTTCTACAACACATAATGTCTGGCATTTTTCACACCAGGCAGTATCAGAAATCAAAACTGAACTCATCAGTAGAAATTCCAAGCCCTTAACACTCACTTCACCACTAGCAAGGGTCTGTATGAAAGCTGACCTGTGTAGCAGTTTATACAAAATCTAAGTAGGCAGTTTGTATGAAATGAGCCACATCAGATCTATAACACAGACCAAACAGGAAATGGTCCCTGATGCAGTTCAAGAACTGAGCCTCCTGATGGCTGACAATATGCTCTGGATTGCTTGTAACAAATTTCCATAGCACTGGAAGTCCTAACTCTGCATCCCTGTTTACAATTGTAACTAGCACAATGCTAGTTACAAGTAACTTCAAGGACTAGTTAACTGCAAAATTAACTTTTTTTTTAAAAAAAAAAAGCAGAATTGTACATTTAATTGTTGAGCCTCATTTTACAGAAGACTTGGTTTCACTAGATTTCTATACTAAAGATTAAAAACTATGCATTTGTACTATTAGAAAAGCATATATTGGTTTTCTTATACTCTCTTGTCTCTCAAAGTCCTTTCCCAAATTTTATAGAAAATATTCTGAAAGAGAGACAAAACTACAAGCAATTATGCCCCTGGTTACCATTTGGAAGACTTTTTTTTCACTTTGGGCCTTTCAGACTGTGAACTTCACGGTCAATGATAAGTAGCTTAAAATACTTTGAAATCTTATCAAACATTTTAAAATACAGAAAGTTAATATGAGGTTTTTATGATTTTGAAAAGATCTTTCATATGAAAGGGTATCCAAGAGTATACCCAGAGACAAAGGATTAAAGATTAATCAGTCATTTTAAATTCTCTGTACCTCTGTATATAAAAAAGAAACGCTCTTTAGTCTTCTCTGAGGACAGACAGATAAAGAGCACAGATAGGATCGCTTTCAACAAACCATCAGAAGAAGAGCACCCGCTTGCACCCTAACTATTTTCTGTTCGGTATTTTACCTTGTCTTGATACCCCTGTATTCTTCATACTTCAAATACACGAACCTTGGGAATGATAAAAAGTGTTTCTAATTTTAAAAAATAACTAAAAGCAGATGCTGGAATCCCCAGTAAACTCTTCCAGCTGCTACTGAACCACTGGCAACCTAAGTCTATTTAATTTGGATACCACTAATGGCAAAGAGGAAAACTTGCCTGCCAGACCTGCACACCCAAGCTAAGCCAGTAAGTACAAAACTGAAAAACATCTTATAATATCAAATACATTTAATCAAGACTTTCGAGCGATAACACGTCATTCTTCCTATGGTCAATAGCGAAAGATGGTAATTGTTTATCGAGCCTAACTCCAACACAGATAAACAACCATCAGAATCTGTTATAGATCAGTCATTTTTGTTAATCCCAGTTTGCATTTCCAAAAAGAGTCTTTTGCTATGATACTTTAAAAGATACAGGCAGGTTTACGTGCACTAATGGAGAACTTTAGGGTGCTGTTAATATTGATTAAAGTAAGATATTATAAATTAATATTTAGCAAGGTCATTATGACAGATGGATATGACATGCAGGTCCTCAAGCCTGATGTCTTATCATTTCTGAAAAGACAGCCTGTTTGAAAAAATAAAGGAAGGAAAAGAAAGTCTTACAGGTGGCACTGAACTGACAGCAGCATATAATATAAAAGCGCTTTGTCATTCACTTAATGTCTGGGGTAATGAAATGAATTCACTTTCTGGCTTCCTCCAGTTTGCAGTGCCAAAGAACACTGTGTTATCAGCACAGATGGAGCATGCATGGTTCTGGAGAAGAGCCTGGTGCAAACTGCAAACAAGCTTCTTTGCATACCAATGAATCCCTGAGAATCAGACCTTTGCTGTCAAGTGACAGGTTTGGAAGCACTATAAAAATGAACTAATCCCAGTGGTCTTGTCTGACTGCATGTACTGTCAGTGCTCAGGACAAGAAACTGGGAAACACGGCACATCTTGCAGTCATGGCTACTACTTGGGTGAGAGGTATCAGGCAGGCAAGGGATTTCATCCAGGTGCAAATTATTCTTCTTCTTTTACCCTCCCTGGGACAGCAGAGTGGCCAGACAACTACAGTCACTGGGATTAAAGATGTATGAAATTTTCCAGAAAGAAAAGGGGAAGAAAAAGTTTCTGAGAACATTTTTATGAATCAAAAAATCTAAAAAGCTCCACATGGCTAACTAGGTATAAGAGAGTCTAAGATGTTACCCACATAAGAGCTATACTACTAAGTTTATAAAAACAAATCCTTTCTCCATCTGTCTCCCGCCTTGGCACGCAGTTATTATTAATAAATATATCGTATTCCTTGTCTTAAACCAAAGTGCACTTTGCCAGTAGGCTTAAATTAAATGTCTTACTTTGCACAGTAATCAACTTTAGACACGCCTGGGCGTGTACTCCTGTACATCTTAGATGGTGAGAAGGAAGGTGGAAACTTCAAACAAGGAAGCAGCAAGCCTCACGCTTTCTTGAATCTGGTGCTTTAAATGTTCTGATCGGACCATTCAATTTAGGCTGCTTTAATCACGGTTACATCAGCCCTGTGCAAAGCCCATGAATTGCTCCTATGTGTCCCACAGCAGTTAGCTTAGTTTATTCCTACCAGCTAGTCTTGGTCTTAATAAACCAGCAAAACTTACAATGACATGGGGATTATTTGTATAGATTAAAGCAAACATATAAAGAATAAATCCAATGAGATGCTCTTAAAAGTAAACATTCTCAGTAAAACAACATGAAATAAAATATTGAAAAAATTATTGTAAAATAGAGGCATACCCATCAACAAACTCAGAAGTCTCTGGACCTTTGAACTCACCCCCACAACTCTGTACAATCCTTGGTCATTTATACCTGTTATGCAAAAGGAGAAAAGAAAAAAAAAAAAGGCAGATTAACCATAGTCAATTTTAGCATTAGAACTTCCCCCAGGGGATAAATTCTCCTCAAAGACATACAGACTACGCAGTATTAACAGTCACATGAGAACATTATAAATAAAGTATTGCAAGAATCCTTTTGTTCTTCTGTGTTTTTAAGGTAAATACACATTACATTTTGATGAAGGTTTCATGTACCTCAATTCCACCTCAGAAACTGAGAGTAGAAGCAAACATGGACAAATCTTTGCTTAAAAAGAATTACTGGCTGTTTTCAGATTTTTTAAATGACATTTTGGATATATTAGCATCTACATCCCAACAATGCAAGAACTGAACCAACAAATGCTAAATTAAGATTTCTTTAATAAATGTAATTTTGCTTTTTTCAAAATACTTGGATGACAGAAAGAGTTTGGATAAAGTAAAGAAAAACTTGAGCCTATTCCCAGTTCTCAAAACCAAGCTTGTAAATGCTTTTCATTTACGATATGAGGCCTCGCTCCAACCCACTGAGGCCCGCATACTACGTCCAGAGGCATCACCACATGTTACTTAAATCACTACTTTTTTTTTTTTCACTTGGGATGAAGAGAGTAGCCATAACTGGCACAGTATTTTCAGTCCCCTACTCTCATTTCATGTAGAGACCAGACCACATTCCTGTCAATTCTCTGTGCCCTTCCATCCTCTAACAAATATTGACTACTTTATTCCTTCTCTTCCCCTGCTTTAGTCTTCCTTTATCACACTCAGTTTTTCCCCCAGGGAAGTGAAACTGAACATAATTTGATGGAAAACAGGAGGGAGAGAAGGGACAGGGAAAGAAGAGGGCAAAATAAACTATGTCTTCTTCTGCTGCATTGTTTCAGAGCCCATATAGTGGGAGGTAAAATGTTACAGTCCCAAAGCTGACACGGATGCTTCAGAGGCCACATAATGAGCAGGCATCTACAAACACCACCATACTCTACCACCATATTCACGTTGGCCTGGAAGAGTAGAAATGCCACAAAATACCTGTGTTTCTACTCCAAGGAAACGTCTTCAAATAACAGATTATGTGGTATTCTTATTCAAAACATCCTTCAACAAAGGAACACTTGTGGAGAATTCCCGGTTTCAATATCAAACCATTCCAAGCCAGAAAGGAAAATCAAAACCAGTCATATGAGAAAAAGTTTCGTTCCAAATAAATATTAGATGAAGTATGTAAAAATCATTAGCCTTTTAATGAATTACTGTCAACCATAATACACAGCAATAACTCTCGACACAGAGGAGAGAACTTCACATATTTTACCTCCTCCTCCTGCCTAGCCTTGGTCTATGTCTTTGCCGCCTTCTCTCAACCCCTCCTCTTCCTCACACAGTCTGCAGTTCTCACACACCCCAGATCTTTGAGAGCCTGCTGAACTCCTCTCTGTTTCATCCTCTGTCCCAGAAGGAGCTGATGGGCTATAGCAGCAGCTGCTACTTCTGTTGTATGCTCCATCTGGGCAAAACTGGCCCTTTTCTTTCTCTGGGTTGCAGGCACCGCTGTAATGATGCTGAGTCTTAAGCTAGATGTCATGTTCAGAGCTGACTCAAATTAATACAATAAGGCACATCTCCCTTATTTCATCGGTGGTCATCAAAAACAGAACTTCACAGTATCCTTGCAGAAAAGCTGTGCAGAAAAGATCAAACCACAAAAAAACTAGCTATAGTCACAGCACTATTCTTCCCCAAATATGAAGCCATCAACCCAACAAAGTAAGTTTTCCACTGATCCTTAGAACAACAGCGTGATAGTATGTTATAGACCACTTAAAGACTGCCAACACTATAAATCCCTAAGCATAGTCCTTGATTGACTCCCAACAAGGATGCACAAACAATCTGTCCCGAGAGTAGCAATTATTTTTCACTTCAAATTTCTCAGAGGTGTCCAGGAAAAACTCTGGTACAAAAGTAGCACTCAGGTCTTTAATAGTCTACCAAAATGCATCACACTTTTTTTCATTGTGTCCTCCACTACTTTTAGTACCACAGAACAAGCCTTCTGCATCGTATGCAAGAAGCTAAAAAGCTGAAGAAATACTGTCAACGGTCAAATACAGCTCAGCTTTTGCTTATCTGAGAAATTGTTTCGTGACTTCCTGTGCTTCTAACATTAAAACTACGGGGAATCAAACTGTGCTGACACCAAACATACTTTTACAGGCTTAAAAATTAAGGTCAAACCACCGGAACTACTGCTCAATATTAAAACAGATATGATATGCAAAAGTCTCTGAAATTATGGCAGTATTGAAACTAAGACAATCCTCCAGCAATAAGCATGAGCCTGTGATAGCAATTATCAGATAATTGATCAGTTTCAAACTCATCAACCTGAATAAAGCCCAGCTCGTTGCTAACAGGCATCAAGAAGTGCAAAGAGGAAGTAATATTTTAACAGAGTTTTAAATGATACCTTTAAACACACCTTTAAGTTATGTCATACTTAAAATATACAAACCTGGTTTGAAACAGTACTATTTCTGATTTAATCTGCACATTTCAGATCTTCAGCACATCCAAGACTGATAACGCTTGGCATTTACAGAACACAATTGACGAGATGACTCACTGCAAGGAACAGCTAAAACGTGGAAGGGTTCAGACGCTGTGTCTGCCGGCTCAACCAGTCACTATTGGCAACTTTGAGCAGTAAAGCCCCGCAGCACAATTTCCTTCATATTTATGTCATCTCAAGATGTTTGGCTGCCTGATACCGGAATTTGGCACAGGTACACAACTTGTGAAACACGCTTAGAAAAATAAAGTATTGTAAGTAAAATAGTAATTTATACTATTGTAAGCAAGGTATGTAGGCAAGTTTAGTTTGTGTCTGGCATTGTACATGTGGCTGACAACAGACTAGTAATATAGCTGCAAATACAACTTTTTATATCAAACTCCACAGTACAGAAACAGCCATACAAGTAACACTCTAAATTCAAGGTAATGCCAGATTTTTTTTGGTTACATGAAAAGGTTTTCTGCTTCCTCCTCACCATCTTCCTTAGGTCTGGTAAGCAGACAGACTGGACAGACAGCTCAATGCTGCCATCTCCCTCTGCAGCTCAGATTAGCAGCTCTAGTAGATCTAAAGTCAAGACAAACATTGCTCTGGCAAACACTTACCTACCACATTCTCACAGAAGGTACAACCAAATACTTACACACAAAAACATACAGAGAGTCTTTACTACCAGAGCAAAGAGCTCTCTGATGTTTCTGCAAACTTTTACCCCGTTGTATTATTCTCGGTAGAGAATTACAATTAAAATACTCCAAACAGAATCTAAAAATGCTCTCTCAGAGACAAAACACGGGTGCACACCCAACCAGCATCCTGCCCAGTGCCTGAGAGACAGGCTGTGGATCTTGATGCCTCAGTGCCTCCTACCAGGTAAAGGATACTCAATGTCTTATATGACAATGCAGAATCAGAAGCTTGCATGCATTTTAACCAAGACGCTACCTTTGATTCTTCTATTCATTCAGAGCAAATAACTTCCTTCTTGTCTTTATAAAAGGGAACAGAGGAAAAATTATCCAGCCATTGACAAGTTTATGTTCAATATCTCTATTATGCTCTTCTCTCTGAATACCAGACTTTTTCTGCTATGACATGACAAGACTATTCTCAGTTTCCACCCACACTAGACTGTCCTCTCTTTCCACCCACGCCAACCTCACACCCATTATGATTAAAAGAGATAAAAACATGGCACACAAGCACAGTCTCAGAAGAGGCATCTGTCCTGTTTTCTTCTGCTGAACATAACTTGCCTTTGATGTGTTATCATTGAAGTAAAATAATCAAGTAAAAATTGTTTTAAAAAGTATAGGTATAAAATCTGCAGCCTGAAAGATGGATTTTCTTGATCATTCAACTATTTGGCCAAACTCTTCTGAGGTAAAAAACCGAAGGTTCTCCTGGCCCACCACTGGTTTACCCTGGCAGACATCAGCAGAAGGTTTTGCAGAAAATAGAACCGATCCTTCAGGAATGCTTCAGTTAGTTTCACAGATGAAGCCAGAATTTTGTTTGTTAGGCTTTTTTTTTTTTTCTCCTCTAATGTAGTTGATGTTCAGAATCAGTAAACAGAAAATCATCAACTGCTTGAAATGTAATAGACAAATCAAGTTCATTGAAACAGGGCTAGGTGGATTGCTGAGTTCCTGGAAGACAGCACTTGACCTAAACCCATTCTTGAAATCCTGGGAAAATAAATATTTACTGAATACTGATTTTATATTTTTTTAAGTAAACCCCGCCAAATAAAATTAATAGATAGAAAGGCATTTTCATTGGCAGTAATTACCACAAAGCACTCTATTGACTGCAGGTCTTACAAAGGCTGTATACAAGGGACAGTGAAGCTGCAAAGTCTCTAAAGACAGGAAAAGCTGAAGCTAACATTGGTAAGTTTAATTCTCTTCCAAGTATACTTCAGGGCAGAACGAACTACAGATGCTTCCAATCTATTCAACCTTATCATCTGTCTTGAACAAGAATATGTGGTGGGGTTACACATATATTTTGCCACTTCTTACAGGCCTCTAAATCAAGGCACAAAGAACAGAGTGGACTTGAACCACCACTCAGTTTAACCTATCTCCCCCCCAGCCGTGAGAAGAAACCCCATATCTAACACATTTTTCCAAACAGCCACTTCACGAAGAAAGTGTTTACACCTTTCTCCACAATGATGCTCGTTTCACTTCCCCTGTGGGTTACTAAAGAATGAAAAAAAAAAAAAGACTACTTGAAGGAAACTATTTGAACGCACTTAGAGATAATAAACCAAACTACAGTGTCCTCCACACTGCTTACAATAAGCATGATTCATAAGGTATTGTAAGGTAACCAGTCACTGTGCTGCAGACCAAAAACAGCTTCTTGTTACATGACCACATGCTACTCTTTTCATAAAATCTGCCTCATCCAACAGAGAGAAGATCCATTCTGTACTAAAGCAGGTTTTTGCACTGGAGGCAACTTATCGTTGGGATGCTAACTTTATTTGCAATGTTTCCTAGCTGAAATATTCAGATTGAAAATGCTGAAATTTTTGAAGTGATGGCACAGGCAAATCTTATTTGAAAAATATTCAAAGAAACAGAATGAACAAAAATAACACCAGAGAGAATATGGTCTCATCTGGTATAACATCTTTAATGCACCAGATAGAACCAATACAAAACAGTGCAAGAGAAAAAGGATATTTGGATACTTCTTGCTGTTTAAATGCTAAATTGTCAGTATCATGAAGGCTGCTCACTCATATTAATAATATTGCATAGTAAGTGCATGCATGGAAGACACTGCTTTTAAGTAAGACCCTGCATTGATGAAGCGTGACCACATACTCTTCTGTTTAGCTGTCTTCTTTAAGATGTACTGTGATACAGAGGAAGACAGAAAAATTCTGCCCTGTGCAGAAATCTCTAGGAAAAAAGATACAATTCCTGAAAAGTTGTAAATGTCCCCTTTGGGAATGTGAAGGAAGGTCAACAACTTAAGAGAAAAAAATCACAGCGAGAAATTTCAGCATCACTTTTGACAAACTAAGAAACATGCTGTAACCAATTATCTATTTTCACCTCCTCACCTCTTTTTGTAAAAAAGCACAACCAAAATGCAGGTCACCACACAACACCAGACACAACGCGGCGAGACTCAGAGCAGTTGGTCATCTCACATTTCAGCTCATCCATACAAGGACTGCAGCCTCCCCACATGGCAGCAATATCAAAAGTTGATATTAACCAGTGACCAAGTTACACAGGGTCCGTGACGCGGAGCCTCTCCACATCATAATCCCAACTACCCCCTGAATACTGTCTACATACCGACCTTTCTCTTCTGCCTCCAAGTTTGGACAGTAAGCCTGACAGCATCCTTGCCTCTGGTGGCAGACTAACTCCACCAGAATTACTTCAATATTTTTTGTTATTGACTTGCCTTCTTAGATCCTGTTCTTCTGTCTTGAGTGACTAAACAGAAAGCTTCCATTCAAAGTCCACAAATGGAATGCTAAAATTAATTATTTTGTTCCAACAGCAAAACAAGGGCACAAGAATTAACTACAAGATGCAGTTTTTCTTCTCAGCTGTTGCATACAAACACTGGCTTCCTTTGTCAAGAAAGGTGCTATTAACCCTCTTCTGAGCACTTCCTGAAAACGCTTTTCTTGAAGAAAAGCCATATATAAAAGGCTGGGACTGGACAGAAGGAAAATGCTGCCCTGGTCAGTGTAATCAGTGGAGTATTTACCAGATTGTCTTTCCCAGAGATCTACAGGAAGCTCAGTCACACAAAACACCTTTGAAGAGCGGACCAGGTCCTCCACCCCTTCCACAAACAGGTTGCACTGATCATTACCTCGTGTTTCAACAGCGCTGATGCACTTTTTGATGACAGTGAATCCTATCTTATCCAATTGTGCACCTACAAGGGAAAAAAAAAGGTTTGAGAAGGTTTAAAGCACCATGGCAATTATGTCTTTCATTGAAAAATGAGGCTGTACGTAATCACATAGCTAGTATTTCTCAGGCAAAACTGTAAATATTCTGGAACAGGAATACTTCATCACTTTTTCCTGGAGAAATTCCCCTTTCTTCCTTCACAACCCTGCCTAGCCCATGTAAAGGCTCATTCTAGTAGCAGTGGCTTCACTGAGTTTGTTCACAACAATAGCCTTTGAAGAATAGGATCTCTGATTAGGTACATGTGTCGGCAGATGCAAAATGGTGCTTAACAATACTTACTGCAACATTGACAACATCTGAGAGAGTTAACCAAATGGGATCAGGAAGTACTTATAATGAAAAAAACCCATAATCATCAACAGCAGGGCTTTTATTGTCCTACCCTAAAGCCAAAGAAATCCACACTAAAGATACAGGATATGTATATCATTCCACAGGAGTTAATGATCTGGCTACACAAAAGCAGATGCATTAATAGGACAACAACAGAGATCTTTCTTGATCCCATCTTATTTTTCTTCACATCAAAATTTCATTTAAAAGCATACATTGCAAAACTGCCCTTCCCCCAGACATCCAGCCTCCTTGCTTCTGGGAACCTGGTCTTACACCATGAAAATAAAAATCTGTGGAATAACTTCTGTTGACAACACCAAGATCCAGCTTTAACCAACAACATTAAAGAAAAAAAAAAAAAGGAAGCACAAATTGCCTGCTAATGCAAGAAAGATAACTGTTTTCACACATACACTTTCCTAATAGAAGAAAGCTAATGTTGTTTAAAAAAAAAACGCTCTCTCCTCTACTTCCATATTTTATTTTACATTTTAAATACATCCATTCAGGTTTTTTTGCTGACCTTTATATGTTCAGCTGTGATTGCTTTTAAAACCATACTTACGCATTCCAGCAGATGTGTACACACAATCTGGATTAAGAAATTGTGATGCATTTACATACAAATTAACTCTTCTTTGAGTCAATTTCAAGCATGAAGTAAACCAGCAAAACTAATCAGACCTTTTCTCTAGTTTATGACCAGTCTTACATTTCTTCTGTGCATTCTAAACTGCATTACTGTAAAAACCCATTAATTACAAAATCTACAAAAGTATATTCAGAACTCGAGATTTAAAAAAAAATATATTTTTAATTACATTGGATACACAGGACAAAAATGACCTTTGCCTTTCTCAGCTGTAAAGTGTTAACAAAAAATAGCTTTAATATTAATTCAAATACTTACTTCCCTCTCGTTTTGCATTTGCTCTGTTTGAATTGATGAACAGCTAACACAAAGAGAGTAAAAAGACAAATTATTTTAAAGAATTTTATGAAACCAGAAACAAGACATCCCCAATCTTGATGCCCAGCTTTTTGCAGCTAGAACATGCCACCTCCAACTATGACAGCACGAACACTAGGACTGGAGCTACGTGTCCCCTCAGAAAGCAAATACTTGCACTTTTTAAGGAGTGAATTTTTAAAAAAATTCTCAACAAATTTAGTTCCTTTGGAAGCAGAACAATGTTACTTATAAATCACAGTTAATTTCAGTGGCTATGTGCTACACCTTCCTCTGTTTCTCCAAAGGATAATTTCCCACAGTTCAAGTTCATTCAAATCACTATGAACTGCTTTGAAGGATCCAGGCAATTATGTCCCGGCTCAGCATTCCCAGAAGTTGTAATCCTACTGGGGAGTTCAGCTCAGACAACATGTGATGGTAATAAACACTTCTGCAGACAAAACAGGATTTTTACAACAATGATGTCGATAAAATCTATTGCTATAATCCCCAGTAGCCAGCTACTTGGCACAGACATGATTGTGTCATAGACTAGAAAATTCCACAACTTTTTTGTTCACAAGGCCAACATAATATTTACAATTTTAAGAGTAACCTGTAGTGTGTTTTAATTCTACAGTTCAGACCCATTTCCTGATTTTAACCAGAAACTGGGCAAATTCAAGTACAACCTCGTTCCCATTGACATAGATTTTTTTTTAATCTATTTTTTAAAAAAAAATAATACCACATATAACTAACTTAGGCAAGTCTTGCCACTGGAATGCAGTATGTCCACAGAAGGCTAAGTGGATATGCTTATAATAGATATCTTCTAGAATACCAATATCATCATTGTGATGGGAAACTATTTACAAAAATCAAAGCAGTCATTACAATGAGAAAAGTACCTCACAGCAGCATTAACAGTTTACACTGAGCTTTACTGAGTTACCCATCTCTCCTGAGTTTTATTTCACTTTTATTCTCTCTTCATTGAACCTATCATTTGCAAACTACCTAATTCCAGTGTATTGAAGTATAAATGGGATCAGGAAGTGAGGGATGACAGAATTTCTCCACTACATTATACATGAACACTAGAAAAAAAAGTCACTTACAGCTTCTTTTCCATCCAAGGCTTCCATCCACAACCTCCTGTCCTCCTCAGAAAATGCCTGCATGGTCACAGGAACTCCAGGCCTGCAAAAGTACCAGACACACAGAGCAAGCACATTTATCAGCAACTAAAATACTGCCTTGTCAAATCCTACTTCCAAACACAAGAAAAAGCCAATTGTCTTAAAAGACTTTTTTTCCCTAATTAATGACCACCACTCATCTTTAAAATAAAAGATATAGAACTGATACATACAGAAGAAGACAGAGAGGAAAAAGGGAAGTGAACGTATTCTGCAAACTATTTATTTGAAATAGTTTATTGTTGATGGCTTATTCCAACACTTGCTGGGTTTTACAGAGTTTTACAAATTCTACATAAACTTACTCGTGTTGCTATTACATCAAAAATGGCTTTTGTGAACTTATTTACTACATTGTCTTCAGCTTAAGAGCAGCGACAATTATAGTCGTCCAGTAAATATAACCAAGTCTTAATGCACTATCACATTACAAAACTCCACTACTGTAATTTTCTTAAAATGCAAGGATGGACAACTGTGGGACACAGGGATTAGTGAACAGAGATTAACATAAATCTACTTTTGTGTTTATATAATAGGAAACTAAAAAGAGTGATTGTGTGGCTCAGCATACTGTACAAAGCAAAAAAAGTCAAACGCAGAACAGGTTATTTGGGTAATTCTTTTTCTGTTAATTAAAAGAAATCATTATATTCGGCCTGCCAATACTTTTGGCAAATTTGTAAATCTCATTACATAGAGATGGATAAAGAACTAATTCATAACATGCTTTCCCCTTCTCTCTCTTTTGTATTAAATCTATCTTCAAGTAGCAAAATAGCTGTAGGGGAAAAAGTTATCTAAGAACAACAGCACAGAGAAAAACAGCACAAATCCCTCTTTTACTTAAAATTGTAACAGTCTATGTACCATGTTCATATTTTTACAAATAGAGACATTTCTAGTTCGTTTTCACCTTGCCATAAATTTTATCAAATCACATAATTTAATTTCAGCATAAAACTCTATAGGTACAAATATCTCCTGCTCAAAATGTCTTTTCAGACAACATGCAAGGACAAGGCTTGCACACAGTCCCTAGCAATCCAATTTAGGCTCAGGAGACCCAACTAAAACTTCGGAAAACAGCAACAATCTAGCAAGTCAATCTCTTTTGATTAAAGCAAGGAGATTACTAAGCCATAAAAATGGAATCTCTTACTATTATCAGTGACAGACATTGAGCTCTTAGAGCAGGTGACGGAAGCTTTGCCTTAATTTCTGCAACTAATAACTTTTACAAATATAATAAACTAATATTGGTATTAGTAATAACAGTAAGCAAAGCAGCTTCTCAAGCCACAACAGCTTTCTTCAATGCAAACTGGTCTGCTATCAGTGCAGAACCGCAACTATCAGAAACACACAAATATAATCACTCAGTAGAAAAAAAATACACTAATTAGCTAAATTAATCAAAGAAGATCATGTGTTGATTTTTTTTTTTTCTCCTTTTTTTTCCAATATTTAAAGCGAAAACCAAACAAGTCACTTATATGCAGGGCAAACTTTCCTTCTTTTCACTAAAATTATGACTGTCAAGCTGTCAAAGAGTATCACCTAGAGGTAGTATATCAAACAGTATATGCTGCATGAAATACCATCTATTTGTCTTCAAATTAAAGTCAAAGGAGATGAAGCCTTCCCTCCTCCTTGTCCCGTATTGGTAAAATTAAAACCTAATTAGTATTCCAGGAGGATAATGTTCTTCATCAATAGAAGTCGTTTTCCTACCCCAAAGGACCTCTGTTACCTCTTTAAGACTTAGATTTCTCTACATTTATCACTTTACAGAGATTGAGCCAGGATCCTAGCACCCTCAAAGCTTATATTCACAAGTATCAGTTTAAAGAAAAAATAATCATCTCATCTTTCTTTTTAATAGAAAAATCCGTAATTATTCAACTAGCTCCAAATCATGCTCAAGTCACGCACAAGGCTGAACATTTGTTACTGAAAAATCCTTCCTATAATTTCAGTCTTGCCTCCTTCCACAGTAAAGGAACAAAGAAAACTCCACAGCCAGCTGTCAATCTGGATGTTATTTTTTAACTCAGACAAGCCGAGGGATAAGTGTGCCCTGAACTGATACCAAGGAAACAAGCTAATGGCCTGCAGCAGAGAACTAATCTCCATGGGAACATCTCAGTACTACACACATGTATTATTAGAAGAAAAATGTCTGATATCAAGGTCACAATGGATCAGTCGTGTCTATTATATCTGGACAGAAAGATGGATTAGATTTTTCCCATTTTTCCCAGAAAAGAGAATGAAAAATTGTTTTGCAGGATCAGGCAAACACTGCTCTCCATTTATCTCTGTTTAACTCCCGTTACCATACTGTGCAGAGATGGCATGGGAGAGACTGACATTTCTCACAGTACTTTCTTAGCAACTTTATCAGACCCAGTTTGAAATCTGTTATTCATATTGACCATTACACTAATCCAAGAGGAGCTGATGCCACAACTTTAAATCTCTACTCCTTCTCCTACTGCTGGGACACGGTGTTAGAAGAGTTAAGCCACATCCCCCTCAAATAAAAAAAAATGCAAGTTCCAAGCATGCTGTAGACTTGCAACAAACGCCACTTGAGCTGTAAATGGGTATCTTGCCCTTTGCCACAAGTTATAAGTCTTCAGTTGCAGGAGTAGTTTGCATCCCTCTACCCACTGCTTGTTACAGAAACAGGTATGCCTCAGGCAGGCCAGTCTGACTGGTCACACAAGCTCAGCAGAGCCTCTGACCTGAGACTGCACACGTGCATATGTTCCTGATCACAGACATATTTGCAGACCACTATCAGTCATAGGACAGCACTGGCCACATTGCATTTAAACTGAAGAGCACTGAACCTGATATGAAAATAACAAAAACCTGAAAAACCCAAAGACCCACTACCTGATAAAATAGAATGTAATTAATTGGTATAAGTAAGGAGCAAATGTCTTGGTTAAAAACAGTTCAGAAGGACTGGATGCAAAAACTCAGCAACAGTTCGCTAATCTAGACCTAGCATTTAATGCTAGATATGGTCCTGTTCTGCACCAAAAGAACATAGTCCTATCACAGTCATATTTACTTGCGATATCCTATTCAGTTGCATTCTCTCACCTTCATAAATGAAGGAAGAGTACAATGCTGACAGAAAGTATATTGTAAGATCCTTTTTTATCTAATCAAATAAGCAATTCTTCTCTTTTGAAATAAAGCAACAAAGTAGCAGTGTTTCAAAAAGGCAGTGGCAACAACATCAAAGATGCACTGGATGGTTAAATCAACCCTAAAAAAACACCAAATATCAATGATCTTATTTTCATTTTGAGGATCCAGCATAAGCCCTCAGTAACATGTCATTTTGGAAAGCAGACGTGATTCATTATTGTCATGACTGTATAATTATTTCTGTGATCGCAGTCTTTCACTAAAGCTGTATGTGTTTCGATTTAAGTCATGTTTCTTCACTACAATAACAGCAATTCATAACAGTTTCTCTAACTTTTTCTGTGCTTTTCTTTTACGAGAGCTCAGACAATGTCTACATTTCAGTTTAGAACCTCACTGCTTCTGCCACACATAACTGAGGTAAAATTCAGGGAGCCATGTTAGTGCTTGCCTGCTCCTCCAGTGACTACTTGCCATTGGCAGTCTGAACGAGCATTCAAAAACTAAGAAAACAGAACTGTAATATTACAGTGATATTAACTACTACATACAAAGAGTTCTTTCTAGCGCGTTTCACAAGTTTACCTGTCTGAAGCTTCTAAGTCAAAACAGAATCGCCTGTCTATAGTATCTGTGTTTCTTTTGGTACAATATGTAAGGACGAAGAGTTCCTCATCACCCTGGGAAAAGAAAAATTTTATGTTAGACCCAATAATTGAAAGCTTCAGTAAGACAGCTATACACACCATGTAAGGTAAATTTACATTAAAATAACAGCAAAAGCTACACTGAAAACCGACACTTGCAAAAGAATCATAGAATCATAGAACAGTTTGGGTTGGAAGGGACCTTAGAGATCATCCAGTTCCAACCCCCCTGCCATGGGCAGGGACACAGCCCACTAGACCAATCAACACTAGGACCATATTTTACCCTTAAATGCTCAGATATTAAAAAAATTCCTCTGTGAGTGTTGCATGAGTTGTACCAGATTTAATCAGGATTAACTGTACATTTTAATTATTTGTTGTCTTATTCAACATCTCCAGACACAGTAGGTTGTCACCGAAAGAGTAATTTCATTGTGGGTTTCAAAATGGGAGACCTTTTAATACAGCAAAAATGGCTTCATAAGTGGTTTAGAATGCTGAATGCTTACACACATACTATATTAACTAAAACGGCTCATTATAATTAGAGTAAACCAAGATAAAAAATTCAGAGTAGTACTGACATGATTGAGGAAGCCAAACATCAATAAATTTCAGCATGGCAGGATTTTCAGATGTTTTGGAAGATTCTTCCAAATTCAATATATTTGTAAATATACACAGCCCTCCACAACTATAGAAGCAATCTCCCCTCTACTCAAACTAATGGGATCTAACACCCTGATAAAGTTCCAACAACATGATTTTCTAAGCAAATTTGAAGATAGGGAAGGGTGCTGCATTTACAAAAATATTGACTCAAGCATTTTTTTCCAGCTTTAGATATCCTTTTTCCTTGCAACAAAATGCATTTCATCCATATTAATGCATTGATTTAATGTGTCATCTTTGAAAGTGCTGAGTGCCCTCAATTCCCAACTATTTCAGTAGGAATTAAAGCCCTTTAAAAGATCAACAGAGTCTTGGGTCCTGAATATTTCAGATGCTATCAAAGATTTCAATATTTCAGATGATATATTTTCTGTTATATTTTCCCAACTCGTATTTTAACAAGTTTAATGCCTCATGGATAAATCAGATTCTAGACAGTCAAACACTGCATGTTATCTGTACTGTGTTCTCCAGTCTTCTAAAAGGAAGCATTTGAAGAGTCTGCAGAATTCTTATATGTTAATCCATCCATTACTTTAGGTTAATGTCCTTAAATGACATACTGAATTGCATGAGGAAAGAAGAAAAAGGAGCAAGGAGATAGTGCTTGAAAGGAGGTAAAAAGTGCTTGACACATCTTATCTGACACATCCTCTGATCTTGATACAAGGGAAGTACAAGAGTAGAATATAAAACATACTTACAACTTTCCCTCCTGATCTGTGTTCAAATGGGATCATGGTGAACTTCTTTGTCTCTTTCCTATACATGCAATAATGCTTCACCCAACTGGAACCAAAGGGAGCAGGCCCTATGTAAAATGGAAGCATTAAACTTCTCCCAGTTTGAGTGTTTTCTTCTCCTGCTTTCCAAAATGATAATTAAGAGTCCTACTTATTTCCTAATAATGCAGCATTTAAAAGAAGGGGATGAATTAAAAAGACTGTACAAAGTAATACAAACGTTAACCAGTACTTACTAGTCTAAAAATTTATATATGTAGCATTGCACATTTATGCTTAATGACAAATGGAAAGAATTATTAATGTATCTTTGTCTCACTACTTACAATTTTTCCTTGTAACATAAACATCCTTTGGAAACTTTATTTAAGCAGAACACGGAAACCTAGTTTTGCATTTGGTAATTTGAAGCTAAATAACTGCAAATTAATGCAATTAATGTTTTACAAGCTCTACATTATATACTGATTAAGGTCTAATCACATTTTTGGACACCAAAACTCACTCCTAACCGTTCACCAGTGCACAAGCTGCAGAGAATACAGATATTTAAGAGCATACATTATTATTGATACTTGCATCATAACACTGCCTGTTAAAACTTGTATTCTGACCCTCTGTAGCTCCTCAATCCTATTCATTTACTTTTTTAAAAAAAAAAAAAAAAGTTTCATGAAGGAATCTTCTCTTTGGAAGGATCCTGCCCCACAGCATCAGGGAAACCATTCATGAGCAACTCAAGCTGACAGAGAATTTCACTGCTCCTAACCTGGAAGGTCCCACCACCCTGCTGCTCCCCAGCTCAGCCTCAGGCATATCCACCTCTTCTGAATCCTTTCAGCAGATTTTAATGCTCATGAGGACCACGACCAGTGAACTGATCTCACAAAATAACAATTTTTCTCAATTTTTACTGCCAGTTCTCTTTAGATTTATTTCTGAACACTACAATAACCAATGCTTCCATGAGGAATGTTGTGAAGCCTTCAATTTGTGAAACATTTAACGCAAGTCTTTAAAAAGCAATCAATTAAATATCATGAGTAAACCATCTCATTAAAAAAAGCAAACAAATTTTGTCTAAGTGCACATATGTAAAACGTGATTTATGATTTTTTTTAAAAATTTTTTTAAATAAACACAAAAATAAATTGCTTTGTCGTCACTCCTTGAGTGGTGAGAACTCTGCATCTTATCCGGCTTTTTGACTACAGTGAGGAAGATTTATAAGAGTTCAAAGTACTGACACAATATGATTTAAGTGGCATGTACCTTCACAGTATGATTTTCAACAATAGCAACCTAGTACATAGTCTACTTTATTTGACCTTATGATCACAACTGGGTAAAGAAGGAATATCACTGAACCAAGAACATAACAGTTAATTGTGTTACAATAAACTAGCTCAATATTCAGAGGTTAATTTTACAACTCATGTTGATGTATGACAACAAATATTTGACAGTTCTAGGGGACATCATTAGGAAGGGATTAAAAATAAAGTGAAATATATCCTTTGGTGAAATAAGACTTCCCCAAATTCAGTCACCTTTGCTAAGAACTGTCATGCTTTCATGCTCTTTAATGAGTCACAGTAAGACTGCCATTAGAGACTTTTAACATTTACTTAGATGACTGTTTAATAATCTTTGTAAATCCTTTGTGTCTTCATGTTACCTCTAGAAATAAGACTTGCTTGTATATGCAATATGAGCACTATAGGAATACAAAAATACACATTACTTTTTTCCTGTACATAGAGATAGCCTTCCATGGTGAAGTGATTTGCTCTTTTATGTTCCTGAGGATTTCTTCTGATCTTGTTCATAAGCTCCTCTACCTCTGACCTTGTTCCTTCAAAACGATTTCGTGTCTAAAACAAGATGGCAAAAGCCCATTATTAAAGAGAGGGGAATAAAGACTTAGTCTTCCTCACAGATAGGAGTTATAATTATTATTTATAAAATGAGAGTATTGTTCAGGTCATTAAAGAACAGTCAGTAAAGAATTTCCATATAAGTTTACTGATACTCTTCAACATCAAAGTACGGTTTAGACAGGTCCAGGGAGGTGATTCTGCCCCCTCTACTTTGCTCTTGTAAGACTTCAGCCGGAGTACTGTGTCCAGCTCTGGAGTCCTCAGCACAGGAAGGACATGGATCTGTTAGATCGAGTCCAGAGGAGGCCATAAAGGTGATCAGAGGGCTGAAGCACCTCCCATATGAGGACAGACTGAGGGAGTAGGGCTTGTTCAGTCTGGAGAAGACAAGGTTCTGCAGAGACCTTACAGCAGCGCCCCAGTACTTAAAGGGGGCCTACAGGAAAGATGGGAAGGGACTCTATCAAAGGAGTGCAATAAGGCAAGGGGTAACGGCTTTAAGCTGAAAGAGGGGACATTTAGATTAGATATTAGGAAGATCTTATTTTTTTACTGTGAGGGTGGTGGAACAGGTTGCCCAGAGAAGCCATGGATGCCCTATCCCTAGAGGTGTTCAGGGCCAGGCTGGATGAAGCTTTGAGCAACCTGATCTAGTGGGAGGTGTTCCAGCCCATGGCAGGGAGGTTGGAACTGGATGAGCTTTAAGGTGTCTTCCAACCCAAACCGTTCGTTCTATGATTGTCAGAGCAGATTTCTAAAATCTTGCACTGACCTGTTCAGAAAGAAGTGGAATACTGAGTGTGAAATCACTTTGGATTCGAATATTCAAATTTTCTTGGAAAAATATTACTATAAATGTTGGCTTAATTCATGAGATTCTTACTAGTTGCCAGGAAGGAGAAGATTTTCTGTGATTATCAAGAAAAAAGTGACAGGAAGGTCACCAACAATGTATACACACCCAGACAATACACATGCCAAATATTTTGATCACACACAAGCGAAAGCATGCAAAACAACAACCACCAAAGAAAACACACACAAAAAACCCAACACCAAAGTCCAGATGATTATTATTCTTGAACGTCACTCATTCCAAAATTTGCCAGCAGCCACAACAAAAATATTTACTAGAATATTAGTAAAAACAACCAGAAAGTAACCACACCATCCACAAATTACACAACAGGACAACACAAAACACCACAGCAGCTCACACCTGACACCAGAAACACTTCACTTGGGGCTGAAAAATATGAGTAATTGGCCAACAAGCAAATAACAAACCCAAAACAATCATGGTAATACCTAGTTTTCTCCACATTTCACCTCGCCCAAATTGCACAAACTGAATTCCATAACATAAATCCAAGCTGGCGTTTTCCCCAGACAGCATGTGTGTTTTGAGGAAAGTACATACGCGCAGATGCGTGCTTATGCACCTTGTTGCTTTCTCAGAGCACCTTTATTTCTCTGAAAATGGATGAACTTCTACAAATGCTGCCTCGCTTATTTTATTTTTGTCCCCAGGACAAGCACACAGTTGCATGCATTGACAAATATATGATGAATACAAACAAGTATCCATTCTTGTACATACACAATGCTCGTGACTGGCCATCTGTACACGTAAATTAGAGATTTATGCTTGGAAGGAGTTTATTCGTGGGCATAAACACCATTCATGCAAGCAGGTCAGAGCAGCCACTCATACCCATATGTTTTATAAAGAAAAGCTAAATAACTTCTTTAGGTGATGATTAACAACAACTGCCTTCTTACCTCCAGGCAAAATAACTGCTCTGAACCCTCCCTATAGCCATCATCTCAATCTGAGGTCATTTCTGCTTGCAAATTTTGGAGTTAGACCTTGCACATCAATTCATTTCCAAGGCTCCAAACAATTTTTTAACCTCCTTTTCATCATTACCTAGAAGAGCTGCATTAAAAATACACTCTGTGCTCAGGACAAAGGCAAAAAATTGATAGCGACCGACTACTTGTATCTAAACCTTCCTGTCTGAGCACCGATCACTCCAAGGTTAGATGCTTTAAATGATCCTGCCAGCATCTTTCTCTTAGCTGCGCAGTGATCACAAATCCGAGTGTATGACATGTGCCCTGGGAATAGTGGGGTAAGCACCAAGGGCTTCAGAAACTTCAAGAAAATTTCCATCTCCTTTTGTGCTGTAACAAAGTTGAGCTTAACCAGGCGTTGACAATAGCCACTGCAACAGCATGGTTTTGTCTCCTCTTCCCAGAGAGGGCCAGGTTTGCTTGCATAGCAGGAGAGTGTGGTCAAGGCTGCAAGGATCCTTGTGTGGAGTTGGGCACACCGCTGAGATAACAAGAATCAGCTTAGTGGAGCTTGGGCCACAAGGCTGGTGAGTGTGGTTTATTCCTTTCTCTTATTTTTTGGGGGGGAATGACGGGAAGACAGTCTGGAGCAGGGTACAGAGAAGAAATCTACAGCACAATTCTCAAAGTAAAGACAATGTGAATGAAAGGCAAGGCAATCTATACCTGCAACTCTCAAACCATTCTCTATATCCAGCTAGGCTGTCTGTACTGAATCTTGTACCCCTCAGTTTCTATCATGTCAATACCGCGTTCTGCCAACACTGTACCACACCCAAGCCCTAGCTCATTTTTCCGTTAGGATGTTTTGTTCATCTTCAACATGGGGAAGAACGCATGGGAGTATACCAGAAAATTCAGCGAGGAGGAACTACCAACACGCTTAAGCGACCTTGCAGCTAGGATGTAGAAAAACAGATAGATCATGCTAATCATTGCTCAATCATGTGTGCTTAACAAGCAGAACCCTTTGTGTTTAGGTAACACAGGCCTGTGACAGACTTGAGGCTATCCTAGAAAACATGCCTGAGATTCAAACCCTGCTGTGAGAAAGATCAAAGCACAGTGGAAAACTACTTTGCTTTTTACTACCAAATACATTCTAAGTAGCAGGCTACACAGGTTTCTAGCAAGTCCCTAGCTCTGCAGTGCCTGCACTCCCGCTTGCATTTTCTTGGCTTAGCTGCTGTTTCTTGGAGTTGACCCAGATCATGAACAAGGACCACGCTCCGAGGTGCTTGCGTTCCCATTTGTGTTTCCTCTGCCCAGGTGCTGGTTCGGAGTTGTCCCAGATCATGAGGTAACGGAAATAAATTTATTCTTTTCATTTCACCTGTGACTTTGTAGCTGTTCCCATGCTCTGCCCACACACATCATGTCCCCTCATGATTTTTGCAGATGCTTCCTTCTATTCTCCTCTTACATCAGACAGTTTTTAAGCCTCATCTCGATTCTCTCTACAGCTTTTTGAAATCCAGGTCAGTCTTTCTATCTATTAATGAAACTTGAGTTGTAAAGCCTAATCTATTTTGGATTTCCTGGGTCACGCTATAGCACTGTTCAGTCAATTGAAAAAGTAGCTGTTGAGATTAGCTTGCTTTCTTATTGCTTATCACTACTTCAGACCACTTCACTGCCTCCTTTCCACTGGAAAAGGGAAAATGTAACTCCCATTTAAAAAAAAAAAAAAAAAAAGAAAAAAGGAAGACCCAGGGAATCACAGGCCACTCACTCTCACCTCTATGCCCAGCAATATCACAGAGTATATCCCCCCAGACACTCTGATGAGGCATGTGAAAATTGTGCCCGATGAATTTTGTCGTCTTTTACAATGCAGCTACAGCACTGGTGAACAAGGGAAAAGTAACTGACATCATCTACTTGGACTTGTGGAAAGCATTTGACACTGTCCTGCATGACATTCTCGTCTCTAAATGGAGAGACAAGGATTGACAGATGGACCACTTGATGGATAAGGAATTGGCTGGATGGCTGCACTCAAAGTATTGTGCTTAATGGTTCAATGTCCAAGTGGCAACCAGTGACAAGTGGTGCTCCTCAGAGGCTGGTATTGGGACCAGCGTTTTTACTCATCTTCACCAGAGACTTGGACAGTGGGATTGAGGGCACCTGCAGCAAGTTTGCCAATGACACCAAGCTGTGTGGCGCAATCAACAACACTGGAGAGGAGGGATGTCATCCAGTGGGACTCTGACAAGCTTAGAGATGTGGGGCTGTGCTAACCTCATGAAGCTCAATAAAGCCAAGAGCAAGGTCCTACACCTGGGTCAGGGCAATCCCAAGCACAATTACAGGTTGGGCAGAGAATGAATTGAGAGTAGCCCTGAAGAGATTATTCCAAAGTTTAGCTGTTCTCATGGTGAAAAATTTTCTTCTGGAATCCAACTGGAATCTCTTCAGGAGCAACTACACCCATTACCCCATGCCTTTTCCATGTCACTCTTCATAAAAGGAAAGTCTCCATCCTCTTGGTAGATACCCTTTATGTGCTGGCACACGGTAATATGGTCTCCCCCAAGCCTTGCCCTCTCAAGGCTGAACAAATCCAGTTCTCTCAGCCTTACTTCGTATGTTAGGTTTCCTAGTCCTCTGATCATCTTAGCGGCCTTTCTCCGGACCCTCTCCAGACTGTCTGCATCTTTTTTGTATAGCGCGGACCAAAACTGAACTCAGTACTCGAGGTACAGCCTGACAAGTGCTGAGTAGAGGGGTATAATGACTTCTTTATCTCTGCTGCTGATGCTCTTCTTGATGCACCCCAGCATCCTGTTGACCTTCTTTGCTGCTGCAGCACACCATTCACTCACGGTGAGCCTGTTGTCCACCAAGACCCCCAGGTCCTTCTCCACAGAGCTGCTCTCCAGCCAGGTGAAACCCAGTCTCAGTTTCACTCCAGGGTTATGTATTTCCAGGTGCAAGACCTTACACTTATCTCCATTTAACTTCATAATGCATCCTGCTAGCTCATCCTTCTAGCCTGCCCCTCCTTCCTGGAGGGTAGTTCTTCCCTCTAGAGCACCAATCTCTCCCCTCAGCTTGGTGTCACCTGCAAACTTAATCAGGGTGCTCCCAATCCCAACATCCAGCTCACTTATGAAGATTTTAATCAGCATCAGGTCCAGCCTGTCAGACAGTCCTTCAAGCACCACACAGACCACTTGTCTAGGCCATAGCACGTCAGTTACTCTGGGAGAAGGCTGTGAAGAACCATGTCAAAAGTCTTGGAGAAGTCTAGGCAGACAATATCCACTGCTCACCCTACATCAATTGATTGGGTCATTTTGTGGTAAAAGGCAATCAGGTTTGTAAGCATTATATCCTGTGCTGCATCAGAAGTGTGACCACAAAGTTGAGGGAGGCGATTTTGCAGCTCTACTCTGCTCACATGAGACCTCTCTCGGAGTACCGTATTCAACTCTGTGGAGTCCCCAGCATAGGAGAAACATGGATCTCTTAGAACGGGTCCAGGGGAGGGCCAAGAAGATATGAGGGCTGGAGCACCTGCCCTGTGAGGACAGGCTGAGGTAGTTTGGTTTGGTTAGCCTAGAGAAGAGAAGGCTCTGCAGAGACCTTATAGCAGCCTCCCAGTACTTGAAGGGGGCCTACAGAAAAGCAGAGGAGGAGGCTCTTTATAACGGAGTGCAGTGATAGGACAGGGGGTTTTAAGGTGAAAGAGGGGAGATTTAAATTAGATAGTAGGAAAAAAAATTTTTCCTGTGAGGGTGGTGAGGCACTGGCACAGGTTGCCCAGAGAAGTCATGGATCCACCACCCCTGGAGGTGTTCAAGGCCAGGTTGTATGGGGCTTTGAGCAAGCTGATCTAGTGGAAGGTGTCCCTGCCCATGGCAGGCGGTGGCTGGAACTGAATGATCTTTAAGGTCCCTTCCAGCACAAACCATTCTTTGATTCCAAGAAACTGAGCTCTTCAAAAGTGTATCACAGCTTCCCTCTTAGATTTCATTTCTTGCTCATCTTGCATCCATTCACAATATCCACTGTAGGTCCATGCTGCTCCCCACTCAGTTAAGCAAGACACACAGAAGAAAAAAACGCTGTCCTGAAATTTTCTCCAGAAGCACCGATTTCTGCTATGAAAGTCAGCTTATGAAGTTACCTCCGCTCAGTTTCCCTACTCAAATAAAATAACAGTTCAGGAGGAAACTTGAGACTGAAACATAAGGAATGGTATCATGACACATGAATCGCGTCACTATGTATTATAACACTATAATCCTCCTTTCCGCCTTCCCACCTCCCTGCTATCGCCTGCTAGTTAAGCCATTTCTAAAAACAGACTCAACCTCCTGAGAAGTAGTTTCTGTCTCTTAATACCAGGTGCCCTTAGAGGTCAACAAAACAGTCACATCATCAGGAACTGCTTGTTTACAGTAAGGTACATGGTTTCTTTCCCATCAACAAGCATTTGGCACATCCAAGTTCCCGAGTGAGTTCTATTCTTAAAAAAATCTCAAGGAAGCAAACTGACCATCTGAAAAGTGACTCTGTAAGTCTAATTGCTTCAGCCTGTTGCCTTGCCTCCTACTGTCCCAGTCCTGAGCAGATCGCACTGTGCAATTCGGTCTGAGAGTACACTAACTCGTGGTAGGCCCTGGTTAACCTGCCCTTGGAAGAACATATTGTTTTGTTAAATACACCATGGGCGCAACCACCAACTCGCATTACGCAGTTCTGCACCCCAAACCAAAAGGGACGTTCTTGCCTGAAAGGGCTGCTTCAAGACAAACGGGAACTCCAACTCACAAAGCTGAGAGAGATGCTGAAAGAAATGCTGATAAGCCCAGCTGTGTTTCTTTCCTTTTCTTGGTTATGGATAAGATAGACCTCTCAAACAATGACCCTCAGCCATGACCACCACACTCTATTTCAAACACATAAACCACTGAGAACCTGGGTATTTCATCACCTGCCCTCTGAACTCTGCAGTGTTATTTGCATTTGAACAGACTTCATTTGTTTTAAAACTCTTTTACAATGATCCTTGTGTTACATCTCTGTAAAAAAATAGAAAAAGGAGTGGGGGGCCTTTTACTTGGTGTTTGCTTTTTAGAGGAGTATTCGAAATGAGAAAGAACTCACTGGAATTACAAGGTATGTGTTCAGCGATGTGGTCGGTTAACCAGGAGATGGCACTGTACCCCCAAACTTCACAGGCGACTCACTAACCGAGGAACGTCCTGGCAATTCAGATACTATACGTACAGTAACTTCAGTGTATGATCTTACTCACAAAGAAAAGGCATTAGATATCAAACACAACTTACATTTTGTATATTTATCTGCAGGGCCATTTTATAATGATTGAAGTCTTTAGCGAGTTCATATCCCTGATGATAGAAAGTGAACAAACCCTGAAAAAATGACAGCACCTGAAATACAAACAAAAGACTTGTTAGAACTAAAAACTCCATTGACCAGAATATGATTGGTGCACGTAGCCTTTTTCAGAAAGATCGGAGATGACAAAATAATTATTTTATAAGCAAATTTCCACTAATGGCTACAATTCATGAATAACCAATTTAGAGCCAAATAATCAGCTACGCATATATACATTTTTCTGGCATTTCATAACCGATCTCTACTTTAAATTTTACTATATGAGAGACAAGGTATATTGTCTCCCAAACTTTCCTATGTAAGCTGCTCTGATATGAATCATGTCTGGAAGGAATATTTGTGCATAAGGAGGTAATGATCATCATGTCTTTTAGTCACCATTTCCCTGGTCATTCCTCTCCCTGCTAATGACCACTTTGAGATTACTTTAAGGAGTCAGCTAGCTCGTTGGAACAAAGAAGCTATCCCTCCAGTAATGTCACCAATCTGCTTTTTGCATGCAGATCTGACTTTCATCGGAGCATGCAAATGATCCACATTGCAGTTTCTGACCTCGGTGTTTTAAACTGACAGACACAGGGTGGGGTGCAGTACTGCCTACCTCTCCTGTTTGGTTCAGGTTGTTGGAAAGAAGTGAGCGACACAGGAAAGAACAACCCTCTTTATTAAAGAGAACAAACCAAAGAACCAATAAAGTCTGAAGTCATACGCAAATAAACCATTTTAAAAAAATGCAAAAAACAGCTAAATTACATGTTATGAAGGGGAAACAGGATAAGAATTTGGTACTAAATAATTTCAGTTTACTACCATCGTGTAAACTTCAAATACAAACTGAGTAACAAAGTTCAGCCCCGTGCAGAGGAAGCCTTCACAACAGAGAGGGACATGTTTCAAAAACATAATTTGAAGATGCATTACTCTAGTCTGGCTCTAGACTAGTTTCAAATAGTTTGAAACACAAGAACTGAGTCCAAAACTGATTAATTTTAAAAAGAAAATGAAGTAGAAAATTAAAAATTTACAAACAAACAAAACCAAAGAAACACTAAAACAACAATGGCAAAAAAATTCACATAACCATTTTCCACATTTTCCCATTCCTTGAACAAAGGTAATATATCTAAAGCAATTTATTCTCACTTACAGATTTTAGCAATTTTTGCATACAGGAATAAGCTATATTAAAATACATAACCCTTTAACTCCATAATGACCAACCACTTTGATTAGGGTTATTTGGGAGGTTTTTGCATTATTACATTAAAAGAATAATATCAGAATAAAAGGACAGACTTGGCCCCAAAATATAGACTTCAGAGTGTGAGTGAACAGAGGTCACTTCTACAATCTACCCTCAGTATTACACTTACTATTCTCTTGTTGTGTCATAAATGCCGTGCATTTATCCTACAAAGCTAATGCACACTTCAGAAAATTTTCCAATAAGCTCTTCTCAGAGATTTAAATGAGTCTGGTCAGTACATGCATGCTTTTCAATGAAATTCAGTAGAACCGTTTGACTTCTCTATCCTTCACACCATAAATTGAGGGTTTTGCCCTACAAGAGATGGTTTCACACATTTTCTGAAAATCAACATCAATGGATCCAAATCAACTGTAATCACTGAAGTGAGCTTTGAGATGCCTGGTTTAAGTTTATCTGTACCAGGAATTGGCACTGATGTAACAAGAGTGCTTTAAATTCTGTTAAGTCACACATATCATACGTTTTCCCAGAAAACAGAGCTCCCTGGCTTTTGTCCAATTGCATTCCTTCTCCATCCCTTATGAATGATGGGGTAAGCTGAATTCACTGGTACTTACAGGTTCCACACACTCAAATTTCTTCCGTTCCTGTATCTCTTGCAACTTGCATACGTACTCAAGGGACAGCTCATAGAAGTGTTTTCTAGTCTGCTCCACTTGGTTATCTGCCTGAACACAGAATACAGCTAATGAAGTTTCAAACACATTTTGTGAACAGCCATAATGCTATCGTACCCATCCCACACCTGTGCTCACTCTGACTGCCAAGAAAAGCAATAACAGAAGTTTTCCCTTTTCAGTAAGACACTTCACAAGTTTCCAAAGAGCATCAAATATTTAAAGATGCAGCCTTGTTAGTTGCCGCTGATTTTTAGCTCAGCTTTGCAGAAATACCAACAACGTGTTGATGGTGAACAGTTTTACTTCAGCTGCCATTCATCTGTACATAAACATTTAACTGTCTAAAATATACCTGTTGTTTCACTAAGTTATTATTTAAGGTTCATGTGCCCTCATTAAACTATAAAACTTCAAGAACTGTGTAACGAATACTTTTATTAAAATACATTAAAGACAGTCTACAAAGGGATAGTCTAAGTGATTAACACTTAGTCTTTGTCCATGTGACAAAACCAAACACTTCTACTCTGAATTACAAAAGGGAATGGAGAAATGGTTAGATGAAAGGACCAAACTTACTATCACACACACTTTTTAAAATACTGAGACTATATCCTTCAGGCACAACAGTGACTGCTATACTTTAAGAGGATAAGTCAAATCAGTCTTAAGACAGTTTTGCCTTAAGACAAGCTTTGCTTTGCAGCCCTGTGCTAGAAACCTGTCAGCAGTTAAAGGGGCATAACAACAAATGCCATTAAAAAAACCCACACTGATATGCACACATCAGTAAGAAAAAGTGTTTCAAAAAGCCAAGTCATTTTGATGCATCCTATAAACCATGAAACACTGGAATCGTTTTGAGTTGTCAGTAAAGCTTCGAATGACATATACATGCACTGGAATGCGGCCATAGAAAAGAACTATGAAGTGGGTCCACTAGGACATCTGGCTAATCAATACTAAGACTACACTATATACACCAAATCCTCATGTAAGCCTGTTTCTATCTCTCTTCTTTGTTTCTCAGTTGTTTAATGTTTTGGTTGCCCCTCACCCCCCAATAACGCAATATCCAACACAGCCATTTCATTAATTCCTCTCTGTCTCCATATAAATAAATCATCACATCTTTCCTCAGGTTTTTTGAGGCATAAGCCTCCCTGGGCACACAGCAAGTTCACTCACTGTTGCACTGTACCTCGCGTACAGCCAGAGAAATACAGAAATAAGACACATGTCATGCCTCAGTAAAATCTCAGGAATATCTGGCCACTAAGAGAGGCACAGGCTATGTTAATATAAGACACTCGACAGCATGACATGTTTTTCAGCAAATTTTTCTTACATTTATACCTGTACCCTTTATTTACTCCTGTCAGGAACTGACACAACTAGCTATGTATAATATTAAATTAGGAAGCTCCCATACAATTATATACAGCTATTTTCTAAGCTTGTACAAGGAAGTAATTCCTATTTAGCATTCTGAAAACAAGTTGCAAGTCATTTTTTTAATTGCTTATACATTTATATTTTAAATTTAAATGCATAAATCAAAGATCCTGACTGAAGAATGAAGGACATTTAAAACAAATCTATTTGCTCTTTCTAGTCTTCACACATGCTTTAAAAACTTCAGACTATATTCAATACAGCTTCAGATTGCCTGCAAAAGATATCTTGTATTTTTTCCATAGAAGTTAGGTCTCATTTCAGGCTTGGAAATACGGTTCTCAATATCATCAAGTAAGAGTTCATAATTAATATATTTTTTTTTCCCACAGATCAAGTTCTTTGGCAGCTGATCAGTTTGATAATAGTGCAGGTCCTGACACATGAGCAATGCCCAATAACTTCACTAGGACAACTCGACTCCCCAGAAGACACTTGTTTATGCATATGGGGGCCTACATTCCAAATACAGCATGGATAAGCATGGATTTCCCTAGTGAAACACAGGAACAGCTAGAGTTCTTAAGATCCTAGTTAACTTGCCAGTTACACAAACAATTCTTATGAAAAATGGCATCATAGATTATTTGGGGCAGGTAGAGGGCAGGGAGAAGAGTTCTCTCTGAAGAAAATATTGTTTAATGATACAAGGTATTAATAGACTAAGCATTAATAATACTGACAATTACATTTCTCTAAAAAAAAAACAAAAAACCTTCTGCCTACAGCAAGTCTCTGCAAGATTTCTCTGCTGTCTTCTCACAAACTATTTGCTATTTCTCCAGAAATAAAAGCTACTACAAATAAGGATGATGATAACAAATCCAGAGGGACGAAAGGAATGTCAGGAAAAACAGATGGGTTTTAAGTTATAAATTGTCAACAAGGGTTTTTTTGTAGCATTACTTGAGGGAAAAAAAAAACCCAGATCTTCAAAACATGAGAGAAAAAAAAAGCAGAAAAGCACTACTTTCGGTTATACAAGTCGTCTTGTACTTTACATCAAGCCTTAAAACAGGACATTCATTCACTGCATACAATGCAAACTACATATACAGTAGTCTCAGAAGAAATGCAGTTTTTCATAATACACTTGCACCCTGCAATTCCCTTGATTACATAAAAAAAACATCATCTTCAGTGCTTAATACACATGCCGAGTAAAGTCCTCAATTCAGAAAATGGTAGTGGCATGCCACTAAGTTCAGCAAATATTTATTTTCTCACCAGCCTTCCCAGATGACAGAAGTTTTTTCTTTTACCATTAATACTACTCATGCATTTGCACAGAATATATTTATCTATTCAAAAGTCTTTAGCCTGCATAAAAAAAGGTATCGATACCTCTTGCAATTGTAGCTCTTTCTTCTTAGCTGATAAGTTCAAATGCTTTTCTAACAAACTGTAGTTCTTCTCTGTCTCTTTATCAAACTTTTTCTTTTCCTCCTAGACACAGAAACAAAGTAATATTCATTTTGTATACAAAAACGTAAAAAAGTCTCCTTTTGTCTCTTACAGTCTACTCAATCAGAACCAAAGAGAAAGCAATTATCATAGCTCCAGTAACGGAGGAAAAGTGACATTTCAAACTCATTTTTTAAATTAATTTTAAGGCAAACTTGAAATGAAATGCCATTACATCATTCTAGTGAATAAAAATATATAAATATATAAAATAAATAAAGAAAATAAAGAAAAATCTCCTAAAACTTAAAATCATGCTAGCAAAAGAACAATTCTCACAGACACATATGAATAGCACTTCCACGTGCAAATCCATTTCTCTGACCATCAAAAGCAATGTACTGGAAGAGGTACCACCATTAAATGTTTCTAGAAAGTCTGAGTTCTTGGATCTAGTTTAGTAGAAAACATTGTATTATTAAAAAGCCCTTTCATTTCCTCAATTCTAGTTTCCTAACTCTGTTAAGACAGAAATCAGCATTGATTAAACCAACCAACCAGTTTTGAAGCTGTTTTTAGTACAGAAGTATATATAGCAGTTGAAAATAATTTAAAGTAAAATCAAGCATTAAATAACATATTCAAGAACTGACATATTTTCTGATCTGGAAGATACCAGTTCCATTAAAATATTTTTCCATCGCCTGCCAATTTGGAATTTCATTTAAATGTATTCTACCTATCATACTGGTTAGACTCTACTGACATCCTTGCTCATTTTTTTTTCCCCTTAACCTTTCTTTTTTAACAATATATAAGTGATATGCGTTTTTGTTCTCTGAATGACTAGATTCTGAAGATAGCATTTATTAAGGAGGGGACCTAACTTGCTTCAAACTGCTTCTCAGCAAGGGCTTTTACCAAAAGTGCTATGTTTTTTTCCTCCATTATAAGTCTAAGAACTTCCTTTAAAAAAGGAGACAGAATATTCCTTCCCAACTGAGAAACATTAAGATATGCATATGGTATTACTGTGATTATGGATATTGGCATATAGGAAATGAAAAAGGAAGTGGACGGGGGGAATCTTCATGTTCATATTAGCCAAATTTCCACTGAACTGGTCAACATTTCAGTTCTGCCAGAAAAAAAAGAGCATTACTGACTTATAAGTAGGGAAAGCCAGAAACTTTACACATATAGTTTCAGATTAGGAACAGCAACAGTTTTTACTGAGGGGAAATTCAATAAAGGTCTCAGCTTCCAGCTTTACAGGGCTGAACTTTTTTCATTTTCTGTTTCTTCTTAACCCTAACTCAGGCCATTTCATCAGCAGGAGATTTAAGATACAGCAAAATCCAAGGCAGCAGATCCTACTTTTTTTTTTTTTTTAATGTTAGAGTGTAAAATTTCCTAAAGCAAATCCTACATAGCATTCCAGCTGTATTTCACTACTAGATGTCATAACATGGTTTTCAAAGCTAAGCAGTACTATATTTCCAGTGTCAGTACATTGATTACATTGAATAAAGATTCAGTTAAGGATATTCAATGATTTAAATACTTCTAGATGATTTTTATTTAAATGTTACATAATTATCCAAGAATGTTCTATTTAAGGTCATGAAGAACTCTGTCCAAAAAAAAAGGCTATTTAGCCACAAATAAGAGCTTCAACTACATAGAAACATTATGCAGAGACACAAGGGAAAAAAACATCCAAACAAACACGGGATGTACACTTTGTGAATGTAACTTTTCATGTTAGAAACATAAAGGACAGCATTCTGATAAGGAAATTAGTGAAAATCATTAAATAACTTAAAGCGTTAGGAACTCTCACCCCCAAAATGGTAATGTTGTTTAACATCAACAATACTGTTAAAATAATCCATTCATTTCAGCTGCTATGACAATAGGTTACATTTCACAAATTCTTTTTTTCCTTGGAAGACTCCCTATGCTACAAAACATTTTTTTGTTGTATGTTGGTTCTGATGTCTAATATACTTCTCAGACACCCATAAAAATACACAAAGCTCATTGTACTACTGAGTTGTAATGGTTCATTATGAACGGAGCACTTTCCATTCATGAACACTGAAATCATATTCAGAATGTGTTAATCATTCCTGCTACAGTCAAAATGCATAGTGCTCTTGGAATTGAAACATTATCTTAGCTATTAAGTATCACTACTGATGAAGTCATGAAATCAGAAAATAAAACATCTGCAAAGCCGTAGTTTAGATTTGAATGAATTGAGTTTTGCAACACAAAACCTGTGGTCAGGAAGAAAGAGGCCAAACTTGTCCTTTTATCCAAGGTTAGTCTGTATTTAATACATGAAGTTGAACTTGCCTTTTTTAAAAGAAATATACAAAATACAGTGACAACTCTTAAAAAACAACCACTGAATACTTTCACAATTAAAAAAAACCCCAACTTTCAATGAGATCTTGGCTTCAGCCTCTCCATGCCATTTTTTTTCCTCTCATACACAGGCAATTAGTTATTTATTCAAAACAAAAAGATAAAATAAAGGCAATTTTCACTTTTCAGGTTGCAAAGATACAGTTAAAAGCATATGGTTGAGCGAGTTCCTGTGGGTGGTTAATATTTTTTCAGCCTCTGATTGTGCAACTGCAAGCAAATACAAAGCAGAACAGGGTTGCCCATTAGGAAGGGGGGCAGGCTGTTAGCAGAACTGCTCCTATTCCAGACACAAGAGATAAGGGAGGGGGAGGAGAGAAGAGAAAGGACATTCTTCTCTTCTTGGAACATACTTTCCATTTGTTTCTGAAGCAAGTCTTCAAGTAGGGAAAAAAAAGAAGTGTGAATACATGAAATATAAACAACAGTATCTCCCTGCCAAATACATGTCATTGTAGTGCAATCTAAGTAAAGAAATTAAACAGAAACTTATAAAGACAATGAGGGACAAACCTTTACAGCTCCTAGCTGTTCTTTCCTAAATCTTTCCAAAGGTTTGATCAGAGTTTCAGTAACACTGAGCGCCTAAAGAAAAAACAACATGGGTTAGGTTTCTGTAGCCAGACTGACAAGTCACTTCACTATTAGCGGTAAAAACAAAAAAGCAAGAAAGTTCCGGAGCAAAATAAAGGAAAAACGTGCAAGTTAGGAGTCTTAAATACTAATTAAAAAAAACAACCAAACAAACGAACAAAATCACATCTCTCAGTTCACTAGATCTTTCCAAATGTTAATCCCTTATTTCAATCCACTGTCAGGAAAAATAACCTAAAACAAATGCAGAAATTTACAGGTTGCATCCAAACAGCAAATGCTTTACTTGTGCCAGTCCTGCAGTTCATGTTGACAGTCTCAATGACTGAACACCAGAATGTGACACAGAACAAATGATTTTTATTTGGGAACACAAAAATTTCTGTAGCACGAAACACTATAACAACTGTAGAAGAGACTACAGAGTAGCAAATAATAATCTTTCAACACACAGTTAAAGCCATAGACATTGAGAGAGATATATGTGTTCCAAATATTTACATTCAAGTACACTAAGAAAACCTTAAATTAACCAAGGTTATAAAATCAAGGAGTCTAAAGACAAGAAACAAGAGGTTTAGTTGAGAGAGAAAAATAAAAGGACACAACACGCCTCTATTATAAGACAGAAAATTGTAGCTTATAAGATCTGTCCAGCAAACCCAGTTTCTACTTCACATGAAATTTTAGCAGAGACAGAGCAGACTTGGGGTTGGTGCACACAAGACTTCCAAATCAAGAAACTGTTTGAAGTTTCAGCAAAGAGCTGAAACTTTCCAAAAGTAACAGCAGCACAGAAAAGACGGCAAGAGTATCAGAGGCGTGGAGAAGCAGGTGGGATCCTTTTGGTCTCAATTTTAAGGCAGACCACAGAGTAAATCATGCCCAGGACTTAGCTTACAACAGCTGTTGGGCTGAGTGGCTAGGAGTCCAGGAAGCCCAGTTTATACACGACAAGGTGCTCTCTCTTTCCCCCACCTCCAAACCTTCCAACGTGAAAAGTTTCAGATCGAACACCACAGGCTTAAATCAGCCTTCTAGAACACTTCTGAGTAGCTCTTATCATAAAACATAAGAGGGATGTATTAGAGACCTGGCACAACAGAAATCTGCCGGCTCCCGCCTACCCCCGGAGCCATGCAGGGATTACTGTGAGAGTCATCCTGCCAATTCCCCGTAACCAGAGCAACTCAGATTTTTCAACAGCCAAGGCAGCATGCTAACCCATGTAGTTAACTGGAAACTGAAATATCCGGCAAGCCTGGGCCAAACTGCATGTTGCACAGTCATCCATACAACAGATACTTCCTAACCTCAGAGCATTTGTTCTCGTGGCCCAAACCACCTCTTTCTGCATACAGTTCCTGATTTTGTCAAAAACACGTAAAGCACCCTTCAGCACACAGTAAAAGAAAAGGGAAACCAGCCAATTTTTACTTTCAGAAGTGTATCTCAGCACTGGACTAAACACGACACAGGAGGGTCTACCTGGAAAGTGGGGGAAGGAGAACACAGCAACTTCTGCCAGGTCTCCAGCCCTGCAGAAAGAGTTCACACCAAAGCTTTGTGAATGTTCATGGAGGCTGGAGAACCAGTGGAGCTTCCTCCACTCCTACCGAAAGAGAGTCAGAGCAGATAAATGCTCCAAAGAGGAGCTAAACTGTGGTTCTAGGAAGTATTTAGCCAGCTGGCAGCCTGTGCACATACAGCCTAACCGCTCAAGGAGCTACCAGGGGTCTTGACAGCAAGTTTTAAGATACTTAAGTTCTTCGAATTTTGTTAGGCTCCCAAAACTTTCCTGGAAATTCTTAGGGGATGAAAGGAAATAATGGATTTATAATTGGATCAACACCAAAAACTGTTTCGTAGGACAGAGCAAAAGCACCTGAAGAGGGCGGGATCCCTCCTGGTTGACTGCAAGGATTCCCATAAGTCAGATGGGAGAACTGCTCACAGAAATCACCGAATAGCCCATCTATATTGGAAAACTTTGAAGTTTAAATCGCTTCTGCCTGTTCCTCTATACTGACAACGTGAGGGAGAAAGCCACAAGCAAAACTCAGGGAGGATGATGCTAGCTGCCAGGAGGTAAGAGCACCACAGTCCGTGGTATCATTTAAAAGTACCGAAAGGTAGCAATTAAGCACTTAGTTAGTCAGGACGTTAAAAACAAATACCTAACGACAAGTTGCTTATTACTTGTTTGAACTTCTACAGGTAGAAAATGAAACGTAATATTAACAGGCAGTGAATGCATGCTGAACACGAAGACCAATCAAAGAAAACCACAGCACCTTGATGTAACAGAAAGAAAAGGAGGGGGGAGGAAAAAAAAAAAACCCACGCAGAAAAGGCTGTGGTTTATAAACCAGCAGGGCTGGCTGCAAATCACTAGTCTGCTACACTCCTGTGCAGCATTAACCATGGAACTGCTACAGGAATGTGTCTGAGGCAGAAAGTAATCTTTAAATCAAAATGGGATGTTCCCTCAGCAACTGCCAACAAACAGATTCCACTGCTTCCAGTGTTATGATATGCCAGTAATTCTTTCATTAAAAGAAAAACAAGCCTCTGCTCCTTTGGAAAAAAAAAAAAAAAAATCTTTCTCATTTTGTGGAACTTAATCTTCTGTTAACAGATGCTTCTCCACAGAATTTTGTGTGCCATACAGGTATTTATGACTTTTCACTCCTCTTGCTTTCTGTGCCTGGGTTAAACAAGAGGGCTTTTGAGTACTTCTTGATGAAGTGGGATTTTGTAGGTCTTTTGTTACTCTCACGGAGCTTCATACCAAGTCCAGATATAAAGATGTAAGAGGAATATTTCCTCCTCACCGAAATGGGCATACAAGTGAGTTCATATGTGTACAGCTACATGTATATAGATTTATATCCTAGATTGTTTTTACTTCTGCCAGTCAGAAGAACAGCTAAATTCAAAATTAAATTACGCACAATACTAGATTAAACAGGGAGGCATTTGCAGTGTTTTCCAGTACTTAAGAGTCTAGTGCTTGTCAAGAAAAGCTACAGAAAGCCTGGTCTCTGGCACCTGGGAGGTGTCTCCGCCCATGGCAGGGGGGTTGAAACTAGATGAGCTTCAAGGTCCCTTCCAACACAAACCATTCTATGATTCTATGAAAAAGACGTGTACTTATTTATAGGACAAAAACATTATTTACACTGCTATGTTAACTTTATTTATAACCGGGGAACTGAAAGCAACATTTTCTTCTTTTTTCTTTGTTTCTTTGTTAGACCATGGATAACAGATCAATAGACAAAAAAAGTAAAATTCTCCCAGTATAAAGAAATAAGCCAAGGATCACTAGAATATATTTGCCATTATCACTTGTAACTTCCTTAAGAACTAGGACCATGTTGAAATGTAAAATTTCCAAGAAAAGTTATACTAGGCATTTAAGTTAAATATTCATTGATATAAAATTACACATTCCTTCCTTTTTCAGCTTCTGCCTTGATTCTTAAATTAATTTTCATCCCTCTGCTTCTCTAATTCTGGCAGATTCCAATGACAGGAATGTACTATTTAAAGGACACAAAAAAACTTTCTTCTCTTCGTATCTCCGATCTATCCAAACCTGACCTGAAAGATATATATACTCAATTTTAAAACCTGTCAGGCAAACTACAGAAAGTATAAGTGAATCAATATAAAGAGGTCACGTCTCAGGTTACAGTATCATAACTGGCTCTAAAAATGTCAAAGTCTCAGGAATGCCTTAAGAAATGTTTAACCTAATGTGTATACGTGGCTTGGGCTGACAGTCTGAATCTGCTTATGCTATTTCTGTTCTATTTGATGCACCTATGAAAAGTCAAAGAATTAACTTGAATGTAAACCTAGCAATAGCAGCACTAAAATCATCATTGCCTTGCCATCATCACTTGAGAAAATTGCAAGGCTCTCAGCCTTGCAAATACTTCCAACATTCACATGCTTTAAAAACTCCACCTGCTCAGGCAGAGAAGTTGTACAAAACAGTGATAATCCTGACTATTGCAGCTCTATACTCTTCAGGTAAAATAAGTAACAGGTCACAGATTAAGGGGCCCAAACCAACATTTCCTAGAGCAGCTCACAAAGGCACAGACCAAAGTGCCTTTACAGCTGTTTCCTACTTCATCAGTCAAGCCAACAAGATCCAACAAGCAACTTCCAGTCAGTACCACGCCACAAGATGATTCCATTGAGCCTATCACTTCTTCCCTTCAGAGAAGGTGGGAGTATAGCTGTTTAGGGAGAAACGGCTTCTCAAATACCTCCTCCTATGCATTGTGACCTGACAGACAGCACCACGCTCCTCAAGATTTCTCACCCTCCTGCAGCATGCAGGAGCAGTCTTCTCCAAGTTCCCAATCCCCTTGCAGGCACGACCTGGCTTGTCTTGCAGAAGAAGGCAGCTGCTGGCGTGGGCCGTAAAGCAGTATCCCAGAAGCTCAGACCAGCCCCTACAGCTAAAAAACCTAAGTTAATCAAAATTTGTTTTGCTTATTAGACAAATGCAGCAGTGGCCTCCAAGCTTTCATGCTAAAAACGTTCTTACACCTCAGCCTTTACTGGCAGAACTGGAAATCACACACCGCTCAACAACAGCTCTGGTGGTGTGGTAAATACACATGCTGACTCTGCAATCACTCTCCCACACAATCCAGGTTTACTGAGAAAAAAAAAAAAAAGAAGCCATAAACATAAAACTTGCTGCAGACTGCACAACAACAAAGGAGTGCAGAGTTCAGAGAATCACAGAATCATAGAATCACCAGGTTGGAAAGGACCCACCGGATCATCGAGTCCAACCATTCCCAACACTCCCTAAACCATGTCCCTAAGCACTTCATCCACCCACTCCAGGCAAGGTGACTCCACCACCTCCCTGGGCAGCCTCTGCCAGTGCCCAATGACTCTTTCCGTGAAAATTTTTTTTCTGATACCCAGCCTGAACCTCCCCTGGCAGAGCTTGAGGCCATTCTCCCTTGTCCTGTCCCCTGTCACTTGGGAGAAGAGACCAGCTCCTTCCTCTCCTCAGCCTCCTTTCAGGTAGTTGTAGAGAGCAATAAGGTCTCCCCTCAACCTCCTCTTCTCCAGGCTAAACAACCTCGGCTCTCTCAGCCGCTCTTCGTAAGACTTGTTTTCCAGCCCCCTCACCACCTTCGTTGCTCTTCTCTGGACTCATTCCAGAGCCTCAACATCCTTCTTGTGGTGAGGGGCCCAGAACTGAACACAGTACTCAAGGTGCGGTCTCACCAGTGCTGAGTACAGAGGGAGAACCTCCCTGGACCTGCTGGTCACACTGTTTCTGATACAAGACAAGATGCCATTGGCCGTCTTGGCCACCTGGGCCACTGCTGGTTCATATTCAGTCGTCTGTCAAACATTACCCCCAGGTCCTTCTCTTCCGTGCAGCTTTCTAGCCACTCTTCCCCTAGTCTGTTCCCAGCTCTCATCCCAGGAACTAGAACATAGGTTAGATGCCAAACTGAAAAGATGATCTTATTTCCCAGACCACTGACTAAGAAGATTTATTAAGACAGGGACAGGACTGTTTCTCTCCTCAACAAAGCAAAGAGGGAGACTGCCAGTCAAGAGAGCTGACTGAAACCAAACAAGTGTCAATGAAATTAGATCTGGGAAGGAAGTTTTGCCCTACTGAGTGCACCAGAGAATGAGGAAGGGAAGACATGCTTAGCAGTGATTCGATAACAAAGCAACTAACAGCACTGCTAAATAAAGACATTTACTTTCTAAAAAAGAAATTCACTAGCTACAGCTGCACTTCTGCATACAGAGAATACCTAAGAAGCTGCAACATTCAGCCTAATAAAAAAGCCGATTCTGATACCTCCAATGTTGGAGAGGAGAGGGAAATACATACATTATTTTTTTTCTCCAAAAAGCTTCCCTGCTTTGCATTATGATTTGTTACTGAAATTTCTCAAAGCTTTAAGATCTATGCCTGAAACCTCTAACCACTTCTCAGCACTGGTTTTGCATTTAAGAGGAGCACTGGTGATTACAGTCAGCGTAGCCCACACCCAAAACTCATCTGCTTAAGTGCAAGTTTTTTTCTTCTAGAAGTGTCTGGATTTTCTCACTACTCTAGAGCTTTCCCCATAGCTTTATAATCTTAAATAATGAAAGGCCCTCAGCCACCCATTGGGACTACAAATGTGATGTCTGAGTTTCTTGGTTTTCAGAAGGGCCAGAGGCTGTATTCTATAGGATTTGTAAGGGGGTCTGATAGCACATTAATACTTGCGTGGCTTTGCATGTGTGCAGAAGCCGCAAAAAAAGACATGACATCCATTCCTATGGATTCACTTGCTGTGGAGGAAGTCATCTGGTAACAAAAGAGTCAGGCAGACAGATGTATCTATCTTAGAGTCAATCTGTTTTGTACATTTCCGAGATGCTTATAATAAACCAAACCACCTTCCTCTTAGGTGATACAGAAAAATACCCCCAGAGTTTGGGTTAACACCTTTCTCGAATTGTTCCAGGTGGAATTTCCTAGACCATTGGTCCACTGCCCTACAAGTCATGATGCAGGCTACCTCCTGTGCTCTGCACATTCAAACTCTTCTAAAAGCAGCAGCCTCAGCTTACAGAGAACATAACAGCAGGTCTCCTGAGTCCCTCCTTCTAGTCAAAGGTTATTTCCTGTTCAGTGGAAGTTTAGGACTGATCTAAATGACAGACAGCTAAAAATGCCTCCTCTGACCTATCTGCTGTGCTGTGCTCTACTCTGAAAGACTGTATTGATTCACTTGCCATGAAACTGCTGGCCTCAAAAGTTAAATTGCTATCGTAAGCAAATGATAGAAACAATACATTCTTTAATTTAAAAATTAAAAAAAAGTAATTAAATTAAGAAGATGGGTTTTAGCAAAGACTACTTACTAAAAGCTATTTAATAGTCCTCGTTTGGAACAAGATTATTATAAAATACAGTCTGTGATAAAAATACTACAAAACCATAAATAAAACAAATAGGAAAATAAATAGAGATGGAGTGTCACAAACGACAACAAATTAGATTTTCCCCATCTAAAGTGGAGGAAGCTGTGGATAACTCCTCCAAAGACAGACTCTCCCTCAGCAAACCTAAAAGCTGAACAGCATGACACACCAAAACACCAGTCTGATTCTCATACAAGCAGAGAATCAGTTCCAGTCCACACTTTGAAATCAGGAGTTGTATAAAATACCTTGACAAAGCAAAAAGGCTACTCAGGAAAGGAAATAGCATAAAGCCCATTTTCTTTGTGCACGGCAAAGCTCATCGCTGAGCAAAAAGATGCCACGGAAAGGCAAGGAATCCAACAGTGAACAATGCCTTCAATGTTCAGTCAAGAATGAACTGCTCGATTACTGTCAGCGCTGTCTTCCACAAGAAACAGTGGTGTTATTAACAACCAGCAAAATCCAAACTGGTGACAGCTTTACAATACAAATTCCAAACATTTCCCACTGATGAAATAACAGAATGAAAACTCTCCTGTGAGATATGTTGATGTATGCGAGACCACAAAGTCATCTGGAAGAGGAAGCTAGTGGTGACAGAACTTTTCAGCCACATTCACTCAAAGATGGGAGGAACGCACCCAGAACTGGCATTGTATTTTTTTAATATACCGTAAAGACAGTCCTTTTTATTTTATAGGTTAATGTGCACAAGTTCATATGTAACTTGCAAAACAGTTTCAGAAGATTGTATATAAAATTGAAAAATAAACAAATAAATAGATTCAATACTCAATGTCCAGAATCACCAAAACGGAGAGAAATGCCTGAACTAGCCATAGTCCTACATTTGTGTTCCATATGCTGGTAACTATATGATTGCCATCTGGCCTCATGCCACACGGAGGAAAAGCTGTGCAATGAGACACAGCGGCAATTGTTCTGCTTGTTTCTAAAACTGAAAAATGTTTTATTAAACTGTACGGTATGCAAAAGGTGAAAAAGGATTTAGGTTCTGTGATTAAGGCAGTCAAATGCTGTTCCTGAGAAATCCCATTTTATCTGTGCCTCTACCTCTGCATCTGAGATGTTCAATGTGCTGTTGGCACCCTAATTTTTCAGAACCGGCCACCAGCTGTGTCTTTCCCACTGCATTGGCAGATACATTTTATAGTCTGTGCTATCAGTGGATTTAAAAGAATCTGAACTTACAAAGTGCTATATAGTGCCTTCAACTTTTATTGAGCAGATTGTGAATGCATTTTACATGCAAAACTACTGTATTCATTTTTTTACCCTAAATCAGTGAATAAACTGATTGCTCCTTCACAGAGATTTCTGCAGATTACTGTGAAGACAGATTTATGAACCCTTAAATATCCATGTGCAGAGGACCAAAGAAAAGCACAGGAAAATTAATACTGCCATATTCACAACAGATGAAAAAAAGTCACAGAACAAAAGCCAATACTAAGCTATTCATGAACGCTTTGTGTTAAGTAAGCATTTAACCTGTGAAATAAATACTCATGTACTTAAATGCCTCATCATAAGAGGCAAGTATAAGTAAGTATAAATGAGTATATGTACATATTTGCACAGATTATTTAAATTCTACCTTTAACCTTTAAATGAAATGCCTTTGAACCTTAACAACTTCTTTTAATTTTAACTTAAGTAACCACAACTGAGAAAACACTCCTCTTTTTTTTTTTTTTTCCCCCTAAAGAAGAACAAGAAGAAAGAATAAAATAGTGACTTCACTGAGATACTTCTTTAAAAATCCATAGAGAAAGAGTTCCTTATGTATGTTCCTGATACATGCTGGGAATAATTCTATTTTTAAAACAAATGATATTTGATTCTGACAAATCTGGTAAAAATCTGTCTTATAAAACTGACAAAGAATGCAAAAGGGTTTTTTTTGGAGACCAGGACTGCAAAGATAGCTGTGGCATAAGAACAACAGTCTGTCTTCTTTGCAAAAAGAAAGGGGAAAAAAAAAAAAAGAAAAGTTCAAAAAGTAACTACCTAGCATCTTTCCTCTGAAGATATGGAAGGAATAGAAATGTGCCTAAACTACGAAGAGACTGCATCAAAGAAAACATTAAGTTTCTGTTGCCTTGGGAAATGACAGGAAAGAGAGCAAGATGAATATAATTGTATCAGAAATCCCACACAACGAGAAACATAATGGATTAAAAAGGAAATTCATAATACTTAGGGACAAAATTAGCAAGAATAAAGCAAAACCATGGTTTATTTGGCAAGAGGCAAATAAAACACTGAAGAAGAGGTTTATATTCATTTCAGAAAATGGAGAGGAAAGACAATATCAAACCATTATTTAACTAGAAAGACAGTCAAGTAATCAACTGTAAGACAACAGCACATTTTAACAACCTTCACAAAGAGAAAAAATCTCAGGTACTTATAGCAAAAAAAAAAAGGATATTTAGAGGAGTATAGGAAACTACAGCCAGGCTTCCTGCAGGATTCAATTTTCAGTAGCAATTTATGGAGTGACTTACCAATAACTCTACCACAGGAAATGTGTGGAGTGAAATAAATCCAAGAGAAAATGCCAGTGCTTTCAGAAAGCAGGATTTAAAATAATTTTGACATAGGAAAGAGATGGTCTAAACTCAGTGTAATTAAATAGAATAAGGACAAAATGCAGTTGAAAATACCCACTTTGAAATATTAACAGTGATAATATGAAGAAAAAGTGACCAGTTTTAGTCCATGACTACTGTAGAAAAGTTCCCAGCTTAACTTGCAGTAAAGGAGATTTATAATGGATATCAGGTGCAAAAAAAAATAGAAGAATAAACGTTGGAGTAAAACTAGAGAAATCCCTGTCCCTGGAACTTTTTCAAAGAATAGGTTAGATCAGCACTCGAGAGGGATCATCAGCAGGGTATACATGACCCTGCCGCAAGTCACACCTCTGGCAGGGCTGCAGGCAGCTGCAGCCAAGTCCCTCAGTCTTGGCATGGGAGTAAGCTAACCGGACGGGACACAAGACACTACTAGACAGGACCTCAGAGATTGCTGGACATGGCCTGTAACTGCAAGAGATGTTGCCAAAAGCAACAGACAGTGCCACGAGGGCTGACTGGACTTCCAGTGTGGTTAAGGAAGAGTTATGTGCGAAACAGGTGAACTCTAGAAGCAGCTAAAGGGCAGGACGGAGGATCTCCTGGGAGGGGAGGCATGCACGGCCAGCACATCAGTAATGCCAAGTACTGCCTAGATCACTGACGAAACAATACAAGTGCTATCAAAACTTGGTTATGGTCTAGCAAGTCTGGAATCAGGAGGAAAAACTAATTAGGGACAAAGTGGTCATTTGGGAAAAGAAATGGGATGGAGGAAGGGAGGTATGAAGTTGGTAGGAAGGAGGGTAAAGGAGGAGAAAAAGGGTAACAGTGAGAGGTGACCAGTACCTACCAGGTAGCCCTGCACTGCTCATTCGCACAGCTCAAATGAGGGCAGCCAGCAAAACCACCAGCTCTGAATTCATCACAAGAAGCAAATCTGCTTCTGCTCTCAGGAGAACAGGGGCTGGGAGGGAGGTTTGGTGCTGTCCCTGGCAAACAGGAGAACAGCTAGGCAGTGGGACAGAGCATCTTAGCATCACCATGTTGGTGCTTGTTCATCCCCAACCTCTTGCTATCAGCCTTGTGAAGCTCTCTCTCATCCTTGCACTTCCATGACACTTTTATAATGTCAATGGAGAAGAATGCAAGTCCTATGACTCCATTCATCCTTATGGACTCTGGCTTCACCACAAACAATACTTGCACAAAACCACGAGAAGTAGAGGTGGTAAGTATTTAATTTCAGTTTAGAAGGTATTTCAAATGCAAATTTGTTTCATTTACAATATGGATATGAAAAAAAAATAACCCTTTTCTGAAATATCTAAAGTTAAAATGCACAGCAATATCTGAAATGCCTTCAGTCCTATAATTAATTATTCATTGATTTCTTTCATTTTACTTTGTATGAGTGAAAGTTATCTGCAGTTCTGCACTGAAACCAAAGTGAACAGTCAGAAACCTTCTGGTCATCTTCAAAATAGTAAGGGGAGAAATGCTCAATAAAGAGTATTCTTAACAAAGACTGAACGCTTTTGAAAAAAGTCCTGCTATATACTTCTCATCTTAATGGAAAAATCTTTGGATCCCTGACCTGATTCCAAACATCTGTAAGTGCAACATGCCCCAATATTCTCCATGGGAGAATCCCTAGAGCTCATACCATTGTCAAAACATCCATTGAAAAGTCTAAAAAAATATCAGAGCAGCTGCTGAAAATTATCTTTACCAGTCACCACACAATCATTTTCTCAGAGACTTATGGACACTGTTACATTAACTCAGTCTAGAAATGATAAATAACATTTGCTAGACAAAAGATGCAACGAAAAGGTCACGCATCTGGTAATTCAGAGAATGTATTCTGTTTGTATTTCAAATTAAATATTTACACCGCAATATTTTATACCTCTCAGTTTTTCAAACAACTGTCACTGCTCTAACAAAAAACCTGCATTTCATCCTTTTCTTATTAAGAAACTGACAGTAATTAGCTTTTAGTGTGATGCCTTCTGTGTAAGCATGGGCATCATACCAAAAAAATAAGTAAGACTGTTTTGTGGCATTCAATCTGAAAAAAAATAGAGGTGTTTTACTACACAGACACACAATACTGGATTCTACACAGCCTACTGTGTTGGTAATCTATCATTGCTGAAGATCTATTGATACAGTCACTGAAACGTGCCACAAAATTCTGAAGTCCTGAAGCAGACATCTCTCAAAAACCGATATCAAAATAGTGTGGAAAATAATGTGACAGGCTATAAATTACTTTTCATTGTAAAATTTCCCAAAGATTTGATGTATGCAACTTCATTAAAATAAAATGCAGCTATGGAAGGCAAAAGGGAACAGAATAAAGACTATCCTTCAGATTTACAAAAAAAAACCCCAAAAGATGCATTCAAACATACTTGAGCAAATCCCTACAACTTGGCAAAATAACTCAAGATACTGGAAAAACTATGCAAAGACAGTATTCTTCAGGAATCTGCCAAGAATCACATAGACCCTAATTTCAACCCAAATGTGGTTCCAGATGACAACAACATACCAGGACATAACACAGCAGATGCAGGGAATCATAACTACTACTGGGCTCGAGACTGCCAGAGAGAGAAATGTTTAAAAAAACCAATACTGTTCTTTTCTCACTTATCTACAAGCTCCTATACTGCAGGCACAGCTTCTAGCAGAAAGGGACACAGAACACAGATTAGTCTCAGCAATGCTAAGTGGTCACTGACTTCTAGGAAGATAATGATATAATCATGTGGCAAATGGTCAGGGTCACAACTGCTATCTAGGCAGATCTAAGAGCATTTCCCAGATGCAAGGTTTGACCACACTCAGAGAAAACTGGGAACACATCATCTGCTCTATGAATCCCTGCTCCAAAACAAAAGCTGGGCATGTAACTGCAGAGTAGAACCCTGGTGCCATCTAGAAAGAAACACACAATCTTCTGGACAATGTAAGAAATCAATGTAGCAAGGTATACTGCAGAGCTCTCAGCCCACACCCTATGTGCTGCCAACCTGACCTGTATTACACTAAGACCCCAAGCAGTCACAGCCACGTGAATGCAGAACTCTCTCTTCTATACAACAGAACAACTAAGTGTTCGCAGATGCAAGCCTCCACCAGAAACCTCATCTACAAGGAAAAGGCTTTTATTCACTACTGCAACCAGCCAACAGGCTGCATCCCAAATCCATACGAGTGTTGAACTTGAAGACACAGAGATCCTGGATCCAAATTTGGCTAACTTCCCAACCTTGGGTGTCCTGCTGCAATATTGAGTCTTTCACCTTTTTTTTACTGTAAATGGTAAAAAACCTTATAACATCTTTTCCATTCACTCCCAGCCATAACTTGTCAGGGCACTACCATTTTAAACTAACTCATAGTTATCTGTCCTTACCACAAGAGCTTTCTTCTTTAATAATAACAAGCTGCTGCCTGTAACTCTAGATTACAGAATCAGAAGCTGCACGAGAGTTTTCACTGTAACTGATATCAACGTCTTGGTGGCTAACAAAGCAGCAAGCAACTTTAACTGACTTTCATCTAAATTTTTGCTATGTTTGCAACTCACCAAAATTTCTCTTTGTTCTTCCAGAGTTTTTAAGAAGTTTGAAAACTCATGAAGTGATGCATCTGCAATACAAAATCAGAAAAAAAGTTTAATCATGTTGCTGGATGAGATGGCAAAATATATTCACTTAAAGTCACTTCTTACCTACCTATGTATCTTTCATCATCTGTCTCTGCATCACCAATGAATTCAAATTTAAAGTCTCTCAAAGAATGTGCAAATTTTCTCTGGGCTGCAGAAAGGTCTGCAAAGAAAAAAAAAAAGCACAGACTGAAGGTTAAGAAGGCTGGAAGATCACCCTACCCCTAGAATAATCAACTTTTACAAGAAACTCTTACCACAAGTCTGCCTAAGGACATTCCAAGACATCCAATATTGTCTCACCTTCTTCTGATCTCATCTGGGAATTTGTTGCAGATTTCTTTACCTAAAGCTATGTAGTAGAGATTAAGTGTGATCACTTTTACAGTATTACACCTATTCTTCACAGAATCATAGAATGGTTTGGGTTGGAAGGGACCTTTAAAGATCATTCAGTTACAACTTGGATCAGGTTCAGGGACACCTCCAACTGGATCAGGTTGCTCAAAGTCCCACGCAACCTGGCCTTGAACAACTCCAGGGATGGGGCATCCATGACTTCTCTGGACAACCTGTTCCAGTGTTTCACCACCCTCTCAGGACAAAGCTTCTTCCCAATATGTAATCTAAATCTCCCCTCTTTCATATTAAAAACTGTTACCCCTCATCCTATCCCTGCACTCCCTGATAAGAAAAAAAACCCTTCCCAGCCTTCCTATAGGCCCCCTTTAAGCACTGAAAGGCTGCTGTAAGGTCTCCTTGGTGCCTTCTCTTCTCTAAGCTGAACAACCCAGTGCTCTCATCTTGTTCTCACAGGGGAGGTGCTCCAGCTCTCTTGTACTTCACTATACCACAATTCAGGGCACAGGCCATAAAAACAGCTTTGAAACTAGAGAAGTTTAAGGCACAACACTCAGAGTAAATTGTGGCAGTTGCCTTACTCTGCTAACCTAAATTCACTAGTATATTTGTCAGCATAAATACATGTTTTATGATTTCCTATATACATAGTTAACTCTGTTAGTGAAACATTTATACATAAACCAAATTTAAAAGAATTGTTGTGCTAGAAATTCCATGGAGTTGAACTATGCTAAAAGTTAGTCAAGTTAAATGCACAGCACTAAAACTCATTTCATACAATAACCATTTTGTAATATTCCTAAAAAACTTTCTTCAACTCAATTTTTACCTATTAAGTGTTTCAAAACTTGGAGTCAGATGGCTTCAGAGAGTAATCAGACTCTATAATTAGCCACAATATCATCATTATACCTTAGTAAGATTTATAAAGCTGTAAACAAGCAGCATACACACACTTTTCTGTTGTGACAACATGTGCATGTTAGGAGTGTCACAAGTTCTGGAAGGACAGAATTGCTCAAGGATAAAGAAGAGATGCATGTCCTGGTACACTCCTACCCAGTAGTAAAGGTTTTACTCACATTTTTGTTGTCAGCCAAGATTAAGGGCAATCTAAAATATTTAGTTAATCTGTAATCTTTGTCTTATCACATACAGTTCTGAAGGGCTAAGAACACAGACCAGCTAAGCATTTTCTTCTTTAATATTAACTGAAGCTAACAGACTAGAAGTTGGGCCTTTTTGTTGTTTTCCTTTTAAAAAAAAAAAACAAAACAAAAAAACACTTTATGATGGGTTCTGCATCCAACACATCATATGCGTTATCATGTGTCATAGTCAAGTACATCTTTGACATACAATGCTAAACTGAAAATTCAGTTCAACCAGTTAAAAGGATGTCACTAAAACTCTAGAAACAGCAAGACACAATCTAAAATGAAAAAACACTTTCTGTTCCTTGACATTCCACATTCCTTTCTTTTCACTCATCTCTCATTAGTTCTTTCCGCACCTTTAGTACCGGGTACTCGTCTCCCTTTGCTAAAGTCTGTACATGTACCCTTCAAAACACGAAGCAGAAGGATGCTGCACAGCGTTGAAGGAAGAAGGATAAGAAAGTTGAAGGAAAAAGTAACATAATTCTAATGCAAAAGGAAAATGGGTATTTTAATTCAAATGTTTTATGGGCTAAAAGGTTAATCAAAACAGAGACAGCAAAAGAAACAAGTTCCATTAGCTGTCAAAGGCTTAAATGCAGAAAATACCAAGTTTCTCAAACATCTAATGTTATGCCTATTGGTGAGCGAGGTCACAACACAAGAGTTTATTTATGGGAAAACAGGTCCAGCAATACACACTCCCAAACTTATTTAAATTTTCTCAAATCAAATAATTCCCCACCAAAGCCTTGTTATATGAGAACCAGCCCTATGAGAGAGAAAGGAATTGTTTATTATGCTTTCTCCCACTTGTAGAAGTGAAGTACTAAAACAGCATTGAGCAAGTTACACGTTAAGAGAAGGCACACAGCACGGCATGCACGCACCACCCCTTTTCTTCTTCATATACTGAAAGGGTATTAAAATACACAAGTGGGCTAGAGGCTTTGATGAGACCTTCTAGAAGGGTGCAAAACCACCTCCTGCATGGCTGCATATCCCATCTCTTCACCAAAAGCCACCTCGCTGGTGACACTGACAGCAGACAGAACTTGTGTCTACACCCGTACTGTTTCAGTGCAAAGTCCAACATCTTCAGTCAAGGTGAGAAGGCACTGAACCAAAACACTGATCTCACAAGATCAGAAAGCCATGCTCATGCATTTCTCCCTACTAGTAGGTGGTTGGAAGCAGCAACCTTTTAACACACCAAAGCCAGATTAGCAGAGTTCCTGTATTAAAGCCATGAAGACACATTATTTTTTTTTTGCAATGTCTTTCCACAAATCATCGCTGATTAAGAACTGTTTCAAAAATTTTTGGAAACCATCAGAGAGGGTGGGGAGAGGTTAGGGGTTTGGGACGCAGAAGAATGACCTGATGGGTCGAGAAAAGCTACAGATACCTAGCTACTGAAGCCACACCTAGAAGAAAAGACAATGCAACTGAAGAGTTTTGTTGATGGATTTTAAGAGCTTGGCACTTTCAGCAAAAGTGAGAAATCACTGAAGCAAAATAAAAACCAAACACGCATCGCAAGATGTAACTAGGAAGAAACAAACCTCCTGACTGGGGCAAGAACACTCTAGTCATTTTGTTCAACAGGTTGCTGCAATTATCAGAGTTCTAACTTGCCAAAATAAAGAGGTTTTTAATCCTGCTTAGTCAGCAGATGTTATCTATTACACAAGATTCATCCTCCAATGTTTATATATCATCTATCAGTCTTGTTTCATTTTAGCTAAGTTTACATTTAAGCTCACATTCTGTTTTCATTCCCTATGCCAAAATAGCACTGGTCTGCTATAAAAAGGCCACAAAGATGATTTGGGAACTGAAGCATCTCTCTTAGGAGGAAAGGCTGAAAGACCTGGGTTTCTTTAGGTTATTTGGCCGGCACTAACAGATACATCCCAGTGCTGTTCCAAATCAGCATTAGAACTTGTAAGACTAGTATGTGCTATATAACGGACTGGAAACATATATAGATTTCAGCTACATACATCAGAATAAGACAGCACATGATACAGCACAGCCAGTTATGCTGATGATCCAAATAATGCTGTAGCCTACTGAAAAAGACACAGTGAGAATTTAGGGTGCCAGAAAGTAATTCTTTTACGTTCTACACAGTAACACCAAATAAAAAGATATAGGAAGCAGTAACAGGTTTATGGCTTCTTGAAAGCTGCTGCTAACATTCAAAGCAACAAGGTGTTCAAGACCAAAGAGCATTTAAATATCAACCAAACACTAACACTCTTTCTTCAATAAAATTGTTATCCTGGTGAAACCACAAGGCAGAGTAATTTCATACTCACTTTCTTAAAACACCAAAAGAATCAATGCATCTGCTAAATGATTTGACCAAAAGATTGAAGAGGAAGACAAGATGCATTTCCAAAGAGAGAAGGGAGGAACATAAGAACACTAAGGCTTTTAATTTTATCTCCTTTTTGATGTTGATTACACTATTTTTTTCATGTTTGAATGCGACTACTTAAAAACACAACAGAAGAAAGAGTGGTAGACGCTGGCCTCCCTACTTTGCTCTGAAACACTTCAGTAATGTGTGCTCCCGTCAGCTTGTTCTGTGCCAGATGCTGCCGTTGCTCCATAAAAATACCTCTATATTTTTCCATTGGGATTTGGAGGAAAATATTTTTGTTCCTTATCTGAATTGAGTCAACACGACACCATTAGTTGCTAGGCAGTGGCCAGCCCTCACTTACGGCACCAGACTCCAGTTTCTTGCTTTGAGATCAGTGCTAACTTCAGCGTTAGCCACCTAAACTGACTTCCTGCTCAAAGTAAGACAATATCACTTCCCAAGGCTACCCTAGATCTCTTTTGCATAGCAGGACAATAAGCTGCTTGCAACAGCCTTCTGTACTAGTCTTAATATTTTTTGATAGCAACATACAGATTTCTACATTGAGCTTCACTTTTACTGTATCACAATGATTCTTTAAGAAGGACTGAAATGACAACACCATTCCTCACCCCTAACTACAAATCTCATTGATAATAACAGATATGCTCCAAGAATGACAGATTTCTAGCAGCTTTATTTAACACGGGTTAAAATCTTACTCATCTCGTTCAACAACATTCTCCTCAAAAAGCTAAAAGGTTAAGAAAGACTTAAATCTAAGTATAAAGCTATTTTTCAAGCTATGTTACTACATTAAAGACTAATATTAGACTTCTCTTTTCGTCGCAGTAGGCCAAGAGCAGGCAAGCTATGCACCATCGTGACATGGCAAGGACAAGCTGAGCGAGTCTGCCTCTCCCCTCTTCTTCCCAGGCATCAATCTCACTTGTAAGAGCAAACAAAGCAGATTCTGAGGAACAGAAGACTTAAAACAGTTCATCCAAGAGTGGCAGTACGGTCTCGTATGAGGTTTCATACAAAACATGCATCGTCTCAATGCTTGTAAAAGCAACTCTGTTTTTCCTTTCTGCATCTCCTTCAGCAAAGTGAACAATTAAGCTAATATAATGCATAACACTGAGAACATGACCAGGATTTAGATATTATCCTAGTAAAGTAAATAAATAGGATTTACTTATCAACTTAGCAGGTGCAAGGCAGATTCTCAAGAGCAGCAACATGTTTCAACACCCTAAAACCAAATAAACTTTCTACTACTCACTTTTATCTAGTAAATATACTGAAAGAATCATCAAAACATAAGAAAATTATAATACAGCTACAATACAAAATTATCGATACCCAAAACCAGAATAGAAATCAAGTTCAAAGCCTAAAAGGTTTCTAGAGTCCTGTTTTAACAACGCCACGTTATTCACAGCAACTCATCAGTTTCTGAAAGCTTATCAAATTCAGGTATGAAGATTAAAAATCAACTCATTACTGACTTGTTCAGTACCTCAACTTCCCTCTCTCACCAGCATAATACAGTGTAAACGTATTTGGACTATCCCACACCTTTAAAACAAATAAGAAAAGCAGCAACCTCTCACCATTTCCATTTAATCCAACCAGTGGCGCAGCATTCTGCTCCTATTGGCCCATGGGCACCTGTCCCAGCACAGCTCCTGAGCACCCAGCAGCTGCCAGCTTCATACCTTCCACATTCCTGTGCTCAGATCTGAGACAAATCTACACCAATCACACCAAAGTTACCATGTGGTTTATTATTTACTAAGGACCCTCAGAAATCTGGTGTCAGAAATGAACAAAATTGCTCTACATCAAGTTATAGGCACACATGCACACACAGAGGAGAATTGAAACTTTTTAAATACAATGAAAAAGAGTAAGAACTAGTAAACAGAAGCAGCAACATTTTAGGAAAAGTCTTTCAAATTTTAATATGGAAGTGTTTTGTAACATCGAAAGGTTTATGATGTGCTTCAGCATCAAACAGAAAAAAAGGCTATTGAACGAATAAAATGAAAAACAAGCAACCCTAAGGTAAATGATACATAAAGAAATTAATAACAATTTTAGGGATTTTAATCTCTAATGGATATTTTTTCTTTTCAGCACATCACAGATAGGAATTTATGTCATTCTTCTGTTACGCTAGAAGCCCAAATTTTGTCACAATTCTCCCAACAAATGACATCAGGAAGTGAACACCTAGGAGCCAAAAAATAAAGCCATGTTTTTATTGGCCAATCTAAGCAAAAGAGAGTAACTTAATACCGGGGCAAGGATTAACATTCTTCAGAACACCACCTCAGTAAGGAACTAACTGGCCTTAAATTTTCTTCCACAGTGTTTGATGTTCCCTGTTAGCAGTTTTAATACACACTGGTGTCATTAATTCTGGCATAATTGCGTAATGACTAAAAGCAGCCTATTTAACAGAACAAGCCACACGTAAATGCCATGGCAGAGATATTCTAACCTTATCCCTACTTCTCAAGAGAGAAAACACCCAATTTTTGCCAGATTTCTATTTCATAGGTTACTTCCATCATATTTTATGACTGCTTCTTTCAAATGCATAATACCATAGTCTAAGTGCCACTATTCTCCACATTGCTCAAAACAGAAAGCTTTCAGATTATAGCAGCATAAACTGATATTCATAGATAGGAAAAGCATTTTAGATGCCATAACCTCCAACCGTTGCTTTCTCCTATGAAAAGTATGCAGCACAACAACACAAAACACATATCATCTTGCCTACTTTCTCTACTTCAACAACTTTTACTAGTGAAAACAAAACTTATTTCTCCTCTTCCTACCATTGCAAGTACAAGGGTACAAACTCCACACTCCCCCACATCAGGAAACAACTAATTAACATGTCGATTACCACATGCACAATATTGCAAGGCAGCACCTTGTGTGGGTTTGCTGCTATTACCCCTCAGCTGCACCATATCATCTTGGGTTCTGGTTATTTGCTTTTTCAGGTATATCTTTGAAATCAGCAAGACAGCCCCACCCCACCCTGTTAAGGGCTATTTCTTCTTTGCAGCACAGGTGTAGGGCAAAACAGCATGCTTAGTATCTCTGCGGAGACTAAGGTTCTCCTAGATCATCTCCAGGAGCTCTTAGAAAAAAAAAAAATGCTCCTCTCTGCCAGCTCAGATGGTGACAAAATATTTCAGTTCCGTTCTTCAGGAACACAATGTAAGTTACAATTCATGAAAGAAAAAAACAAGCTACAACCCTGACAATAAATTCACTGCTTCAGGGGTGGAGATATATTCCTGCGATCGACTTGATGCAAGACCTCTATCCTAAAGACTCTGCTGAAGGGTCAGGCAACTGTGATGGAAATGACTATGGAGTACCACAAAGATAGTTTGCCTTCCATGTTCCATGGATCCAAAGGGATCCAAAGGGATCCATGTTCCTGATCCTCCATGTCTCTGACAACAAAATAGACCAAAAGTAAGAGTACATTAGAAAGCAAGAACTAAGAAAAACAAATTTGCCACGCAGAAAATTATGAAAGAATTCTGTCGAATTCATGCAGTTTCCAAAGAAAAAAACATCTAGCATTTCAGGATTTTCTGCAAAGTTTTCCCTATGTCATACTGCACCAAATGGTAGCAAGACAGACACCATGCTATGTATATAATCTGTTCCCAAAAGAAAACTTTGCATTGGTCCAAAAGTAACAGCCTGAATCCATAACACCAAAACAGCTGTACCATCACAGCTTTCACTGATAACACTTTCTGCAATACCTTCAGCTCTGCAATCAGCACAGACCTGGGGAATGCCTTCCAGAAGTGACTGAATTAGAAAACATGAGACGAGAACACTCTTTTTCAGAGATCAGGATTTTACTATTATTAATGTAAAGATAGATGAATTCAGAAGGTAAGATTACAGTTCTGGTAGTGAATTTTCTAGTAGAAATGTAACACTCACTTTAGCCTTTTATCAGACAAGTCTGTCCACTAAACGGAACAACCCTAATTCTTGTCAAACACCACAGATTTTTAAGGCCCTCCTGCATTTATTAATTGTTTTTTAACTCATAGTTATTTTTTAGGATGCTGATGATCCTGTTTCACACGCCTTTTACACCTTAAATGAACTTATTGATCTATCAAGGACAATTTGCAAACAAGCAGGAGTGTTCACTAGCAAGTAAATCAGAAGACCATACTGCTTAAGGAGTAAAATTGTGCTAGATAACTGAAAACATTCTCCTCAACTGGGAACTTTTGTAAAAAGTAATTAAGTAGTTAAAGTTTAAAAAAAAAAAAAAAGTTTATTGTACAGATACTCATCCAACATCGGCATTCTGCAAGTTTTAATTCCAGAGTGTTGATTTCTTTCCCAGACATTTCCCACACAATAACTATGATGTTTACATAAAACAGAATATATTGTGTTGAATTACTACTTTGATTGCTAAAGAAAAGACCAATTCACTGTTGGGTAGAAACTCAATTTTGTCATTATGTTATTCAATTTATAAAGGAGTTTTCAGGTTGGGGGCAATCCCACATAAAAAAATATATACTCTGAATATGGAAAATGAAGTATTAAGTCCTCATAGGTCACTTTAAATTAAATAGTCTCTGTATGCAGAGCACTGTACTTATCAAAATCCAAATAACTAAACAGGACACATCTACCTAATTTCTTCAGTCATCAAAATTCATTCATGGCAGTCAGGTAAAGTTGTTAAACCAACACTGCAGGAGGACATGACCCTATAACCATGGCACAGAGACTTTCCTCTTCCCAGAGACAGGACAAACTTCATTATTTGAAGTCTATTGTCCTAGAAAGCACGCATGCAAACGAAACTTGATGTGATTGAGAAAGCTGGAGGGGAAGCACAGCTCAGCCTGGGATGGGAAGTTCACAGCAAACACGCCAGCTTGTAGTTTTTTTATATGCTGCATCTGCTGCCGTTGAGCATTAATATCATCTCTAAGAGCTCACCTCCAATAAATAGTTTCAGCAAGATCTTTTTTCTTCCATAGCAGCAAAGCAAGGCAGGAGGAAAAAAAAAGAAACAACTACCAACCTTTCCTCACAGTTTGTAGCTAAATAAATCCTGAACAGTATCTCATGCAATAAAGGCCTTTTTCCAGACAGAGCACTCTGCCTGCTTTAGTTCCAGTCATCTGCAAAAAATACATGTGTTAGTGCTTTTCACAAGAAGCTAGAAGACAACTCCATAATGGGAAGTTGGCAGCCAAAACACAAGGAAAGCTGGTAGCCACCTCCCTAATGAATGACTAGAGCAAGTATTTTTATCATCTTTAAAAGCACATGCTGTTCAACTAACGGTTTGAAATGTTTTATGAAGCTTCATATCAAGTCTGCAGAAATGTCAACATTAAATGTGAAAACCTTTGCAGAAAAAAATATTCACTACGCTTTCACTCTTCAAAATGGCAGAGATCTCAAAACATTGTCACTTGTACGGAATTGCTGCCTGTCTGTACATTTGCATGTGTAGACAAAAACCCACAAGGAGATCAAACTTGCAAGATGCTGCAATTGCTCCATAACAAAACATGTCCAAACATGCACTCAGCACACCTGCACACGTATAACTTAGAGCCTTATAGGAAATAGCTACCAAATACTCTGTCATCAGCAAGACCATAAAAGGTTCAGAAATTCAAGTTACGTTTTCACCAGTTCCTCTGCTCAGGAGTCATGAAAGTAAAGCAAAATTCTTCCAGTAGGCTGAGTAAGACCTTACACAGTACAGATTTATTTTCCCAAGTGCAAAAGGATCCTGTAGGAGATGGCATAGAAAAAAAAGCAGTGAGGAATCAAATGAGCAGCTGAGATCTATAATTCAACAAGTCATAACCCAAAGGTTGAGCACTTGGCTATTTATTTACTTATTTGTTTACTTATTTAATAAAAGGTGGGAATATGAGTGCATTTTGGAAAATACTTGACAATTTAGCACATTTCTACACAATAAACCTTAAAAATCAAAAATCAAAACTAAGAGGATAGGAATTCCGACAAGATTTACATTAAATAATTTTAAAGAGTTATAGATTTTTTGTGCACTGTAGACAAGCCAGGGTGAATCTTCAGCATTAAGCAAGATGGGATAACCACAACAGGCCCTCACAGAGGGAAGAGTTCAAGAATAACTTTGCTGTAGTTAGACACAGAAGTGAAATTAATCCAAGTTTTGACAGAGAAAACAGCTGGCAGCAACTGTGGTGCAGAGGGCAGTCCATACTTACATCATAAATAGCTTCCAGAAAAACCACTGGACAGCACAGCAATGGGTCACTAAACGATGCCCAAATGAAAAACAAGTTTTACTACACACACTTCTGGAAAGGTGTCAAATAGTAATGCTTTATAACTAAAATCCCAACAGTGTGTGTCAAAAGGAAGTTTTTGTAACAGCTCTCACATGAGCTGCACCTAACTAAACCATATCAAACCTGAAGCTTCTAATAAGGTCAGACCAAACCCCTGTACACACACCATAGAACGTGTCCACATCCTTATACTGAATGCAGGATACCTTTAAATCGAGAACAACAGCAGAAAGCACAGAAATACATGAAACGTGGAAGTAAAGGATGAGTCCCTCACTCTCCCGTCACTGCTCTCACTGTTGCTCTTTTAAAGTTGTTGCTTTAAAACAACAGGGAAGCCACTGGGAGAATTAATTGATAAGTTTTGCTGCAACTGGTTTGTATGTTTAATTATCTTGTCATATAAATCTGTCTTGTATCAAGAGATACTATGCAGACCATCTCCAGACATGGTTAAATAACCTGAGAGAATAAACACTTCCTTACAGTTGCAAGAATTTATTGATATGCTTAGTTGTCTTGTAATATATAACTGTTTTAGGTCAGCAGATAACCTGAAGGAAGTCTCCAGACATGGTTGGATAACCTAAAAAAATAAAGATTCTTTGAGGACTTACACAGTCCTTTGTCTAAAACGAGTCTTTATACCTGCTGCTTTTGTAAGATAGGATGCCTTTTTTAGAAGAGCATCCAATTCAGCGTTGAATTGTAAAATAAAATTATTATTGCCTTTGCTTCGGAGACTTTGTCCTTTTCAATATTTTACCAGTGAATAAGTGTTTCTCACACCCTGATGCTCCAGCATCAACTTCACCTGCCAGCTTCTCCAATTACTGCAATTTATTTTCCTGGGCAGAAGGATAAAGTTATTGCTCCTGCCACCAATAACTGCTAACAGAGCTCAACTATGTAGTATGGTATATGTGAAAAGTGACACTTTACTCATCTCTGGTCTGGATATTTGTGCAATATTTGAACTCCATATGCACAGAAATCCCAAAATGCTTCTGTCAGTTTCAGATTAGAAATTTTACAAGAGGCCAAGGAATAAATCATAGGATATTACCACGTGTGTAAAAGAGATGCACTGTCAAACTTACTAACTCTGATCAGGAAAAATACTTTGACCTTAAATTTATTGACACAAAAGCATGTGAAAGACTCAACGCTCTAGGATATCAGAACTTTACCTAAATGAGTTTCCAATATGGATACCAGTGGTGACTGGCTCCTAAATCAAAGATCACTAAATGATCAAAAATCAAAACAAAAATTGAAAAAAAATCAAATCAAAACAAAAATTTAAAAAAAAAATCAAATCAAAACAAAACAGTTGAGCAACAGCAATTTAGGATAGCCAAGAGCAACCACCACATCCCCATGAGAAGCACAAAGCATGAAAGAAGCATCTTGCAATCCTACCCAACTATGCTAACATAACTTAAAAACAGGAAACAACGCCATTTGTTTTGTCTTCCAATGCAACTTTGACATTTCATACCATTTTCAAACAAAAGACAAAATACAGAATATAACAGAGTAAAAGATTACTTACATACCTTATGATTTGATACAAGAATTAGCTTAAATTTACTATCTCAGTTTCAGAGGAAAGTCAAGCTGGTTTTGTTTCTAAATAAGCACAATGTGTATAATCTTACAGGGCAAGTACCAGCCTACAGAACTCTGTTTCAGCTGTATTACCATGTGCTCTGCATTTCTGATATAAGGTATCCTCACAAGAGAGAGGATAAAGCAGTTTCTTGCATAAATTGAGCAATACCATGAAGGTATTCACAACTCTTCTTATCAGGAAGTGTAGCAATAGGATGAGGGGTAACAGTTCTAAGCTGAAAGAGGGGAGATTTAGATTAGGTATGAAGAAGAAATTTTTTCCTGTGAGGGTGGTGAGGCACTGGAAGAGGTTGCCCAGAGAAGTTACGGATGCCCCATGCCTGCATGAGCTTTAAAGTCCCTTCCAACCCAACCATTCTAAGATTCTAACCTCTCTTAGAGACTCTTTATATATCCTACACTGTGACTATTCTCACTACTTTGATGATACAAAAAGCACTTTCTGTAACAGAATAGCAATACAGAAGTTCAGTACTTCATTCAAACTTCATTTCCAAAGGGAAAGTTATTTTATAAAACATTTGGATATGTTAAGTTTCTACTACAACTTCTGGGGATGAGGCAACACTAACCTTTGAAGAACTTTATAAAACGGGAAATACTGATTTTTGCTTTGCCCATCTTCCCTGAATCCATTAACAACAGCTTATATTCAAGTACTGTCCCTACTTAAGGCATCAGCCAAAGGATCCACAACTCTGCCTTGGTAGCCCAGGCATATTCAGCATACTCAGAACTCTAACTGCATATGTTAGGGTGGGTGAGAAGTGGGGACAAAAAGGGAGCAGAAGACTAAAGCTGATCTATAACTGATAACAAATGTTGTAAAATAGAAATCTAAGCATGGGTTCCCTTCTCTAAAACAAGGCAAAATAAAAAAAAAAAAAAAGAAAAAAAATCAATTCTAGCCTAGTAGCTCAATTGTGGAGCTGTTGGGACAGTGACAATCTATGTTATAGAATCATGGAATCATTTTGGTTGGAAAAAACCTTTAAAATCACTAAGTCCGACCACAAACCTAACACTGCCAACTCCACCACTAAACCACGTTCCTAAGTGCCATACCTACATGTGCTTTAAATACCTCCAAGGATAGCAACTCAAACTCTTCCCTGGGCAGCCTGTTCCAGTGCTGGACAACCCTTTCAAGTGAAGAAATTTTTCCCGATACCCATTCTAAGCGCCACACACATTTCCCCCCACCCCCCGGCACAACTTGAGGCCATTTCCTCTCATTCTTTCACTCCTTACTCAGGAGAAGAGACCAACACCGGCCTTGCTACAACCTCCTTTCAGGCAGCTATGGAGAGCAATAAGGTCTCCCCTCAGCCTTCTCTTCCCCAGAGCAAACAACCTTGGTTCCTTCAGCTGCTCCTTCTAAGACTTGTGCTCCACACCCTTCACCAGTTTCATTGCCCTTCTCTGGACATGCTAGAACTCAATGTCCTTCTTGTAACAAGCAGCCCAAGAGTATTTCACAGCACTTCAGATGCTCCCGAGTACAGCAGGACAAGCACTTCCCTAGTCCTGCTGGCCACACTACAGCCGATACAAGCCAGGATGCTGTTGGCCTTCTTGGCCATCTGGGCACAGTGTTATATGAACAACAGAAGAACCACAAATTTCAAGGATGTTGCCTGAAATGACTACAACACAACTAAGGCATGACAAATTACACAACAATCTGAAGGAAATGCTTCAGCTTTCACCAGTGAACATACTGGGTCTGTGCAACACAGGAGGGGAGTTACATACAGCATGTACACCTACATATATGGAATTGCCCTATGGAGAGAAAAATCAAACAACTTAAAATCAGCTTCAAATAAAAAAGAAGGTACGCCACACTTCTGTGATAGTTATCTTGCAACAGGATCATGCAAGAGCACTACCAACAAATCTCCTAAGAGATATGCTAGTTAGAAAGCAAGTCAAAACCACAAGACACTTAAGGGTTATTCTTGATAGCCAGAAGACAGACCTTCAGGTTTGACAACTGAAAAACTCTTGAACCCAAAACAGTGCCGTGAATTAGCAGTGAATTAGCAGACTAGCCATCAACACTTCCTACCATGACAACCTCAGCAGTGCAGAACAAGCCCCTTTACTGCTGTGGCTTACGAGGGAGATGGGCTCTGCCAAGAAATATCACCTCCAGCTCCACTTGGTATCCAGCACAAAGCCTTAGCATCTCACATCCCGATGAAAGGAAAGGGCATTCGGTGCCCTCCCATAAGACTTCACCACACATATATTGTGCTGTTTCTTTAAACCAGCATAGAAAGAGAATCATGGCAGCACGTCACCCACCCAGTTACAGTTCCTGAGCCGCTGTGCCACTCAGAGCAGTGAACAAACTGATGCCACAGCTGCTGGGGAAATAGGGAGCAGGAGGAAAACAGCTGCTACCATTTAGAAGAGGGAGCATAACTGTAACATTGCAGCATTTTGCCTGAAAGGGACGTACAAGCAGCTACTCCAGGTCCTATCACACTTAAGAATTTATAGACTAAAGTTATCTACTCCTTTCCTCCAAATTCTCAGTCCCATGGAGACTGGATTTGCTCTGGAGAGGTATGAAGTAAAAAATAATACTTCATTTACTAAAACTCATCACTTGAAACCTTATGCTGAAATTATATATGAAGAGATTACGGCTACTGTACTGCACATAGCTAGGAGTATATGCTTTAGTACTTCAAATGCAACATTTATTCTGATTATCGAGGAAATGTAATAAAATATATAAATATATATAAATACATAAAATATTCTGGTTATCAAGGAAACAAAAGTAACATGCTGAACGTACATTGCAGTGTTATACTACTAAAATATTTAACGTGGCAGCATTATATGAAGCTTGGAGATGAAAACCAGCAGAATTCACAATTCCTCCTCTCTGGCATCTCAGGAAAACTCACAGAAACTATTACCCAACTGGGCTCAGACAGTACAGGCAGCAAAAGGGTGGTCTGACGGCAGGCAGACCACTGAATATTCAGCGGCAGAATATATTAATTACTCAGCTTGACACTGGAGGATGAACATGGCACGTCTATCATGTCTATCGTTCTGCACTCCAGCTGTACCGGCTTTACGGCTCAACCTTTAGCACTAGCTGGTACAAACTGTCCTGGCTGCTCACAAGACTTAAAATGTGCATGCCTTTTAAATCAGATTACTCATGCAGCAAGCTTGGAAGCAAGCAGAAAACAACCAGGATGATGGAAGAAAGTAAAGTAATTAACAAACAACCCCTGACAGCAAACAAAACAAAAATTTGGGGAAAAAAGGCACCAAATGTGAAAGCCTGACAGCTATGGAGCACAATTGCCTGACTAGGTCTACATTTCACCAGGCTGACAGGGAAGATGAAATAGTTGTCCTCTTGCCGGTTCCACCCTCTGACCCCTATACGTCACCAAAAAAAAAAACCAACCCAGAAGATACTACCAGTTACAATCATCAACTTACGCAACTGCCACGCAGTTGACCTCAGTTTATGCATTTTTTAAGTACAAAATCAACAAGCAAGCAACTTGTTTGGCAGGCATTTCAGCGAAAGAGGCTCTTTTAGTAAGCTGTCTTAAAAATAATCATCAGATTTAAACAATTACTTTTCTGTGGATCCCACTAAAGAGATGGTGCTTAAATACTCAATCAGAGACTGGAGGAGTCAAATAAAGAGACTTTTAAGTGACTAGCCTGCATCTTTTGAAACAGAAACGCAGGCGACAAGACTGCTACACAGAAACCACTCATCCCTGCAAAGAAAAAAAAATCATAGGTTGTTACAGAAAAATATGCACATTGGTCTTTTTTTTTTTTAAATTAAAAAAAAAAAAACTTCTCTTGAAAGCAAAGGCACTTTGAGTCACAGATTCTGAAGCTTCTAGAGGAAAAATGGATTAGTAGAATAAACTGACCACATACAGAATCTCTGTAAGACAGCAGTAGGATAATGGTATTTTCTGTGTAAAAGGAAGGCACAGCAGAAAACCCTAACCTAGCAAAGCAATGTTTTTAAGGCAAAAGATTCAGAGACTTGAATCACAACACTCATGCTGGGACATTCCATACTTCTCTAACAATTTGCAGCCTCTCTATTTTTGGGAGATAGATTTTTTTTCCTCTATTCTTAGTACTTTCTCTCAAGAAAAAAAAATAGATAAGAGAATATAATTTAAAATAAAATAGGAATTACCCTAGATGGCAGAAGAAACCCCTTTCTCCTCCTTTAAAGCTCTCTAATTAGCACAAGTGATGAGAACGGTCACAGAGGCAGATCAGGATGCATATTCCTGAAAACATGAAGAAGTTCATATGGAAGACTGGTTGATGTTGCTTCACAGCTACTCACAAACATTAAAAAGAACCTGATCCTGGTGATGGAGGGATTTTTGGTTTTAAGACTTCTGCTTTCTCTTTGACTTTTAAGTCAAGAAAACAAACCTGTCTGTCCTAATGCAATATTCCTTCGTTCCTCATAACTTTTATATTATGTTGATAGCTGCAAAACCAAAACCTTTAACAAATGCTTATCAAAGTTTCTTATCAAAACACACAGATTAACTGTGACACAAGAGTCATTCAAGCAGTGAAGAACACCCTAAAATTAACCTGGGTAATAAAACTAATCCCACATTTCAACAGATAAGGGAGTGGCAGAGTTATTGGACCATGTAGGATATCTATTTCCCTAAAGCAGGCCTTTCAATCTGGCTCCCTCAGTAGCTTCTTCCTTCCAACACTCAAGGGAAAAGGAAAACCTACAACTCAAGCTAACATGAGAGAGGCACAGACTTTCCATATATTATAAGTCATAAGGTGAAAGCAAGAGCACAAGAGACAGACTGACCGCCAGCATAGTGATTACTCAGCTAAGACAAGTCACACGACAGCACAAGGTTCAACTACACTATTTCCCCTCTCATTTAGGTACCTAACACAGTATTAAAAAAGATGTACTATGGAAAGTTACATTTCCAATGGAAAACACATTTCTTGTCCAAGAGAACTATAATAGTGGTGTTCTCTTCCTCTCCTCCCTCAAAAACATAAAACCCAAAAGAAAGCATTACTAGAACTACTTGAACGAGTTCTGTAGCTCAAGAAACAGCAACTATAAGACCAGGCACAAAAGTGTTCCCTCAGGTTTTGGTGTCCTGTCTCACCATAACTATGCCCAAACTTATTCAGCAGACACCAACTATCAAGGTGACCACTTAGAATGCAGAATATAACGTAGGGATTTATTCTCACTCTGGCTTTCCAAGTGTCACTGTAATCTAAACACCCACATTTTAAATGCACACATTGAAGACATGCATTGTATGTACAACTACACAGACAGCTACTCTGGTTGGACATCCCACTATGCTTTCTCCATGTCACAGATGAAATATTTTACTACACTGAAAACCAAAAGTAAAACAACAAAACATAAAAAAGCAAAATCCACCAGCTAGGAGATTCTGCAAATGTTTCTTAGCTGATCTTCTTAAGGCAAGATAAACACCTATTAACATACTTGAAAAGTCCAGTCTTTCCCCTGAAGACCCACAGGCAAACCAATGCAGTCTCCTTGATCCAGCCACAATTCACAGCAGACTCAAGTTTTCAACTGATAAAGCCTGTTCTTAAAGTTCTGCTAGAATTTCTCACAGGCAGTTTCAAATGGCTAACTGGAAAAAAAGAAATCGATGAAGAGCATTTTTTAGCTTTGGGAACAGTTTACTTTGTGTGTCTGGAGCATCACCTTTATGACAATAACTCCAAGCCCTGCGAACATCTACGCATTGTTGTTACACAGCAATAACATGGATGCTCTGCCACATCAAGTTCAGTTCTTCAACAACAGCATTTTCAGGAGCATGCACGCTCCACATGCGTGTATTTAAATACCAAACACAATTCATAGAATATTGTGACGCAGGTATCGCACAGCAAGTTTTTGAAAAGCTAGCAGTACTTCTCTGATGAAAGAGAAAAGTCTATCAAGACAAACCAAGTACGCTTCCATTTGCTCAAACATTATTTCAGATAATTCACAGCAAGGAAGGGTCAGCAATCACAGTTTTCTACCTCACTTTAGCTGCACTGCTGATTTATGGTTGGGGGACTACACTATCAGTAAAACATCCATTAAAAAAAAACCATGAAAGACAGTAAAAAGTCTGTAAAACAAAGAGCTAGCCTCATTCAACTTACCACACACGGCCTCAAGCTCCACCAGGGGAGGTTCAGGCTTGACATCCGGAAAAAATTTTTCACCGAAAGGCTCATTGGGCACTGGCAGAGGCTGCCCAGGGAGGGGATTGAGTCACCTTCCCTGGAGGTGTTTAAGGGACAGGTGGACAAAGTGCTGAGGGGTATGGTTTAGGGAGTGTTAGGAATGGTTGGACTTGATGACCCAAAGGGTCCCTTCCAACCTAGTCATTCTATGACTCTATGAAATAAAAGAGCAAGGTAACTGGAAACCCTAAAGTGTTCAGTAAATGCTTTTGTCAGGGACAGCTGGAAAAGACATTTGTTGATTTCTGTAGGAAGCAGGAGCTTCCAACCTATACCTAACAAAGTAAATCAGAAAAATTTCTAACAAATAGGCGTCCGTAAACAGTTAGCCGACTTCAAAGACAGAGGTGGTTGTAGCTTGTCCTCAGGGCTGCAGTGAACAACCTGAGGCACCACATCAGCATTAGCGACTACCGTACTGGGTCACAACATCTAACGCAACATTTTCACATTAGGATGAATGAATAACAGATGCATTCAATGGTCAAGCATGCTTAAATCCCCTTAAGAAATAAAATCTGAAATAAAAATTTAGGACAAGGTGGCAGTTTCTAGTTTCTTGATTCTTCTCCTGCTCCTCACAAATAAAAGTTCTTTATGAATGCTGCAGAAAGCTGCAAGATATGTGAAAGATCTCATGGCCAGCTAACACATTTGCTTTAAAATTCCTTGCTAATCTCATCTTCTAGTCCCAGTTATAACTGAAAAATTAAGGATAAAAAAAAATAATTCCTACACTAAAAGTTCCTCAATGCATTTCTTCCTTCATTTACTAATGCTTCTTCTCAAGTCCAGGTTTTATACTAAAGTTACTCCTGAAGCAGGGGAAAAGGACCATCATTTTAACATATCGGCTGTGATATTCCAAAATAAATTCCATTCTTAAGCAGCATTGCACTCTACAGTCATTACTCAAATTACCACTTTCTACTCTGCCCATTTAAAGTGGCACTTTTCCATGACTTAAAAGAACAAGACACAATACAAGAACACAATCTACAAACACAAGTCAATGAAAACCACTTGGTTCAAGTTCTAGGCTGTTTTGACTATGTCCAGTATGGAACAGTACCAAGTGTTACAGACCACGGCACTTTGCCTGATTCACAGACTGTTCACATACAACACCTCTCTTTTTCTCAGACACTTTGCTGGGTCAAGTTTGCAGGTCAGCAAAAGAGAACGTCTTCTTGCTGGATGGGAAAGCAGTCATATAAGCAGCACCTTCCAGATGCCGCGGAGGGATATAAGAGGCAGCTGAAGCAGCTCAGTGAGGCTCAGCAGCACAGGCCAGGGCACTAGTATAGCCACAGCAGGTTTGTGCTTGGTCTTACCATTATCGTGATGATTCAAGGCTTCCCGCATCTTTAAAAAATTACAGTATGGTGGCAGTATTGTTTGTCACTGCACAGATGAAGGCTATGCTGGCACGAAAGTCTCAGGCAGGATCAGTCAGAAGCTACGTAACAAAGACATTAATCCTTTAATGATGATTAGCTTCAGGAACTAAGGCTGCTTTACTTTTGAATTGGCCCTTTCGATCAGGACTTACCCTTTTGATAAAGCTCTAGAGCTGCATGCCTTCCATATGCTTGTGATTCCCCAGCTGCAGTGGTTCACTGAGACACCATAAAATTATAAACTCCTCTCTCTTTCTATCCAAAAGGCCAAGGTCCACGAGAAATTTTCAGGGCTGACACCAGCCAAAACAAATCTAGGTGGGGGTGAGTAATTGCATATGGTACAAATTCCATGGGGAAAAAAATAGTATGCACAGACCTGTACCTGTAACTGCCACTTCATTTTACCTCATGACAGAGATGTTTCGTAATGCTGCTTCAAAAGCAGGAGTGTCCAACTAGGAGATATTCAACAACCTTCGATCTACAGAGACTTGCTGACTCTTATTTACCTTTGTTCTTATTTGTGTTGACTGGTAGCAAGATGAGAAAATATTAATGCATGTCACTTACGGAACAGGTATCAAGGACCTTTGCTGGTCAATAATAAAACTCTCCATACTAGCCATGCAACTTCAATTCTCCAGAAGCAAGAGACCTACAACGAAAACCAACTGCAAATTGTTTTGTTGGGGTTTTTGTTTTTTCCCTCCAATTTCATTCCACCCAAGTCAGGATATTTGCAGCTATATCAGCAATAAGTAAGATGCATAGCTAAGACACAGATACGTTGTTGGAATCTTCTAGCTTACACATCTACAAGCATTTTTTTAATTATCAACAAAGGCAGAGTCAGGACCAGAGCCTCTCACCGAACAGAAGAAGAGTCCCATCTGTTTTGACTACCTGAGGAAGTGTTGAAATTAATACAAGGGGAACAGGGAAGAAAAAAGAAAAATGAAGGCAGGACAGAGGCACAAATTTGGAGAGTATCTTTCTGACTCCAAATACAGATGGCTAGTTTTAATCATATTAAAATGTATTGCTGGATAGGGTAATCTATTTATTATATACACATTTAAAGCAGACCATTATGATTCAAAGCAAAATCATCAATGCATAGTTCAAAAGAGACAATCATAGAACATTTGGTAATCTCACTTTCTCAATTCTGTAACCTCTGTGCTTCATTATGTACTCTACGATTTTGTTTTGTGTATACTGGTTACACTTTGTGGCACTATCACAGCACTACATTTCAGTCGGAAGCATACAGCCCAAAGTGCCTGTGGGCTATAGAACTGAAACATTTTATTTTATTTTATTTTATTTTAATGACACTGGAAGATGACACCTAACCACAGTCTAAGTATGAGGAGAAGCACTCCTACGGCACTTGGAGAGATACTGCACCTATATGTTGCTCTGAACAGCATTGTGAACCACAATTGAACCAAAAAACATTAAAGACCATGTAGCCCCCTGGTTTCTCCATGAATTCATTCAGACGAAAGCACGCTAGCAGCCCTGAAGAGCAGCACACAGAAGTCCAGCCAGCTACCTTGCTTCCGTATTATAAAGCAACATGAAATACATCTCCTCTCACACAGCCAGTTTCCACTTCAAAACTAAACACTGATGACCTGTACTTTCATTAACTGCTGTCTTGTTGATCCTGGAGCATTTAACACATACAAAAGCCAAAGCAAAGTTCAAACCAGGATGATAACCTCTATACATGTGACCACTGAGTATGTGGGCTGGGGAAAAGACCACACAGAGAAAGAAATCCTGTCTGCTCCAGTTCACCATGTATTTCAAAAAGCAGATGATGGAAAACATGATAGTACATTTAGTGCAAACAAAAAAAAAAGAGCAGTTTGAAACACAAAATGTGCTTCTCAAAGGATATAATTGGCAGAAATACATGCAGAAAAGCCGTTATCCAGCAGCCTTAACCAATATTTCATAAGGCATCTCCTGCTAGTAACGTTAGGAGATTTAAAAAAAGAAAAAAAAAATTCTTTTTTTCAACACAAACAGAACTGAAATGCTATTTTAGGACATAAAGCATATACACATAACACCAACAGAATTTATTTTCCAAGAAAGAGTGTGTATTAGAAACAGCCAGTTGGCAATTTAAGCAAAATAACACCTTCAACAAACATAGCGAAATCCATGTGCAGCACTAGCTCCGTTTCTGATACTTCCTCCACACGCAAATGTAACTTTACAACTAAACATGGGAACAAGATGCAAACAGCCATTCCTGGGCTTGTGCAGATCCTGTACTCATGGGAAAAGGACTCCTGAGAAGGATACACTGCGCACACAGAGGAAGCAAGCTGCAGTCTTTTTAAAAAATGAAAAGGCAAACTCATGCAGTGGCCTTGCAGGGAAAACTGGATTCAAACATGAAGCAAGCCTAACCTGCTGCTGGTTAAAGCTAAGTCATGAATCCACAGCAAGACACAGACAAAGGATGACTCTGATGACATGATTTATAGCAGCTCAGCAGCTGGCAAATGCCATGCACAGCAGTGTCCTGTGCACACGCTGAACGGCTGAGAATCCCTTGGCTGGCCACAACCTTGTCACAGCACTGGGCCACAGCTTCTTCCCAAATCAAAGTGGTATCTGCATGCTGCACATCCCAAAGGTGCCTCAGCTGGATCCTAGCAGCGAACTACCTGCCTCGCTTCCCTATGTGCATCACAGTTCAAGCACCTCAAACTCAAACCAGCTGTGGCTAGGCAGGAAATTTGAAGGAGCAGGACCACTTATTCAGAGATATTGAAATGCCCTGGGAAAACTTTAAAAAATTAAAGCAATGCAGGTCTCTCAGTACTCATGTACCTTGGCATAAATTGTGCTTTAAAATATAAATAAATATACTGCATTTGTAGGAGGTGTCCCTGCCCATGGCAGGGGGGTTGGAACTAGATGATCTTTAAGGTCGATTCCGACTCAAACCATTCTACGATTCTATGATTCTATTAATTAGGAAAGCTGGCTTTGTGTACTCAAGAGACTTCGTTTTAAATCAGCCCCTGTACAGACTTTGTCACTGACTCACATGGTGTCCCAGCTATCGCACAGGAAGGTACCTCAGCCTCTAGGGTATCAGCAGCCTAAAAGATATTGCTAAATAACACACTCAGTTATTCAGTTCACAAAGCTGGTAATGAAACAGCATACAACTACTTCACTAAAGTACACCTATGAATCTTAAATACCTGGGTTTTAAAACAGTCAGTAGAAATACCATTGTTTATACATTAAACAGAGCATTAGTTATTTTTCAAGGAAATATATATACAAAATCACAAAACCTGTAAAAAAGCCATCTATACTATAAAAAAATAGCACTTTCAGGACAGAGGGACCTATCTTTTCAGGCAAATCAGTCTATAGGCACTGGAATACTCACAATGCAACCTGTAGGCACCACTGTAACAAATATTTAATCAGATCTTCCATTATAAGAAATGGATAGCCACTATAAATCTTAAACTTGATGACTCAATACAGCATGGTTAAAGAAGGAGTAGCTTCAACTACACACATACTCTTTGTTCCATTCCTAGGTATTTAAAAGATATGTAGATGTGTTGTTTAGGGATAAGGTTTAGTGGGGGAGTTGGCAGTGTTAAGTTTACATTTGGACTTGATGATCCTAAAGGTCTTTTCCAATCAAAATGATTCTATGATTTTAAATGTCAAATGAACCAAACATATTATAATCTCATATTAAGACAAGTGTCTTCGTCTATAGTTCTGTTTCATTTCCTGGCAGTATTTGGCAAAAACATTTTTAAAGAATCTTGTTTAGAAGTTCTTTCTAAAAGTACAACAGAACAAAAATGGATGATGTTGTAACTCTACATTCACCTCTACATAACGTTAGGTAAATGCGCCAAGCTGTAATTTACAGTCATGATCTACTGTGTGGCAACTGCCAACAATTTTGGGGTTTATTATTCAGATCAACAGATACATATCTGACCTAGATCACAAGCAACTAAGCAGATGTTTAGTCCTCCAGCTGCCAAATTCTTCATCATGCTGTGAAGGGACGCTCATCAATCACACTCACAGTGCAAATATGTGAGATTAGTAAGTCAATATTTATTAGAAACTTTTAGAAGTAAGCAATTACAGGGCTTATTTTAGTAGCTTAAGACTCACGAAAACTGGAAATAGTTTAATTTATTGATAGTTGCACCTGAAATTCCTCCAGCATATTAGCCTTTAATTAGAGAAAGAAGTTGTCACAATTTCCACTCGAGCATACTATGCCATGTCACCATTTCACTATATCCTCTTTGGCAGTTAAACTACGTACGGAACTTCTACAAATGTCGGTATCCTCTTCTGCAGTACTGATACAACTCATCTAATTGAGGGGAGGGAAATTTCACGAGGTGTGGGGCAATATGCTTCCCATTCTGCTCACTCTTTTCATACTCGTAGGGCACAGATTAGATATGAACTGACAAAACCAAAAGACGTTACAGCACTTTCTAGGATAGCCAGCTCCCTTCAGGAAAAATGTGTTGACACTGTATAAATAATATTCTAGCATTTTTATAGCACTAATTCTCTCATGGATCTTTTCTTCATTTCAGTACCTAGCATTTACATACTAGTAAAATCTTCCTTTCCCTAATGAGTTTGATTTATACGTTTTCTTCTTAAAAAGTCTGACAAAATCACAGAACTCAGAAATAAAAAGACAACAAAAGATAAAAACAAAAGAGCTAAAGATACACTTGGGGGCGGAAATCACAGTACCAATTCCTGTGATGCAACTTAAATAATATGCTGCAATACAGCCAAACAGACCAAACAGAATAAGATGCAAACATTTGTTCCAGTTTATCTTCTATTTATTTTAAACAGCAACGGGTTTGATGACTCAACAAACCAGAACTAACACTTCTTCAGTGAAGCTCAACTAACCCCCTATCGCTGGACCAAAAGAAGCTCTATCTGCTCATAGCGCAGCACTGCACTGAAGCAACCTAGCAGCCAGATTTGTATAACGAATAAGGTGTGAGAGAGCCAGGTTATCGGATCAAAGTTGCTTAAGACAGCTGCAAACCTAGCTTTTGTTTGGCATTCTTTGTGTTTTCAAAGGGGTTTCAGTCACAGACACTCAAGCTCTCCTTGCATCCACAGCTTGAAAGAGTTTGGGAAAATTGGAAATACCAAAGGGAAAAAAGGAAACTACATATAACGCAAGTCACAAGCTCAACACAATTTTTTTCTTTGTGTTTTCTGTATTTGAAGTTTTACTCCACTGAAGGAATTTCATAATCCACTCTGCGGCTCCAAGCAAAACAGTAATAGGCAAAGCTATTCTGCTGAATTTGTGCAAGTCCTGCTACCTGCAGGAATGTGTAATTCAGAAAAATGCCAAAGACCATCCCAATCCCTTCTTTCCTTGAATTGTAAACTTGGGCGCAGGGATGGGGTGGGGACTAGGAAAGAAAAACCACACAGTGAACCAAATTAAAGAGCACAGGAAAGAATCATGAAGACAATTGAACAAATGGCCACATTTTGTTGAAAGCAGCCCCAACTCTTTCTGACTGTATCCCTTTAGCCTTCTTGCCACAGTAATGAACAAAGACTTCTAATTTCCCACTATCAGAGAAAAAAAAAAGTCTTAAAGCTAGAAAGCAACAACACGCAACCACGCAAAGATCTTTTAAAGGAAAGAAGAAAAGACTCTTTACTCCAGATTGCATAATGTACTTATCCTTCCCAGCCTCTCTCTTAGGAATTTGCTTATAATGTGAATAATTTCCATCTGAATTTCTTTAAAGCATCTCTCTTTCATTTATTAGCAAGCTAAATGTATTTTCATTTCTTACTATAAATGAGAAAACTTTTATGTACATAACATAGGAAGGCAATAAGGGAAAGTAATTCTTTGTGCTTTTTCTTAAACTTAAAAGCCAGCATCTGGAAGTTGTATATTCCTTGTGCAGAAATGATGCCAGTAGAAATCTCAGGTTGCTAGTGGAGTCCTTTATCTAACACGATTGTTAAATTATCTTGGTTATGTTATCTTCAGTTTCACATATCAAGCATGGGGACACTTCTGCACACTTAGGTTTTAGTTGCTCTCTTTTTCTAAACTGCTTCCCTTGCCATTACGGAAAGCAACAGCAGCCCCTAATACACTTTATCAAAGTGTACCTTATATTCCATCAAAAATAAAAAAGAGGGGAAACATTGCAGGTCAACAGTAAATAAAAAAAGATACATGTTTAAATGTTCCTGTGCCTGAATTCCCTCCAAACTAGGACAGACTGACAAGATAGGCACTTCCTGTGACTCTCAGATATTCAAAATCAACCTGTTTGCAGTACCTGACAATGTCTGCACAGCTATTGATCTCCTTATCAAAAAAGGAATACTGTTTTACTCTAATTAAATACAGAAATAACAGTTTGGCATAGAGGAACTGTATTCTTTTATTTCAGAATAGAATGGACAAAGTATCAACCAAATTTTTATAGATGTTCTTTATGCAATACTGCCTCTCAAAAACAACACAGGCAACTCAACACAAACACATTCACTGCTGACAAGCTGTGATCTGGCCACATGACTGTCCTGCCTGTATTTCAGGTATTAGCTCTGTCAGGTCTAATTATCAGAAACAGCTTGACAAGGTCTTTCACATTATTCAAAAAAGGTACGCTTGCCAAAGTCCTCGTGGAGGCCACAGCGTAAAACAAATCTCACCCAGCTCAGCTGGGTAGATTTGCTGACATTCTTTCTACATAAATTACTCCACAAAACATAATTGCTGGCTAGCAAGCCTCTAACAGCACCATCAGAAATTCAGTGACTCTGTTCTGCTCATCTGCTCATACTGCTCATCGTGTTCACAATAAAATGTATAAGATTATCTTTCTAAATGATGACGATTACAAAAATGATACTGGTTTTAATTGCACCAGTTGTGAAGGTTTCTCTGCTAGACAAGGAGTGCCTCAGGCTATTCTGCCCTCAACTTTAAATCCTGCAATTCAAATAACCCCTTCTAGGAAAGGACAACATATTAAAGAAAGTATAGGACTGATTAGTAAATTTTACTTCCCTTCGTTTCCTGTCATGGACGAGGAGTACAGAAATATCAGGATACAACACATAAGCACATATGCAAACACCAGCAGGCTCTCATAGGATCACATTACTAATATTACCACGGTTTTCAGGCTGAAATATCCAAAGGGATTAAATGTTCAGTCAATGCTTCAAGCATAAGCCTCTAACTTAAGACTATGAGGCATAATTATTCAAGGGGAAGCATACCAGCAGATCTGATTAATTCAAGAGTCCAGCACAGTGGATACATACTGCAGCCTCATATGTGCAAGACTGGAAAGAACAATATCCCCTTTCCCAAGAGACCTTACAATAAAAGTTCTGCTATAATTTATACTTCAACTCTTTTGCTTCAGAAAGAAGAGAATATACAAATAATTGTTGAAATAGAAATGACAGTTACATCTCTCAGGAGAAGAGGCAGAGCAGACACAGAAAGTAAATGTTCTGCAAGGACACAAAAGCAAACTCTGGGAAGGACAGCTCTGCTAGCCTTAGTCGTGTTCAGGTTGCATGAGACACTCCTACAACCAGGGTCTAAGAGCAAACCAATCCGTACTAATGACAACAAACATACTAATAGCATGGTAACACTAAAATTCAAATGTATACAGCGTGAAAGCCATTTAAGCATACAAACTACCATCACAACCAAGTTAATTGTGTCACTAAACCACAGAGAGAAGTCCTGAATGAGGATGGGAAAAAAAAGTGTAGAAGGGGGAGGGAGTTCCAGTGCCTGCACCTTGCACAGAAACCTTCAGCATGGGATCGAGTCTTTCACGGATAGGCTCTGGCCCATACACAAGTTCTATCAACCAGGGACTTGGAAGTTGGCATTGGCAGCAGCAGACTACATCTAACCCCAGGCACAGCACTGCAAACCATCACTAGGTTTTCCTCTGGAAGGGTTTTTCTACCTTCTACCATCAGTTTTGCACCTAGCACGTGCAAGGCCCAGAATGCAAATGTGCATCTGATGAATGCAAGCCCCAGCCCAGTACATCTCAAATATTTGTTCCTTTCCCCATCTTTACTTTTTCAGAGGAACACTTGAAGACAGAAGTGTAACTTGTACCAACACATGTTATTGACCATAACAATGCTGACAGAAGTACTGTACAACTCTGGGGTGGTGCAAGAGAAAGAAGAGGTGCACTAGGATGTCAGAGACAAAAGTCTGAAGGGAAAGAAACCTTTAGAAAAACAAAAAGAAGGTCAGATTCACTCCTTCGCAAAGACCTCTCTGGTCCTCCAGCAAAAATCCACAGCACAATTTTATGGCTTTTCTTCAGTATAGCCCATTCTTTTTAAAACAAGTGATTTGATCTCAGATTTATTTAGAGCAGCAAATTAAAACCAAACCTGAGTACCACAAGCTGATCACTCCTATTTCTATATCACAGTAATCTATATCAAAACAAAGTAAAACATACCAAAGACCAGCTTGGGAACTCCGGACAAGGGTAGTAAGCTAAGTTTTGAACAACGCTCACGGTTCCATAGATCATATAGAACTGAAGACAGGAAATACAGCATGATTTCCTAATTACAGTATGATCAAATGAACAGTGTGTTCCCCACAGAATTTTTTTTCTCTTAGTAGAAGACACATAAAATCATTATCTACTACTTCTGTATTTAAAACTTTAAACAAAGTGCCACCAAGACAGATGGGACAAATAGTTTGTACGCTATTGGCTACATAGATACAAAAGGAGAGGAAAACCACTCATCGCTTATGTTTTCTTTCTCATATAAGGTTAGCAAGAGGGGAGCGGCAGAACCTTCCCCAGCTATCTGTCTCAATTCAGAGACAAAATCCCAAAGCAGGCATCTGCAAATGGCAACCTCTGCATAAGCAGTCCTCTTGTCATGGTCTGACGTCAACTCAGAGCAAAACCATCCTCCTCTCCTCATTAGTAACAGAGATTAAGCAAGTGCTTTATAAGGCAAGTGATACTACTAACACCAAATTATCTTAGCATTAAAAACTTTGTGACTGTTGGCAACTTACAATTAAGCTAGCTTGATGACTGTTGCCCATGAGAAACTCTAGCTTGCTTCTGATTCTCATTTGGTCACCTTCTTTCCCACCACTGTGAATAAAAGACACATTGGTTTAACACACAGTTTATAACCTTCACTCCTGTTTTCCAAAGATTCGTGCTTCTCCAAGACACTTGTCCATAAGCAATCTATGAAAATCACTGGAACTAAAGAAGTAGGATTTAGATTTCAGTTCAGTGAGAAACACCTGTTTTGTGTTAGGGCAACACTTGAGTCAGGATTCACTTGCAGGGTTTTCAGATCACTTTTATTTGTTATTAGTTACCACTGTCAAGAAACAGAAAGAGAAGGATCCAAAAGTTCACTCAATTACTTTTAGGGCTGGGTAGCAGTCAGCAGGAATATTCATTGCTGGCTTCAACAGGGGTTTGGCCGATGATGAGAGATGTTAGCATCGGCAGGGAAAATTTACTTTCTTGGCTTCTATCTGCTAAAGGCTGCAGTCTCCAAATTAGGACTAAGTATGAGTCCCAGAAGGTACAGTTTAGGACTAAATTTAGGACTGGTTTCAGTAACTGTCTATTAGGACAGAGACTGAGTTGGTAGGGTCACTGAGATAGAAAAGGAGAAAAGTGAGCCAAAGCTGGCAGTGAACTTGGAAGGGCACAGCTGGCTATGCCTCCTCCTGAGGCAGACTGAAACAAGCAGGAGCAGGGAGGCAGAACTAAGTCGGGGAGCCACTGCCAGCACCAGCAGCAAGGTTAGCATGTGCACGAGCTGGGACAGACACCTGTGCCATCACCCGGCAAGGACTGCAAGGCACAAAGTGAGGTTTGGGTAAGGCAAAGCCACTGTTCTACAACTAGTACAGTGTCTGTAGATAATTGCCTGACTAGATGTAGTTCTGAATTGACAGCTGGATTTGGGGTACATTTCCAGCCAGGAGAAGCCCACACATCCCAATTCTAACAGAGCATCAAGGTATCTAGAGTCCCAGACCTTTCATACTCCCATGACTACAAAGAATTGAGCAGATGCCGTCACCACCTCACTGGAACATTCAATGTGACTGCATGCTATAACCAAGCATTTAAAATCCAACACATTCTTTTCAAATTTGCAAGTACCTACACCAAAACAGTTCTGATTACTGCTCAGGGAACTGAATAGGTAGTCTGAAACTGTCATGCAATTTACAATACAACCCTAATCTCTGCAAGCCGTCCTACAAAACAGAATATTCTAATGCATGGGTAATAAGGTTAAATGTCAAGACCTCCTAATTACTAACTCCACCTCCAATAAAGACTTGAGTGCAATCCTATCCAATCACATGGTCTCTCCCTTTACCCATCTGTAAACAGAACTAGCAGCCCAACCTATGCTTTACGCCCTTCAGATTTTTTCTTAAGTGCTATGTAGGTTAAAAGGTCTGTTTGTTTATTTTTAAGACTAAGCCCATATTTATGCACTTTAAATTGTACGTACTTTATATGACAGAAAAAACAACACTACAAATACATAGACTGGGAACTACTACCATGGGTTGTGACTGGGCTGATCATAAGTAAGTAAACTTATCTTTAATTTTTCTGATGACTTTTCCTGCTCGTAGATCCCTCTACTGAGTTTTTCGAGTGGCAACTCCAAATAAATAACTTCTTGCTATCAAGAATGCCCACCACACCAAGCTGTTCACTGTGTGATTATAGGGTAAATCAGGAATTTACGTAGAAGGGAAGTTCATTATTTCATATCCCTAACAGTATGCAGAAGGATTAGTCCTTGCCAGACAGCCATGCTTCATTTTACTTAGACACAACAGAGGGTATGCATTGAAAAGCAACAACTTACAATTCTCCCCAAAGCATTAATTACCCAGTTAAAATGATAACTATGTATCCCACCCTTCCAAAAACACTAAACCACCTCACAAAAATCCTAACTTAAGAAAACAAATGAAAATTATACTGTTTACCCACACCAAGGAATTCTCAGTTCCCTTTAGTACATAGACCCCTAAAAGGCTCCTGTCTGGCTTTGATTCAGAAAGTACCAGTAGTCCATAAAGTATCAAATGACAATTTGTGAAGACTGCCAGAAAGCAAATCCAACAGCTTTAAGCAAACAAAAAACATAGGGGAAAAAGAAAACAAATGTGCAAAATCACTCAAGAATGCTTAATAAATGAAAGCCATCACAGCAATAACACAGTGTTGTACAATATAGTACGGATTTTTTTTACTTTTTTTTTTTTCCTGGAAACGGTTAGAAAACTGTTGAACTGAAAGTGATGAAGAGCACTATAATGGGTCCCTTTCTGGAAGTAAAACAACTGCGAATAAGCAAGTAACCCTTAAAAAAAAAAAAAAAAAACACAAAACAAACCCCAAAAAACCCCACAAGCAATAAACCCTACCACACCTCTCCTAAGAATAGAACTGTTGCACTGTTTTTCTGGGACATTAATAATTATTGGCAATAATGTATCCCATCAGCTGTTTTTAGGGGTACAAAAGCCCTGGCTTTCCCCTCTACTTGTTATCCTGTGAGTAAAAATTTAACTGACACTGGCAACATTGAAGGTCTTGTAAGGGAGGGATACAGCTCGGAGAGATGGCAGTTTACTCTGGGGGAAGAAAAAGAAGGAAAAAATAGCCTAGGAAAAACATTCCTATTGGTTTTGTCATTAACTTGCCGGCAGAGATCCCTTTCCACTGTAACAGTGGGCTGTGGCAATGCCATCACCAGACAGCATCTGTTCTGCTTTTGCTTTCTGAGTAAGTTACTCCTGCTCGATAAATGACTACTGAGCAGGAAAGAGCAATGGCAGATGCATGGAAGCTAATGAAAAATTATTTTTAAAATGTAAACCATACCTCTTCCAAAGCCTAGCAGGGGATTAGAGGTACATACCTCAGAGAGGACTTGATACAGCTTTCATTCTGTCTTAGTAGCTCTATCTCAAATTCTCTTAGGAACCCTGAGCATGCCTGCACGTGCTGAGACGTATATTATTAGACCTTTCCTGCTCTTCTTCAATATTCAAATTAGAACATTCACATAAATTTCCTCTGTAAATTTTCACCAGAACAGGCAGCTAAAGACGTTAAATGAGATGAGGGAGGCAGCAATCTCTGGCAGGCTATGGTAGGAATAATCTAAAAAGTCACAATATTAACACCTCTCAGAAAGGAGATGGAGAGAGAAGAGACAGAAGCACAATCTGCTAAGCTGATGTCAACTATTTTCCAAGCAAAATTCCTTCCTGGCATCCTCCAGCACCTCTGCTTGTCACTCTGGGAATGCCACCCCAACCCACCCATGGAGGCACTCGGAACGAAACTCGGCAGCTGCTCGTATCTCTCTCAGCCACTACACTAATAATAGTGTCCAGGAAGCAATGTTCCAATAAGGCCATTCAATAATGTCCTTGTGAAACATGAGATCAGCTTCTGGCCACTACTAAAATACAGGAATTTTCCATCTTTAAAAGGGAAATTGAAGGAGAGGGCCCCAGGAAAAAAAAAAATCTATGATGAACAGCAGCATCCTTTCTCAAAAGATAACTCCCTTTACACTGAAAGACACAAATTCTGTTTACAAAGATATAATTTCAAATCTGAAACATCAAAAGCATATGATCCCTTTCGTCTGCTCACAATCCTTTGAGATCCTAAAGGCAAGTAAATCATAGCTATTACAATAGGAACAGAAAAGCACGTACGGAAAGCTTTATTTATAAAATGATTGGAATTGAAATAACTGTTGACAAAATCGTTTGATGCTCTTGGGGCAGCAGAGATATTTTTGTTTCAGCAGTGGCTTTGCTTGTTTGTTTCTGTTATGTGTTGCTTACAAACACTGTCAAGTTCCATTCAGAGAAAATTTTCTCTGTACCAGAGAGAAACTGGGGGGAGACAAAAGCTTTCCGGTTTAACTTAATGTGGTCCAGTTGCATGCTCCACCCAAAATAAGACTGCTACTTTTCTTGACCAAAATCTCAATTCCTCACTTTATTTTTAAATGCATCAACAGTAACAATGCTAAACATTTTCAAGAAGGTATCAAAGCCATCTTCCTTGTAAACACTTTTAATTAAAAGAACTACAAACAAAAGACACAATGAGGACAAAAACTTCTCAATGAAGCAAGCTTTGCAATAACTTCACAAATCTGAAGAGGATTTCATACGAAGAGCATTATAACAAAGAGCATTATAACAAGGTTGGCATACCTAAGTTCTTCTTCACGTATGGATATTTGCTATTAAAAAGTGAATGACGATATGCTATAAACTTCAGAAAAGGCAAACTGCAGACTTAAAATTTCTACTTGAATAATCTCCATGGCAAGGGCAGAACAGCTGCTTCCCGAGTTCATACTGCCATGCCTTCCGTACCGACATGTCTAAAACATGACTGCAAGAGAATACAGGACATTCCCCCATCAGGCTCTGTATGAAGCTAATTTACTTGAAGAAGATATTAAAAAAAAAAAAGTTTACAACTACCACACAATTCAAACAATGCCTACAAAAAAAGAACAGTGGGTACAAGCTCACCTAATGACTGGTACACAACACTTCTCTATGATGTTTCAGCATTCGTAAAATGTTTTATAGATACATGTCAGCAAGTTTGAAGCAATAGCTTAAATAATGACAGAAACGAAAGATATAAGAAGGTGAAGGGCTTGCCCAAAGCTGCTCACAAAGTTGCGTCTCTATATACAGCTTGCTCTTCTGTTCATACCATTAAATTATCCACGTATACAAAAAGACAAAACATTTTTGGCTTTAATGAAAGAAGCTTAGCATGAAGACATGTCATCATTCCATTAAATTCACTTGTTTGCTGCTTAGCATTTGGTCAACACTGTGCAAACAAAAAGCTCCATCACTACATGTTCTTTTTTTCCATGTTGTGTTACAAGAGAAGTAAGTAGTGATCCACACAGATAAAATGTGGAGGGAAAATGTAAACTGTATTGTGCCTGCCTTCAGTCAAAAATCTAATCATACAAAAGATGAAAATTTCACTACCCTTGCAGGTGTGAACCACATCCACTACAGAAAGATCATCAGGAATGACAGCAATCTAAAGCAGCAATTTAAAAGAAAAAAAAAAAAAAAGCAAACCTATCTACAAGACAAATCATGTTGCATGTAAATATAAGGTATTTTTGTAACTAAAAAGAGGAATTCATACCTGAGACAAAAATCCAATTACAGACATATGAAAGTGGTTACTAGAGGCAGGAAGGCAAATAAAAATTCCAGAGAAAAGAATAGTTTCTGTTGAGTCTCAAAGCTATATTTTCAAAATAATATTTGCATCTGAGTCAGTAGCTTGAAGGAGTTCTACTTCTTAAATAGCAGATAATTACTTTTAACACGTGTAAGTCAGTCACCATGATTACCAGGCCAGATACAGACACAACCCTTCTCATGGGTCTTCCAAGTTGCTAGTCATTAAATCGCAACCCTCCAGGAGAGCATTTGCAGTAATCAATTCTCTCAGAGCAGGTTACGCTACTTGAACTCTACCTAGAGATAACAGCCACCAGTCCTCAGGTGCTTCAGCTCTGCAAGGGATGGGTGAGTTTATCCGAGACACAGAACACATTTCAGCTCTTCTTAAACCACCATATCCTGCCTAATGTAGGTTTATAACTCCTTCAATAGGCAAAATTCATCTGAACTATGTTCCTACATAGACATTGTCTTAGTTCATTATATTAATTACACAAAAACTTGAGCTGAAGGTCTTTATAAAGGATTTATGGAGAAATGAGGCTATGTTCCACAGCAAAAAAAACTGCATTAAGAGGAGAGATACAGGTGCCAACAATAAATTTTCATGCTTGACTAGCTAATTCCCTACTCCTCATGGAGGGAAGCCTTTCCCCTCAGGTGCAACCCTGCAGAACCTCACGGGAAGAGCACTAATGGTGCTGCTGGTAGAGACACAGATGTGTTCTGCTAAAAAAAAAAAAAAAAAATACTGGCCATAGCACAGAGGAGTGTTTGCAGATTCTTTTTAGCATTAGAAGTTTTTAATTCTAGAAGTAAAAGAAATAACAAAAGATGCACTACATCCAGGCAGTTTTATTTCTTTTAGCAAACGTGCTGAATCTGCTGGAACAGGGGAACAGAGGCACAACAGAAATTTGAAACTGCATTTTCAAACGACTGAAAGCACAAAGAAAAATGAGGCACAATTAAAGTACAGTAATATTATCACAGAGCAAGAGTGTTTAAGAGAAGACTGGAAGAAAGTCAGCTTTGTTCCAGAAAAAGCTTGCAGGCTGAGGAGTTGGACAGACAAAAGCCTTGGAGAAACAGTCCTTTGGCTTGTAACGGAGCTTGTCAATTGGACTGAGCCTTTTCAACAGAAAACACACAACCTGATATTTTAATAGGAAAAAAAGTACTGACAATGTAAATTATACTGTTTTTTTCTCAGAGCACTGATGTGTTTCAAAGGCTGAAACCGCACAGCTTTCACAGTCTGCTAATCCACAGAAGCTACAAGCTTGGTCTGGTGATGAATTTCCAAGAACAGTGACCTGCTGCCACACTGTTTTGAAAAGTTTTTCTCAAGTCCTCGGTGACCTGGCAGCACACTCCCTCCACCTGTTTGCAAGATCACAGGATTGTTTTAAAGAAGCATTTTCTAAGAGATCATGTTTTCATTTAAATCTGCTACAAGTTTCTTTATCAAATTTAACTTTTTGTTGTTCCACCACATCAACATTTAAATATTATTAATATTTTTCAAAGCATGCAACTCTTTCTAGTGACTGACAAAATCGCAGACTAAGCCAAATGAGCAAAAAATAAGCTGCTTTCTGCTCGAGAAGACCACCCAGCTTTCGAGATCTGATACATTAGAGTCTAATTTTTTCTTAAGGCCAAAGTGCTACAAGTGCCACACAAGCTTCAGACTTTTCACCATGAGTTCATTTGCCACTTCTAAGCCCATATACAACTGCCTAATGGAGGAAATAGACAAATTTCAAAGCTAAAAAACACTCACCAGCAACTAAGTGGCTGAAAACCTACTGCTGGACACCACACACAGTAGAAAGTCCATGGAGGCCCAGGTCTGATACACAGTCCTGTTCAGTTTCCTTCTGGATATTTAATTTTCCTGGCCAAATTAAACAAAGCATTTTTTTCCTCTTCAAGGACATGTAGTCCTGACCGGCCAGGTGTACATACAAAAGCTGGACAGAACTAAGGGAAGTTATAACAACGCAATCTATTGAGAGGCAAAGCCTTCTCTCTGACCCACCTAATGAGCAGATAACCCCCACCTGGCCAGTCCTTCCACCTGAGGAGGCAACAACAGGACATTTATTCAAAGGTGTGGACAGTAGTTAAACCACAATCCATTTAGTAACACTGTGATTTTCCATGTCTACAGATTATTTTTCCTTCTCACTGCTCCTTTCCCACAGAGGACAACCCCAGCATGAATGATTTACAAGAACGTCTGATTTGGCCTTGGCCCATGATGGACACATTGTTTCTGAGGGCTGGGATGTTTTCTCTCTATTTTTACCCTGAAAGATGAGCAAACACTCCAGAGGGGAAAACAAAACAAGAGGAGGAAACAAAAACAGAGCAGCAGTAAAAGGCACTGACAAAGAGCAGGGTGGCTGAAAGAAGCTCTGTAGATAGGTGCAAGTAGGTATGGAAAAACAACATGACATTGAAGTTGTCTGCTGAAAATCCCCCAAAATGTCTATTAGAAAAAGAGTTTGAGGATAGCACAAACCCAGCCATATACTTCCCTTCCCAGTATCTTAATTTCCAGTAAGATACCCAAAAATGCACTTTGCAGAGTAGGCATACATCTATCCCAGATGGATAACATGGGGCAATTTAAATTGCAGCCACTGTAGCCACCCTCTCCTCCATCAGTTACACACAGAGGGCACAACCTTCACAGCAGCTGCTGGGATGAAGCATATGTGCATACCTCAACTTATTGTAAAATGTGATGGTTTTGTTTAAACTTAGCAAAGAAGATGGTTTTGACTTAGCAACAACACAGATTTTGGTGCTTATTAAAACTGACAACTACAGTGGGTGGCAGAAACCATCAGTAGAGAGAGATGTTAAATTCCCTGAATGGTAGTTTCTTAAACTATTCTGCCAATATATGCCCAAGCTCATATGATCATATATCTTACACTTGGTACATATTCCAGGAAAGCATTCAACCACTCAAAGTGTCTTAATTTGCCAATTCAAAAACATGAAGACTTTTAAAACATGATCAAAACACTGAGCATGTTGCAACATCTCAACAACGACTGTCATCGAAAAATACCAAACCTAGTGTGGAAACGCAGAGAAGCGGCATTAGACCCAAAATGTAACCTCATCAAACTTAAGCAAATCATAAAACTTATTTCAAAAAGCCACAGCTCACTCTATCAAAACAATAAGTATACTGCCAAGAAGCAGATGCTGTGGATTGTCTCCTTCCAGCAGCCAAGCCTCTGCTTTTTAAGTTCATGAGTTAAGTGCTGCAGTAGTGACTGGAGTTGGTACTGTAAAATAAAAGCACTAAAGTCAATGTAAACCAAATGCATTAATTGTGTAATGTTAAAAAAGAGCCAGGGAGGATGAGAGAAGTGCTGCAGCACAGCTCTTCTGTGCCGTTTCAAAACATGTTTCCAAGCGCTCCCTGTCCAAAGTGCGGGCAGAGTGCCTGGCCAGTATGCTACTCCCCTTGCAGTGTATCTGGAAAAAAAACCAAAACATAGCACTCCAGAGCAGGTCATCTCCCCTCTCTACCCCCTTATAAAAAAATCTGTACTGAGCAGAAAGAAAAGTTCTGCCTCACTGAAGACTATGAAGTTGATTTTAGACGGACTTGAGAACTGGCATGATGTCATAAACAAAAATACTTGCAATGCAGAGCTGGCAAGCATAGGGTAATTTTAGGAACAGCATATACCTGCAGCCTTATCAGTGGGTCTATTTTCCTTCATTTAATTGCAAGCAGATGTTTGTACTTTACAGACTGTAGGGTAAATCTATCCTTTTTTTCCAACTTGAGATGCATTCAGATTCCATAAAATTCAATATTACATTTCTAAAAGGTCTGTCATCGAAAAAGAAAGATATCAGGAAAAGACTTTCCAACCCAATCTAACCAGACAACTTCTCTAAGAACTACAAATCACTCTACTTATTTCTATCAGTTTTGTCCCAAAGACTGAAAATGAACACTAATCACTGATGTCCTCTTTAATGACTGCTTACACAGTTTCTCTAAAGATGAAAAATGACATTTCCCTAAACAATTAAAAGACAGAATCATCTCATTCAACAACAGCCTGTCGCGTCTCCTGCTACTGAAAAAATCCATGTAAATCCATATTTTATGAAATCAGATCTTCTAGTCCACTAACAAAGTGCTCTACTTTTAATACAGAAAAAAAAAAAATCAAATCAACAGTGGAACATTTACAAAACAAAGAAGGTAATGGAGCTGGTTAGTAATCCAAGCTGAAAAGACATGATTCAAGATGACAAACTGGCATCCTGCACAGAATGAGCTTGACACTTTTTATAGCGACTGACACAGTAATGAATGCTTTGCTTTGGGTGGAGCTAAACACAATGTTCTGCACAGTATTTTCTTAAAAGAAAGCACTTCCCTGATACTTATACAGAAGCAACTTTATCTACAAGAAGAAAGAAAAGCTACTGTCTCAGTTAATTAGAACTTAGCTGTGGCAATTATCTTGAAGGGAAGGGAAAGACAGCATTCTATTATGTTATTATAAGCAGTTCTTTCTTAAGGGAAAGCTGTATTAGATGGGCCCCAAAGTACCTGTTTGCCTTAGTTTTCTAATGTTTCCATTACTGAGCTGAATTCCAACAGAAAGAGGTTTTTTTTAAAAGGCAGATACTGCTCAGTAGCCTTTGCCATACAGGATGTAGCACTGCCCTACCAGTAATTTTTATCAAACTATGCCCTAGCAGAGTATATTTCAGATTTAAATCTCAGAGTGTTCACTTGAAGTATTTATTTGCTTACTGTTATCACACCTAAGCGTGCCTTGTAATAGAAATAAAGCTTGGTTTTGAGGCACTAATTTAAAACTAAAACAGCTTCCTAAAACACTAAATGTGAAAATTCATTAATTCACAGATCTCACTGAACTCAAATGGAATCCAAGACAGAGTCCTAACTAACCACTGCTGATTTAGGAAGCTTTGTACACAAGTTCAACTAAGGCCCTTTTGCAGTAGTCCGCCCTCCACCTTGTTAAATAAGAATGACATCAGTTTTTTACTCGGTCTTTGGATTCTTTGTAAGTTTTTAATAAGTGTCCATTTCTTTTCTATAAGTTATTAATCAGCTCTATATTAATGGGTTTATATATTTTTTTTTACATACACAGGAGTAGAACAACATTCTTGTGGCAGAAAATTCCTAAGGCTTTGAGAGCTGGCACACATTATACGTTCAGCTAAGTGGTTTCATAAGTGCAGATTATACTAAGGAAAGTTTAAAGAAAGCACAATTAGTGCTCAAGAAAAAGAAGCACCATGGGTCAAGCGATCTGAGTGGCTTTTATGCTGTGTTATTATGTGGATTACCACAGTCTTTACAGTTACATAATAATATCCACACCGGGTCAAACCAAAAGCCTACCCAAGCAGCATCTGAGAGGTCAACCACTACCACCCACTAAAAGAACCAGCCAAGAAAAAGAATACTGGTTTGGTCAACTGAGACATCACTTTGGATGCTGAGTTTGGATTAAGTTCTTCAGTCAACTTTGTTGAAAGACTCAGCCTGTTCTACTAGGTCAGAGATGGGATTAGGATGTCTTTATTCTCACTGCCAACAAGATTTCTAGTCTGCTTATCTTCTTGATGGCAAAACTGCAAATGACCAGTGATTAATAACACCTCAGAGGAAAGGAAAGAGAACTCACTTTTTTTTTTCTTTTCCTCACAAATCCCAAAATGCTCCCTGGAGTAAACCAGCATTCTTCAGTAACTATTAACCAGTAACTCTTTATATTCCAAAATACTCCTTCTACAGAAAAAAAGAAATTTGGTTCTTGTTTTGGGTTCTGTCTGGAAGAGTACAAGGAATAACTCTTCTGTAAAAACAAACAAAACAAAACAAAAAAGCAATAAAAAGTAGTCATCGGTAGCCTGAGCACACTGAGCTGCCTACAGAGGCACTTTTAGTTTCAGGGATGTCTTGGTTTCCTCCCCTGATGCACCAAACACAATGGCCAAGATCACACAGAACTGAGCTCACAACCCAAAACCTCAGAGTACAGGAGGAACTATCCTGCTCTCAGCCAAAAGAGAGACAGCAATACAATGAGAGGACTGGCCAGCCACAGTGAAACCACACGATGGGGCCAACGGGTCCGTTGGGTAGCACGTTTCTCAGGATGCAAGCAGAGTAAGGTGGCTGCTCTGCATTCCAGCACAGGTGATAGAGTATCTGAATACTGTGGTGGCCACGTGGCAGCAGATGGCCCCGACTTGATGAATGGCTGTATGATGCATTTTGACTGAGAGGCCTATACAGGGCATCCTTCCCCATTAAACTCTGTCTAGGCTTCCCTTGGATGTGCACTGCCTATGAAGCACCCCTTGAAAGCCTCCTAGGGAACTCAACTTTTCTGTATTCCTGGCTCCTCCATCTCCCTTCGTTACAAAGTCGCTGCAGTTGAGCCAACAGAGTTCTGCTCTGATGGGAATCTAAATCCAAGAATGAGGAGGCTCTGCTTTCAGGCACATGCAATAGCTGTGAGCACACGTTCACAATTATCCTTTGCAAACTACCCGCGAGACGCCCTGGGCCAAAACCTACACTTGTGCTGACTCTTCCTACTCCTCTTTGAGGTCTCATAAAAAGTGGAAGCTCCCGCTGTGCATTTATGGAAAAGTTTCACCTCAAAATTAATATCTTTGAAAACTCCAGGCAAATCTCACACTCATGTCAACAGACCAAGAGTTGGGCCAATATAAAAAGAAGAATTCAGTGTGCAGCAGTATATTCTTTAGCTTCCAACAACTTGCATCTCAAAGATTTTAAGAGCTTAGAACTAAACCCCTCACGTTCTTTTCGTGTTTCACAATAAGGAGTTTCCAGTCAGACACCTCTAAATTCAGTTTCTCTCAGCAGAACACAACTAACTCCATTCAAAAGTTACTTGTAAAGTATTTTGATCCTCACTTGTTTAACTGAACTGGAATCCGTCAGAAATATTGCATTTCTATTTTAAAAGGCATATGTGTATATTGCTTGTATTTACTGATCATTAACAGGGGGAAAAAAAATTGTCCTTCTGTACTCCTTTTAAATATATTTAACTGTCACAAGAGAAGAAAAAGCTACTACTGGGTATTCATTTTTCCAGTATTTAGCTTGAACTAGACAACTCAGTGATTCAAGCCATTACACAGGAAACGAGACAGCTTTGAGTCAGCCTTGTTTATCTTTCTATCAGGCCACAGAGACAACTGAAACTTAATATTGTAAAGACACTTGAAGTCTGCTTCACACTTGAAACTCAACAATTCAAGAACGCAAAAGATCCTGGGTTTTTTCCTTTTTTTTTTTTTTAAGCAGTACAGGCCTGTACTAACAAAAATCAATTCTCCTGAGTTTTAGGTGGAAAATACACTGCCATACAGCTAAGGAGACAAATGGAAAGGAGCCAAAGAGAGGATCGACATCATGTTATTGGTTTGCCCTGTAAGACACTGATGACTTCTGTGATTAGAGGGAGCGGTAGCAGTATCTGCTTCCCACCTCTCAAGATGTAACCCAGTGCAGGCAGCAGTAAAGTCATTTACAAGGCTGTCTGTCAAGCAGGAAGTGGGATGCATTCAATTACATCAGTTATTCACACCTCAAGAATCTTCAAGGCGTTTCTTGTAAGCCGCCGCTTTACAAGTGAAATAAGGAAAGCGCTAAGGGAGGAAAAAGCAGGTAGTCTCTATTGCAGCCACTTCATTTCCCACAAATTTAAGAACAGTGGACCTACTCCATTTTGTATCTTATAGCTCATTCAACAAAGCTTATTATGCTCACACATCAATTAAAACAGATCTAAATTTTGTAATTTACCTGGTTCTAGAAACAGAGAAATACTCTATTATTAAGATGACATTTTTTGTTCAGAAGATTAAAACAGTTTTCCAAAAACTGTAATCAGCTGTTTCCTATCACATTCTCTAGACTGCAGCAAGCTAGCCTTTGTGCAAAAAATGCAGCTTTGACAGAGGTTAAAAGCTAGCTCTGCGTCTAGACCACTTCTCGAGCTTGGATTTTGAAACAACTAATAGCATTTGGTTTCCAGATAGCAAATTAATCGAGTTCCTCAAAGAATTCAGATGCCACTGTTTTCTTCTGAAAACTCAAGGAAGACCAACACTCTACCCATTGGGGTTTTAATTCCTCCTTGTGTTTCCTCTGGTTAAGTTTGTCTTTTAATGTCTGTTGAACACTGACACAGCTTCACCAGCAGCAGAGGAAGATGCCACAGCTCCAGATCTGTCACGCAGGGCACTCTAAAGGGGAGACACAACTGCAGAAACCTGAAACAAGTAAGGATCTAACCCATTTCCACTTCTTAAACAAGTACACTAAAGTACAGATGTTTGTTAAAATAAGGTACAGCACCTAAACTCAGAAAGAAAATTTCTGACTGTCATCTCAGAAAGGAAGGAATTGCCAAGACCTGCACACCAGGCGGGATCTCAGACAGCTTCTCTAAATATTTCTCATGGGCTAGCCCTAACTATTTCATCAAGCACTCTCAGGCCAGGTGGCTTTGCTTGGCACGCGAACTCCCTTGGCTCCCACCACACACAGCTAAGCGCGCTGAGCACTGCACGCTAAGCAGAAGTTATCAGCACAGGAATCTACTGTGGACAGGAGACTCATGAGTTAGGGCTTTCCTCATTACCTTCAACTCCACACTTTCAAACTAATTCCTGTATGTGTAACTGTGCATGAGAAACCAAGAGTTTGAGGCAATTGCCAGAATACTGTCTAGATGCCTGAGGAATAGAAGTGAAGTGGAATGATTCCCCTCTACCATTCTTATCCAAGTTTATGGACAGTTTTTTATTTGCACTCCAAGCTAAAATAATTTATATTGACACTTTAGGTCACAGATTTCAAATAATCCTCATTGAACACGATTTGCAATAACTGAATATTAACTGGCCAAAGAATAAGACGTTACAGACAAGTGGAACTTGATTTTCTACCTTCATTTACCCAGGCACATCAGAGACAAAAATAGGAAAGAATGTTTCTTTATTTGCACAAAATCAGTTACTGCAGTTTTCAAAACTCTCTTCATATCCAGGCAGCTATACTGCTCAAACTATTGCCCAGATCCCTCTCAGCCTACCTTAAGGAAAATATCCTTAAAGCCTGGTTCCCTGCCTTCAGAAGTTTTCCATGACATCAACGATGCACCGCACTTGAGAACACAGTGCCAAAGCACTGCATTAATGTTTTATTTGAAAAATTGGTATAGTCAATCATCCTTAAATGTTTAGGTCACTACATTACTATATCTTAAGTCCAATGGAAGATATTATATTACCACAATACTACATTAAGAACATGCATTAACACGGTCATTCAAGGAGAATATGATCCCCACAGGAACCACAGCATAGCTAACTATATGTATATAAAAAAACATATATATATTCAATGAGTAAAATGCAAACTTAAAAAGAAATGTCACACTTCAAGAGACCAAAGACAGAACTGGCAACTGGTGCTGTCACAATCATAGAATCATAGCGCAGTTTGGGTTGGAAGGGACCTTAAAAATCATCCAGTTCCACCCCCCCCTGCCATGGGCAGGGACACCTCCCCCTAGATCAGGCTGTTCAAAGCCTCAACCAACCTGGCCTTAAACACCTCCAGGGATGGGGCAGCCACAACTTCCCCGGGCAATCTGTGCCAGTGACTCACCACTCTCATCGTGAAGAAATTCTTTCTTATGTCTAATCTAAATTTGCTCCTCTCCAGTTCCTAGCCATTGGCTTTAGTCCTATCACCACAAGCCTTAGCGAACAGCCCCTCTCCAGCTTTCCTGTAGCCCCTTCAGGTACTGGAAGGTCGCTATAAGGTCTGAGCTTTCTCTCCTCCAGGCTGAACGACCCCAACTCTCAGCCTGTCCTCCTATGGGAGGTGCTCCAGTCCTCTGATCATCCCTGTAGCCCTCCTCTGGACCTGTTCCAACAGCTCCATATCCTTCTTATGTTGAGGATTCCAGAACTGGACACAGTACTCCAGGTGAGGTCTCACAAGAGAGGAAGAAAGGGGCAGAATCGCCTCCCTCGCCCTGCTGGCCACGCTCCTTTGGATGCAGCCCAGGATTTGGCAAAGGGGAATTTGCAGCATCCTGTGACCCACATGCCGGTTCGGGGAGAGCTGCAAGCTCAGCTCGCGGAAGGCACCAACAGGCTCGGTGGAACCCGAGCCTTCTCTCTCCCGGGGTTTAACCCCTGCGGGCTCGGCACCGCCGCACACCGGGCGCTGCGGGGAGCGCAATCCCCGCCGCTGTCCCTTGTCGCCTCTCAGCGGCGGAGGGCTGGGCACGACCCGTGTCCCCAGGGCAGCCGGTGGAGGACCCGAAGGAGAGGCTGGAGACAGGGAACAAGCCGCAAAAGGCAGCGCCGCTGCCGCTCCCCTCCATCCCCGCGCCCCTCCACTCACTCTTGGTGGCGGCGATGAGGTTCTTCCCATCCTTGAGCAACTCCTTGATGAACTTATTGGTCCTCTCCAGCTCGGCCTCGTGGGCTCGCACCCGCTCGCGGAACCAGGGGCTGTCCAGGTAGCAGTCGCTGAACTCCAGGGGCTGCAGCCCCATGCCTGCCGCCTCCCCGCGAGCCTCCCGCGACACCGCTGCGGCGACCTCGGCGGCCACAAAGACGGGGCGGGGGCTGCGGCGGCTCCCCCCGCGCGGGGCTGGGCACGGGCACAGCCGAGCGGAGCCGCCCTCCGCGCTGCGAGGGGCGGAGCGCCGCAGCCAGGCTCGGCACGGCGCTGGGCGGCCCGGCTCACTGCAGCTCGGCCCGGCGCTGGCGGCTCAGTGCAACGCGGCACAGCATTGTACAGCCCAGCCCGGCGCTGGGCGGCTCGGTGTAGCGCGGCCCGGCACGGTGCTGTTACAGCTCGGCGGAGCTTGGTGCAGCTCGGCTCGGCACTATGCAGCTCGGCACGGTGCAGTACGGCACGGCGCGGCGCTGGGCAGCCTGGCATGGTGCTGTACAGCTCGGTACAGCTCGGCACGGTGCTGTACAGCTCGGCACGGCACTGTGCAGCTCGGCACCGCGCTGTACAGCTCGGTACAGCTCGGCACGGCGCTGGGCAGCTCGGTGTAGCGCGGCCCGGCACGGTGCTGTACAGCTCGGCGGAGCTTGGTGCAGCTTGGCACGGCACGGCGCGGCGCTGGGCATGTCGGTGCAGCTCGGCCCGGCACGGTGCTGTACATCTCGGTACAGCTCGGCACGGCGCTGGGCAGCCCAGCCCGGCTCGGCCCGGCAAAGCCCGGCCCGACAGGGGGCGCCCCGCTGCCGGCAGCCCCTCCGGCAGCGCCCTGCCTGCCGCGGCTTGCGGCTGCCGGTCCCCATGCGGCCGGGCGGGGAGGCCCCCGGGCTCGGCGTGATTCACCGCGCGGAAACGCCCCTGGGCTTTAGGAACGGGCAGAGCAGGCGGGGGAGGGAAGGAAGGGCCGGGCAGCACCCGGGGTGCTCGGTCCGAAGTGGTGCTGGTGCCGGCTTTGTGCCCATCTCCCGGCGGAGAGGCTGGGAGTGCTCCCTTGCTCCGGTCCTGCCCGGGTGTCTGGTCTTGAAATAACGAGTAAAGTCGATACAGGCTCACTTCTGTCTCTTCATTTAATAAGCTCATCCAAACAACTCTCGTGGAAAAGCACTGCAGCGAGAGCAGGGCTCTGAAGAGGCTGCTCAGTGCTAAATTGTTGCAGTTAAAATGTTAGGGAATTGCAAAGAAAACAGAAAAGGCTTAGATCATACCTGTGTTTATAACTTAGCTGTATTTTCATGGGTTTATTGGTTTAACGATTGTGGAATTCATTATGATTTGGTGGGACTCTTTTAGCTGATTGGGGTATATGTTTTAGACATGAATATATGTCTAGATGTCTTCTTTAGGTTGGAACTGGATGATCCTTCTCTTCCAACTCTTAACCATTCTATAATTCTATTTTGTTTTCTGTATTCTGGCAAATTCAGTGTTAGTTCTTAATTCTTTTGAAGCCAGGGACGTGGTTGAGTCACCATCCCTATTAGTATTTAAAAGACAGACAGACAGACAAGGTGCTCAGAGATCTGGTTTAGTAGTGGACAGGTACGGTTGGACTCTTAAGATCTCAAAGGTCTTTTCCAACCTAGTGATTCTATGATTCGATTCTATGATTCTAATGAGCTCTGGTGTTAATTTAAATTTAAATGTATTACTGTTGGGCCCGCAGTTAAGCCTACTCTGCACTGGCCAGAGAAAGAAAATAAAGCACTCTTTCTGGACATAACTTACATTTTGAAGACTCACACTAAACAATAGGTACTTTTATCTTTGTTTTAAAAAAGTAGCACCTCAGATTTCTAGAAATGACTGAGCTGAAGGTAACTGGCAGTGTTACTTTCAGCTTTCCTCTGTGTAACCCCAGGCACTGACCTGCAGAAGTCATGTATGGAAATAAGCGGGCACTTCAGGAACTGCATTTAAAATTACTAATGTTTGTAAAATCAGTGTATCAGGCAGGATTCAATTTTGCAAACTTTTAAGGGTTTTTAATAAATATCCACTTGAGAGTCCGCTTCAGAAATCAGACTGCAGGTGTGTGTTAACCTGCCAGACCTCAAGTGAGTGCGCACAGAATTTTGTGATCAAAGGCAAAGATAATGCCCTCGTTCATGCAAATCAGGAAAATAAGAAAACACAATTGTGGAAAGAAGGGAGAGAGTTGACATGGAGGCTGAGGAGTAATCATTGTTCCTTAAAGCAGTCTTCAGTACAACCGTGGCCCCTCAGAATCAGCTGCTACTCCAAAGTGGAGACGATTTGTCTGACAGCAGAGGCAGATCAGGAGCAGACCTGAATTATCAGCCTTCCAGTCAAGTGTCCCGCTTGCTAGATCACATTATCTGCTGTGATGTGTATGTCTAATATTTAACTGAGAAGTTACAATGCTACTCAGTAGCTTTGAGTTGAATTTCAAAAAACACCTTAAAGAAATAACAAACAATCCTTATCTCTGTTTAGATTCCTGAAGCAACATTTCAAGAGTAAATATGCCTTCCATGAATAGTTTGTTTACCTTTTTCCTGTAGTTATCTTCCAAATTAAAATTAGAATAATATTTTTCACGTTTGCTTATAGTTACTGTAATTTTCCTATTATCATTTGAACAACAAAGCTGGTGAGGAGGCTGGAGAACAAGTCTTATGAGGAGCAGCTGAGAGAGCTGGGGTTGTTTAGCCTGGAGAAGAGGAGGCTGAGGGGAGACCTTATTACTCTCTACAACTGCCTTAAAGGAGGTTGTGGAGAGGAGGGAGCTGGCCTCTTCTCCCAAGTGACAGAGGACAGGACAAGGTGGGAATGGCCTGAAGCTCCACCAGGGGAGGTTCAGGCTGGATATCAGACAAAAATTCTTCACGGAAAAAGTCATCGGGCACTGGAACAGGCTGCCCAGGGAGGTGGTTGAGTCGCCTTCCCTGGAGGTGTTTAAGGAACGGGTTGATGAAGTGCTTAGGGACATGGTTTAAGGGAGTTGTTAGGAATGGTTGGACTCCATGATCTAGTGATTCTATGATTCCACTGAAGTGTTGTGAAGTAACTGGTTGCATGCATCATATGGAGTTGCTTACATTCAAATTTAAAGAAAAAAAGAAGAAACAAGTACTTCTAAGGTGCTGTAGTTTCTTCTCTTGTCTAAACATTTCACCTCCATTAGGAGAATGAAGAGTTTAGAGTTTCATTGTAACTCCCATCTTGCTTATGACTCTGTCAACCGCTGTTGGCTTGCAAGGTGTTAGGGGCCTTATGCATATCATAGAATCATAGAATAGTTTGGGTTGGAAAGATCATCCAGTTGTAACCCCTCTGTGATGGGCAGGGACACCTCCCACCAGACCAAGCTGCCAAAGGCTCCATCCAACCTGGCCTTAAACACCTGTAGGGATGGGGCAGCCACAGCTTCCCCGGGCAACCTGTGCCAGTGTCTCACCACCCTCATCATGAAGAAGTTCCTCCTTATGTCTAGTCTAAATCTGCCCCTCTCCAATTTACAGCCATTGCCTCTAGTCCTACCACTACATGCCTTTGTAAACAGTCCCTCCCCGGCTTTCCTGTAGGCCCCCATCAGTTACTGGAAGGTCCATATATATATATGAGGTACCACTCGGTTCCATGCTCCCTCTCCTCTCATCCATGAAAAGTGCAAATAAATACGGACTAATGTCTGACCACCCATGACGCAGATGAAAATTGTTTATTCTACTGTCAACTTATTTGATTATTATTACGACAATCATATATATCTGATTATATTAATTATATATTATCATATATATATCTGATAAGATGGGAGTTCCTTTCTGGCATTCCTTTACAGCACAAGCTTTAATCGACAAATTATGTTAGTATGCAGCTGCGTGCTTTTTCAGCGGTGCAAACACTATATTCTGTGGCCATATATTTACTGAATTGTTCTACTAAATAGTTACAAGAATAATAAATATCCTCCCCAGCTTTTGAACTGAACTGATTCTTGCTAACTGCAAAGCTTTTACAGTGATACTTTTCTGTAATCTTCTCCCCCAAACCTTCCACTGTGAAATCTACATGTAAATTGGATCAGATTAGCATACAATATTACTTAATTTATGCTTAAACGTAGGCGTTATAAAGCATTTATGTTAGCCACCTATTTGCTCTGACCAAAAGAAAATTACAGCTGAACAAGTTTGGAGAATCATGAAGCTACACAGATACTGGCTCATTACAGTATTGGGTACAGTCCGGCTCCTGTCCTATTACACCTCACTGTCCACAGATGATAATTGCCTGTACTTTTTTTTTCTCTCTCCATATCCAATAGGTGCTGCTATTTTCTTTTTTGACATACTATCATCCTGTAGACGGCTAGCATAATTAAGCTAAATTCAGAGAAGCTTGTTCCCCAACTGCAACCAAATTAAAGTTCATAGCTTTCTTTCAAAACTGAAGAAGAGCTTGGGTGCTTGTTGATACTAGTTGATTCAATAAGATGTTACATCCTCCTCTGGAGCTCAGTTCACATATAAATTATTTGATACTTTCTCACACTAACATTTTTATATCCTTGTGCACTTCATCCAGCCCAACTCCTTTACCAGTTCTTATTCTACGACCTCCTAGCAAACCGTTCCTCTATCAGAAGTTGATTCTAGTGTCATGCGGGTTGCCTGTTCTCATTTTTTTTCCTTTGGGTTACATGTCTCAAAATGTTTGGAGACTTATATTGTCAAGTGGTAAGTTTGCCATGGATCTGTATTTAACTGCTTTACTTCGAGGCTCATGTTCCCCCTTGTGGGAAAATAACAGAAGATTGGTGAGGATTATGAACGCACTCCAGTGTCCTGCAGCTGAGGTATGGAAAAACACTATATCATAGTAATTATTGTTTAGCCTTGTGTGTTGGACAAGTAGAACATCTGTGCTTTGATAGCATAGGCCTGTGATAGACTTACAGGCACCTTATCCAACGTGCTTGAGATACTTGCCCTGCTGTGGGAAAGATCAGAGCACAGTGGTAAATGATGCCTGCAGAAATCCCTGAAATACAGACAAAACCAGCAGGTTCCACGATCCTCTAGCATGGACCAAGCTCCACAGTGCCTGCAACCCTGCTTGTGTCCCCCTGCCCAGATGCTGCTTTGGGGATCCCCCAGTTGGCAGGGTAACGAAAATGAATTTACTTTTTGCATTTCATCCATGGTTTTGTGGTTGTCCTTGTGTCCTGCCTGTGCTGCCTCACACGCTCCTCCATATGTGCTATTTTCATCTTGCTCAAAATGTTGGCCTGGCATTTTTAAATGGTACTCATTTGCTTCTCAAAATAAAGGCATATACAATATCCACAGCTATGAAAGCCTGGAAGAGCAGCATTCATTAGAGAAGGAAAGTAAACATTTCATAATTAGTAAACAATGCCATGGCCTGGTTTTGTCCCAGAAGTAGGACAAGACCAAATGAACTCTGCCTTTCCTACCCTCCGGAGCCCTGCATGTGGTTATTCCTTGGAGCAGGCAGCCTGCCAGGCTCCATGGAGAAAGAAGGTAAGTGGTATCTTAGGCGTGGGAGGAAGCAAGATAAGGGACTGGAGATGTAGAGCTCTGAATTTTGCTCCTGGCAATCTCTGTTGCTGCAGCGTAGAGTTGTTTATGACTTAAAACTAGATAGTATGAATATTCTCCTCAAATGTCCTTCTTGAGACTTGCCGACGATGGAATTAAAATTAATTTTTAGAAACACTGTAACTAGAGGGCACTCACAGGCAGTGCTTGCAGAGCACACAGGTCCTACACCGTGTAGGTAAACATTTAAGGTGTCAGTGTTACCCAAGGGGATAAGAAGAATGTATTTTGTACTATGTTTACCTTCTGACAAACCTCTTAAGATCTGTCCAGAGATGCAGACACCTAATATCTTCTATAAACATCCTGGCCTCTGCTCAGGGAGGTAGACACTTAGTCTTAAGAAAATGATGAACTCAGTAGTTAATCTATTCAAAGGTTGAATAGGTGTGTTGAGATAAGGAAAGGGATATCAGATAGGGAGAATTTGTGATTGTTTAAGGACTACCTGAAGGACATCCTTATCCTAACTAAGGACAGGGAAAGGGAATAAGCAATTTTGTGTTAAAGTAGTATTGTGTAACCTAATAAATATACATATTAGATAGGTGTAACAATTGTATTAGCTAGGCAGGATTTTGAGCATCGGATTTGTATAAATATGCCTTTGCAGGCTTTGAGATGGCGTGTGGGTAAGATCTTTAAAGGTTCTTTCTAACCCAAGCCAGTCTCTTCCCTCTGGTGCCCAATGTAAGGAGCTGAGGGCATGGCAGGAAGATGTGCCGGGGAGGTTAGGCTGGACAGTAGGGAAAGGTTCTTCCCCCAGAGGGTGGTGGAGAACTAGAACAGCTCCCCAGGGAAGCAGCCATGCTGCCAAGCCTGACAACATTCCAGAAGCATTTGGACAAGGCCCTCAGACAGGGTGGGAATGTTGGGGTTGTCCCCAGGCTCCGCCCCATCAACCTCCGCCCACCCAGACCCTGCTCCCATTAGGCTCCGCCCCAACCAGCCTCTGCCCAAACAGGCTCCGCCCCGACAAGCCCCGCCCACATCAGGCTCCATCCCCACCAGCCCCATCAGGCCCCGCCCCCGCCAGGCCCCGCCCTCGTTAGGCTCTGCCCCATCAGGCTTTGCCCCACCCTCGACTCCGCCCCCACCCACCCGGTCCCGCCCACATCAAGCTCCTCCCAACCAGGCTCCACGCCTCCGGCCTCTGCCCCCTCGGCAGGCCTCGCCCCATTAGGCTCCACCCATCAGGCTCCGCCCACACCAGACTCCGTCACACCATCCACTCCGCCCCACCAAGCCCCGCCCTTCGGCCCCGCCGCAACAGGCTCCACACACACCAAGCCCCACCAAGCCCCACCCCTTCGGCTCCTCCCCCTCCAGGCTCCGCCCCATCAGGCTCCACCAACCCTCTCGGCTCCGCCCCCACCAGGCTCCACCGCCTCATCCAGACTCCGCACCCTTAGGCCACGGCCCCGTCCCATCAGGCTCCGCCCCTCCGCCAGTCCCCACTCCATGAGGCTTCGCCCACTCACCGCCCCTCTCATGCGCGCGGTGCCTTCCGCCCAGCACCAAGATGGCGGCTGCCGGGCCGCTCCTCAGGCCCCGAACACCCGCTCCCTCCGGGGCCCCGCCTTGCTGCGCTGCGCATGCGCGGTGCCTTCTGCCCGGCAGCAAGATGGCGGCCCCCGGCAGCGCCCGTACCGGCTCTGCGGGAGTCCTGTTCCGTGCCCAGCAGGTGACGGCCCCAGGAGTGCACGGCCGTGCGGGAACCTCCTCACCTTATCTCGCCGTTCTCCCGGCCCAGGGGCTTGCCCCGCCAGTGGGGTGGTGTCCGGCGGCAGTGCGGCCTGCGAGGCTTCCCGCGTGTCTCTGGTCCCCTCGTTTCTCCTGCCTCCTCTTCCCCCTCCCCCTTCTTGCCCCCCCCCCCCTTGCTCCCCTCAACTCCCCCATCCCCTTGTCCCCCCCTCGTTACCCTTCTCTTGCACCCCTGGACGCCGCCCCCTCTTCTCGTGTCTTGTTCCACCCCACCACCACCCCCGAAATTTCATTTCCCTCCTCTTGCCCTGTCCCGCATGGCAGTGGGGTTCTCGTGACCTTCCCTCGTTTCTGGTGCCCCTGTGTGAGTTCCTGGTGCCTACATGAGGCACAGCAAGTAACGGTTCGGGTTTGTTTTAGGAAAGAAAGCAAAAATAAAAGCCTAGTTGTGATGTTGCTGTATTTCTTGCAGTCCTAGTCCGTGCAACATCGGCTTTCTTCAGCTTTAGGATACATCTGAAAATTGTGAAGGTGATATTAGGCTCTCTTATATAGGTAAGCGTCAAAGTGGTAACTAAGGCAGTTATTAAAAAAATTAATATTTTGATAACTGATGTTTTCTTTAAGAGGAAAAATGGTCATCTTGCCTTGGTTAAGATAACCCTGTGAGCTCATTAGCTCTTTTTCTTGGAGGCTTTGTTTTCTGAAGATACTGCTGTTGAAGTGGAAAAGCTTCAATCTGCAGATTTTCTGGTTGATTATGAAACTTAAGAGTGTATGAGCTTACAGTGCACAAGGCTCTTTGATCGGGAAAATGCTAAAATATGTATTGTAAAAATTAACTTCAAAAAGCAAAGTATAAACTGTTTCCCGGACCTAGTCTAATATAAATGTAATGCACACTTAAGTTTTGAATGTCAAACACTCATTTTAAAGTGAATGGAATAATGGTGCTATAAAGATGAGCATGCTTTTTAACACATAGATTTTAGGGGATGTGAGGATGCCTTTACAAATGCTAGTAAATTTTAAACTGTAGTTTGTCAGCTTTGTATGCAGCCTTTTTGGCCCATCATGCAACTTTTTGTTTTAGGAAAAAGCAAGTATTTACGTCCTTCAGAATGCCCAACTCCAGCTCTAAATTTCATTGTAACCACAGAGGTGGTCGAGAAGCCAGCAGGCGGGAGTTAGTTTCACGGTCTTTGCAGAGTGCTCAGCATTGCCTGGAGGACCAGGATTTTGGAACTGCGTATGCTCACTATCTCCTGGTACTAAATCTAGCTCCCGAGTTAAAAACTAGTGTCAAAGTAAGTGTTGTTTGAATTACTTGAAACAGTTTCATTTACTGTATTCCTCTTGAGGCTTTGTGACTTATTTTGTGTTTGTAATTTTTGTATGTAACTGATTTTCCTATTTGGTCTTCAAAATAAGAGAAGAGAACAATAATAATGGAGACGGCCAGTACCTTGTTTAATAAGCTGTGCGTGCCTGTAGGAAGGGAATTGATAGACTTTCTTTTAGTCTGTGTGTGTCAAATAAGCTTAATAAAAATAAGGCTTTGTTAGCATTGGCTTATAACGCAGCAGGCTTTAGTATACACGCAGGCTCTTTGTATGTGCTGCTGGGTAATGATACTCTGTGTGCATATCTGATAGCTTAGCTCAGTTTCTTCAAGAGAACCATCTAATTTGGGGCAACAGCAAACAGTTGTATGCTGCTGCCTAAGGAAATACAGGTGTTCAGGTGCATATTGGAATACCTCTAGAGCTTTTCAGGGCTCAGTACCCTATTTCTGGTAAGGGCTCAGTTTCCTGTTTCTGGTAACTGCCAGCAACTCTGTGATCTATGTTTTATTTTCTAGGAAACATTTCAGTTTACTCTCTTTAAATGGGCAGAAGAGCTAGATTCTCTGGCACGGATTCAAGATCTGTTCAACTGTTACGAACAAGCACTTGAACTGTATCCAAATGATGAAGTGATATGTAATAGTATGGGAGAACATCTTTTCAGGTTTGTAGTGATGTATATTCAGTTTTTGTAAGGTCCACATTTAGTATTGTATGTTAATAAACAATACCCAGTTCAGCAGACCACGTAATATCTGCTTTAAAGAAGTAAATGCAAGGATGTGCTTAATGCAGTGTAGCGTGTACTGTTGAAATTCAGATCTGTTTGTCACCTTAAAATAAAGTGACTGATACTAAAATAAATGTCAATAGTCATGGCAAAAGTTAAAAAAGAAGTGAAAGCACATTTGCTGAAGTAAAGATTTACAAGTAAAAGCGCTGCCATCACTTATTTTTGTAAGAGTTCGTTAAGGAATTACTTAGAAAAGAGACCAAAATTGTTCAGAGTTGCTGTGTTTAACTATAGTTGTGGTTAACCTACATTTTTTTTAAAGTAGTTCTTTCCTGTTAGATCTCTGAAAAATACTGCCTCTGTCTTTTAATTTTGGTCCTTCTCGAGGTCACATATAACAGACTGCTGAAGTAAAGAAGCTGGTCTTGTATACTGTACCCTGGAGGACTGTTCTAAATCATTTGAACTTAGGCTTTTATTAGTGTAAAATGTCCTTTTCCTGCTTTCTCCAAACAGTGCTAAATGCAGTGCTTTGCTGTTGCTCAGGGTTCTGAGGTCTTCTGAGTCTGGAATTCCAAGATTGATATCATAGGTCCTAGATCTAGAGAGTTTTTATTAGTTTTGCTTTTTGCTATTATTTTATTCGTTCTAAGGAACAACTCTCCCAGCATTGTATTAAAATACATGTTTATTGCATTTCACAGATGTTGGGGGTTTTTTTCAGCACTGTCTGATTTAGGAATGTGTTACAGGTATCAAAAACTTTCTTCAAGTTTGTGATTTAATTTCATTTAATGCGAGCATTGGCAGTTCAAAACTTGTTCAGTTTACAGTCTGTTCCAGACTGGTTTGAGGGTTTGAAGCATTCTCTTGAATTAAAAAACTGTGAGACTTGATTGCAAAGTTCCTGCTGTCGTGTTGTTGCAACAAGTTCTTGTAAACATGTTTGTTAAAGGGTATAGGAGTAGGTGAAGATTGGTGTGCATAATGGTGTTTATTTTATTGCCTTTGCATTTTTAAGTGGTTTGAGGTAGAGCTGTAAATAATATTTCCTTATAATAGATCATATCAATGCTTCTAAAGATAATCTTTCTAACTAGCACAAAATATTTCCATTGTCTTAACTGATACAAGATCTCCTTATAGATCCACAGACTGACAGATACTTGGCAGCTGAATGCATGCTTTCTGTTTATTTGTCATTTTATTAGAATGGGATTTAGAGATGAAGCAGCTGGATATTTCCATAAAGCAGTGAAGCTTAACCCAGACTTTGCTGATGCAAAGGAGAATTTTTACCGTGTTGCAAACTGGCTTGTGGAACGCTGGCATTTCATCATGCTCAACGATGCCAAAAGGAATATTACTTACCTAAAAGCAATTGAGAACGCAGTCCACTCAGGGTGCAAATCTGTCCTTGATATTGGAACAGGAACAGGAATCTTGAGGTGTGTCATAAGTACATATTTAACATGAACTAATAGAAATGTATCTGTCTAACAAAATTTGTCAGCTAGTAAAAAAAATAACTTTCATGCCTTTGTTGAGACAAAACTTGAAGGAAAGCTTTCAGAAGTCCCCGAGTTGTTGACATTAGTGTTTAGTAGTATTTTTTGGAATGCATTTTTTTATTTCATGGAAATGCTTTTTGTGTAGAAAGTTATGTAATGAAAGTGCTGTAGTATAAAGAGTGGCTTTAACATAGCTGGGGATTATGCTTTTGCTACCTGTGTATTTCTTTGGGTTGGAGAGGTTTTTTTGTGATAGCATATCAGGGGGATAATAATTTGTGTGATATCAGTGTTCACACGACATTCGCTTAGTGATGGTTGTTGAACTTGAACTGTTTTCTCGGTATGCAGTATGAAGCGGATGCAAAAATAGAATTTAAAAAAACTCAGTATCTGGTCATGCTTTACCTAAAACTATTTAATCTGGATGTTAAAAGTCCTGATTCTTGTTTTTCAGTATGTTTGCGAAAAAGGCAGGAGCATCTTCTGTCTATGCCTGTGAATTATCAAAAACCATGTATGAACTTGCCCGTGATGTGGTGGCAGCAAATAAAATGGACAGAGAGATCAATCTTCTGCATTTGAAATCACTTGATATAGAAATTCCAAAGCACATACCTGAAAGGTACGTTATTGTGCTCTGTTGTGATATCATTTTTAATTTGCTATTAACTTCAAGAAAGTAGAAAATACCCTGTGAACTAAGCAGGAAATAACTTTGGCGATGGTATCAACTATAACGTGAGATGATTCTCTGTATTCTTTATGTTTTTATAGAGAAATGTTATCAGAAATGATAACTTTTTTTAGATGATACTAACTTGTATAGTAGATCAACAAGTTCATTAATTAAGAAGTTCAGTTTTTTGATAGTGGTAGCTTTGAGGCATATGTAAATTATATTGCAGCAATAGGAAAAGAGGAATTAGATTGCTTACATCATAAAAGTCATTTAAACACACTTCTATACTTAACAAGTCGTGACTTCTGCAGACCCTGAATAGCATGGAGGTATGCAAGAGGGCCTGCAAAGAAAGACTGTTTCTGGGACATACCACACCCCTGCAAGTCTTCTCAGCCTCTGTGTTTTGTCAGGGGGATCAGGAACTGCCTCTTCTGATCAGGGAGTGAGGGAAAACTTCCCCTCCCCTCTGTCCCCTAGGAGAGTATTGCTGTATTTGACGGCAAGAGGGTGCCGTGTGATGTGGGTGCATTCCTGGTTATTTGCATCTGGAAGGCTGCTGCTGGCTGGGCTGGCTCAGGCTGTGAATGTCGGCACCTTGCCACGGTGCCATAGGGTTTTCAGTGTTGCTCTGGATGTTGGAGTCAAATGCAGTGGAAGAGTCCACAGTTTGTCCAATTTGTTTGCAATTTGTCCAATGAGAACAGGTTTCTGGTTTTGTGTTGAGCTTTTTGTATATATGTATCTGTCCAACTGTCTGTGTAGCAGGGACCCATGTGCTTTGGAAAATTAAGTAGCTTATTTTCTCCAATATTAGTCATTGTTTTCTAAAGCATAGTAAGAGCTGCTGGGATAAATCAGCAGCTTGCAACTGCTCTTGACAAATTAGAATTCGATCAGCATTACAGCTTTCAGTATATATGATCTAGGCATTTTATGCTACCCTGCTTCTCCTTGCTCACTATTCCACGCAGCAGGAGTTCTGGAGGATATGTAAATTTTTAGCAGGTAGAATTTGGAGGGATTTTTATTTGGTTTGGTGTATGCAAAGGACTGGCCTATCACTTCAGCTTACTGCCACTACAGATGCAGATTAAACGTGGGAAGGAAATAATACTTTTATGTTTTAATTGCTAACATTTAATAGGTACAGGTGATGGTACAGGCTCATAATCTGATGTGGTGAAGCTCCCATACTAACATGCTAGTCAAGTCTTGTCTAAGAGTGTCAGCTGAGCTACAGTAACTGATCATACCTCTCCTCCTATTGTGAATGATGAGTTACTGGGTGTCACCTCTCAGTAATAAATTGTTCTGAAAATGTCTTACAGTGCCATATCTATTTGTGTTTTTGTTTAAATCCAAAGGATTTAGGATTGTAGGGTATGTTTTTTTGCATAGTAATGTTATTGGGCTTTGATTACAGATTTTTTTTTTTTTATTCCTTTTTAAACACGTTCATGGATGCATACCCTTGCATGAGGTTTAGACAAAATACATATTCTGCAATATCATTGGCTGTGTGCCCAGGCTGAAACATCTTCCTGTTTTGGCTAGAGTCTTCCTACACAATTTATTTATGAATACTGAACAAGAAGCTTTATGGTAAACTCTTGCTCAATATTTATTCTCTCTTATCTGCATCTTGAATAACTTCTAAAAATAATTCAAAATATGTTATTGTTGGAAGAATGAAATTGCCCATCTGTATTGAAACTTCGGAACACTGATAAAATTTTTGCTCCAAGTTCACAGTGGTGTTTTTTTCTTTCGAAGAATGATTGTTAACAGGAATGTGTGTTAGACGTTATATTTCATTGTGTGCTTTTTCTTATCTAGAGTTTCCTTGGTTGTCACAGAAACTGTTGATGCTGGTTTATTTGGAGAAGGAATTGTGGAGAGCTTGATCCATGCTTGGGAACATCTGCTTTTACAGCCAAAGGTGGGTGATGTGGATACATCTATATATAAATGGGATTTCTGGTTTGTTTGGTATATATTTCTGCATGTGCTTGTGCATGTGCATTCACACACGTAAGTGAATGAGGAACAACTGTCTTGTAGATATTTCATACCTATTGATGTTTAAAGAATGAGTAATCTGAGTTTGCTCTATAAGTTTGAATTTGGTGAAAGGCAGTGAGGCAGCTGCATACATTCTGAATAGACAGGTATTTGCAGTGCATGTTTCCCTGATGAAACCTTCCAGTGTACAGAGATGGTTCACTCTTGATCACTATTCATTCCCTTTTCTTTTTTAATTCTTCACTCCCTGCTTTGTAAATTACACAGAAGGAATTTGTGGGTGTTTTAAAGGCACTGTTTTCCTGCAACTTGGATTACAACCTGGGCACTTTGGGGTACCAACTAGTGGCAGAAAGTTGTGTCAAGCTAAGCAGGAAATACTGAACTAAGGTAGAATAACTTCTCATCATGACACTTGGGAACAATCAGTTATAATTGGCTAATTATGCTATATACTTATGCTCTTAATTTGTTTTTGCTAACTTTGAATGTTTTTTGAAGACTGAACGGTTCCACTGAGGCTCTTGGATTTTACTTTATGTACTTTGCAATTCACCTAGCGTACATTAAGCAAAGTAATATGACAAGGAGTCTTGCATGGGTTAATCTCTGTTAGGTCTTATGAAATATAAAGACTTTTATTTTGATGTTGCCTTGATTCCAACCAATTTAAAAAAAAATCTTATCTGGCTGAAAGCTTTTTCTGTTGTATTGAACTAAAACTGATGACCTCTAGTGTTAAGTATAGGAATGATGCATAAAGGACAGGCACTCAGTTGTTTCAATATACTCTAATAAAACACAAATTAAAAAACACTTTTAAAAGTACAGAGAGGAAGTACTAGCCTGAAAAGTAAAGCTGAAGCATTCATATATTGACACACAGTATTTAAGAAACTTCTTTAATGGTCAGCTGGAATGACAAAGACCAGAGACTTTACTATTCACTAACAATTTACTGATGTTTTGACTGTAATCTTGAATGGCTCATTAATATGTAACCTAGGCTTTGTAGCAATGGTAGAAATAGGTCACTGTCTCATTGCATGTTGTTATTCATATTTTCAAAGCCTAGAAATCAAGATGTCAGTTCTGGAAATTATGGCAGAGTTATTCCTGCAAGTGCAGCAATATTTGGAATGGCAGTGGAATGCAAAGAGATACGTAGACATCACAGGTATGTTTAGATTCTAGCAGAGTTTAAGCCCATATTTGTTGTTTGGGAAGAGAGACTGGTGGACTTTATTTAGGATTTTTCATTTACTGTTCTCTTTATTTTTTGAATGGCTGATAACCTGTTTCACTAAGCAGATTGCTGCACTTACCCTTGCTTCGCCTTTTCCAGGCTCTTCCTCACAACCTCCATTCTACTTTTGTGGTTCAAACTTTCTGGATCACTTCATCAGAAACTCTGGATTTTCAGTTATGCTGAAATCCATGCCTTTAATGCATACTGAAGAAATTTAATTCCTTAATAGCAAAATTACTTCTCAATGTCTGTATTGGAAATTCTTGGATTACCACTTAGCCTTTATCCTCATTTTACCTTCTTTATAATCTGCTCCTTACCTCATTGCTGGATATAACCCTTTCAGAAGACGAGGGACAGGATTTTGTAAAGCCCGACTGTTAATGAACGCATCTAGCATTGTCTTTCTGAATATGTGCCTTGCCAAATTCTGAAGTAGCACACAGCAGAGATTCTCTGCTGAGGACAGTTCTTACTGTGCATCAATTTTCATATTCATTTTTATTCTCATATTTTAGAACAGTATTACTGTATGGAGACAGCCTCTGTTAGAGAGCTTTGGACTTAATGTATTTTGTTTAGGATTAATCTTGTAGCAGTTTAAAGGAAACACTAACTTTTACTGGAGCTTCAGTGTACTGGTTGAAAAATAGCCAGACTGTGTTAGGGATTTTCCTGATGCAGTGGACCTGGATGATGGCCAGAAAGAGACACAAGTTCCCATAGTAAATGGTAGTAGAAGAACTTTCTTTAGGGCAAGTTAGTTATTCATCAGTTAGAAGATAGGTTTTTGCCTTGAAACGTGATGTTGACTGTTTTTACAGAATTTAAACAAGATAAAAGGAAATGTACTTGTCCAAATTTGGCTGGAATAGAGTTAATTTTCTCAGAAAGGTGGAAAGGGGCACAGCCAGGGCAGCTAACCCAGAGTGGCCAAAGGGATATTTAATACCATGACCTTATGCTCAGGATATAACGAGGGTAGTTGGCCAGGAGGCTTGGGATCACAGCTTGGGAGCATATGGGGTGTCATTTTTATGGGCAGTGAGCAGTTTGCACTATGTGTCATTTGCTTTGTATATTCTTTTGTTGTTATTGTTTTTCTCCTGCTTTGCTGTCCTGTTAAACGGGTTTTATCCCAATCCATGAGTTTCATCTTCCTTGTTTCTGAATTTTCTCATCTACTGGAGGGCAAGGAGGGGTGAGCAAGTGGCTTTGTGGCTTTGATGCCAACTGGGGCTAAACCGCAACAGTCCTTCTTGGTGCTCAGCGTGGGGCCCAAAGGATTGGGATAACAACAGATCTGACCAGAGTGTGTTTGAAAAAATAGTTGTTGTGAGCGTTCATTATATTAGATTAATAGTCACAACATGGTATTATGTCTGCATGGTTGTGTTACGTACATTTTTACACACGATGTATATTCTTTGTGGTGCTGTTTATCATTTAGGAGGTGATGGATCAAGATTATCATGTTGGTGACTTGTGTAGTATCGGCTTATGATATGATAATGTTATTGATCATAAGATTAATGTGGTTTCTATGTGTGGTATTGGCGTAGTATTCATACCTTGGGCATCATCTCTTGGAATTTATTAATAATCATATCCAGTCTATGGAGGACACAGGGGGATTCTTTCCCCTGCTTTTTCACTTCCCTTTTTCTCCTCAGGCTAGTTACAACAGCTCTTGAGAATCGTGAATGTCCTTGGGACATTCAAGCCAGCATGCTCCTATTGCTATGTCCGCTGAATGCATTTCAGGCCTTGTTTAGGGTTAAACAACTGTCGTAAAAAAACCCTCCCAGAGATCTGCCCCGGGGCTGGATATTAGAGTGATTGTGTGGAATAGCACGTTTAAATGCCTAGGATGGTGGGCACCTCCAGTGTTTTGGAACTTCACCTCTGAACAAGTGCAGAATCCTGAAGAACTAGTTGAATATTTGGAAAAAGTATCCTGTCACCCTGGCAGTTCCAGGACAATGCAAGTGACTGCAGTGTGCTGGGGCCTATGCCTATGCTATGCAGCACCCTAAGGGTGAAGAGAGGGGGGAAAATAGACTGACAGGCACTGTGGCTGCTCCAAGCCCAGCAGCAAGCACCACTCCTGAACCCAAGAACCAACCTGTGCAGATAGTTTTTTTGGAGCAGTTACAATGTTCTTTCTTCTTTGAAGCTTTTTGTATGAAAGGGTTTCTAGAAACTTAACCTTCTGTCTTACAATAGAGGATACATGTATTCTGAGTTGTCAAAGCCTTTTCCACCAAGAAATCAGTGCTGAGACTGTCGTTGCAGCCATCTAACTATGGAAATGCCTTACTCTGCACAGACTGTGCTTGATAAATACATAAAGGCACTGCAAAATGAAGGGTTTATGTCAGAGAGACTCCAAAAATATCTATCTTTGTTCTGATAGTTCTGTTCATCTGAAAGAAACACCTTCATTATCTGTCTAGTGCATCAGTGCTTTATTCTTATTATCACAGGGTATATTCTTTCTTATTCTTTGTCAAGACTCAAGGAATTGTATTTAAAAGGGCGGAAGCCTGTGGCCTTTGACAAAGGACATATTGGGCTTTCTTTCAGTTTCTAGTAATACCATTCAGTTCTGATTCTTGAAAGTAATTATGTTTTCTGTGCTTTAGAGCTGCTCTGAACATAACGGAAAACCCACAGAGTTTTTTTTAGAGGTTTTTTATTCTTACCCTCTATGCATTTAAAAATACTTAGCCAGCGTTTGTGGTTTTTGTTTCATTTCTTCCCTTCTTTCCTCTCCTTCCAGAGTGGGAACACAAGAAATTGCTGGTGTGCACCTGCCAAATTCCGTGCAGTTCTTCAGTCCAACGTACGCTTCTGCTGGTTCTGAGGAAACTGTTGAACCTTACACCACTGAGAAGCTCAGTCGTATTCCTGGAGGTTACGTACCTCTGACAGAACCATGTCAAGTAATGACAGTAGATTTCAACAATCTGCAGGTAACGGGGATTTTTTAATGTCCCTTATAAGTAATCTATTTATGAATAATGAGGGCCCCATAATCTTATTTGCTTTCTGAGTTCAATTTCAGAACAGTTCACAAATGCCAGTTTGTCAAGGCTGCACGGAAGTCGTCAGCTGGTTTTGATACTTCTCTGATTGTGTGGTGATGTGATTCATCAGGTGACATCTATGATTTTTTGAAGGTGGAGCTTTTATGTTTGTTTGACATAGTTGAGAGAACTAAACTGATTCATCATGGGATCAAACAGCTGCAAGGCTCAGTGCAGGCAGGAGGAGGAAGACTGCAATAATCCTGTTTTAAATGATATATGCAGTTGTGGAAATGAGTTGGTTTATTCCTCTAAAGTTAAAGTCTTCAACAAACTCTTGAAGACAAAAGAGCAAGGATTTATTTTGCCTCTGGCATAAAAATACCTGTAAGTGTGCAAGAGAGGGGAGATTAAGAAATCATCATATTCAACCAGTTTGATTCCACTTTTCAGCTCTTTTGGTATCTTATGATATTTCTGAAGTGTGGCGTTCTAAAATATTGTAGTATTACGTTGTGTATTTTGCACAAACTACATTTGTTTGCATATACTAAATAGGCCTGAACAGTAAGGCCAGGACCTCAGCCACTCGCAGCTGAGCATGCTGAAAGCATGCCTCTGACCTCTGGTGTGTTTCTTGCTCATTGACCTGTTGTCAGGAGTTAGTGGTGAGTCAGAGCTTACAACAGAGTCTGTTATAAAAATGAAATTACTTCTGGCTACTGCTTGGCCAGTGGCTGAATCAGTAGCTTTTCCTACTTGGCTTCTCTAACATCCTGAGATGGAATAAGACCAGGCTCTTCAGTATCCTACTGGGAGTGATATCTCTGTGACCTTACCTTGCTTCTGCTTCTAGCATCAATAAAAGGCTATTACTCTTCTCCAAGATGCCAAGTCTTACACATCTGCCTGCTGGCAGACATGTAAAGATCATTTTAAGGAGTAAATAACAGTGTTACTCTTTAAACAGTGTTTCAAAACTCCTCCTTTGAAGTTTCCCTTAGACTAATGGAGTGTTCCTGTCATGAAATGGTAAGATACCAATAAGTAAAGGGAAGAAATCTAAATAATTTATTTGGAATCACTAGTTACTGTTTGTTGTTACTTTGTCACTAGGCAAATACGGCAGTTCCAAGGGTAGGTTTCTTTCTACCAGGGTGGGTTTTTTGGTGGGTTTTTTTTTTTTGTCTTTAACACACTTGAATGTTCAATCAGTGCAGCTAAAAAATAAAAAATTGTCTGTGTTCCTGTTGTACTGAAAACCCTGCTATACTTGTACACAATAGCAGAGTTACCTACTAAAGCTTGAAATTCAGATATGAAAGCATTTAGCACTGGTAAGATAATTTTAAAGATCTGTTTTCTAAACCTGTATTTCAAAGAATGAGATGGATATGGTAGTTATTCTGCTTGTACTGATTATCTAGGCCTAAGCTGACAGAACTGAGAAAAAGACTTAAAATACACTATAACAGGACAGCATCTCTCAAACTGACCTGTTAGTTGGCTTCAGAGACATCAGTACAGAGCAGAGTAATGATCATAATAAGTCAATTTTCTAAAAAACAGCTGAGTTATGCAGATCACTTTTATTGCTATGATGATTGTTAGTACTAGCAGCAGCAGCTTAGTTCCTCCCAGGCAGGGGAAGGACATGTGGCAATAATTACAGGCTGCAGACACTTGGCCCTTGCCAGATACTACCTGTGTGCGTGTTTACTGGCAGCAGATAGTGCCACTGGGAGTGGAAGTGAGTGTTTACCTCAGCACTGAGTAATTAAAGCTCAGTCTTACTTTCAGGCCCTAAAGGAATCAAGCTCTTGCCAACAATTACAGATACTGGCTCCGATTTTCGTGAGCAGTTACTGTGTGGAATACTTGAGAAATTCTGGATCAAGGCACAGGAGACTTGATAATTGCATTCTTTCTGTAGTTTTTCCTTCTATTTGCAGTCCCACTTACTTTTTATTTTATGCAAGTTATCTTTTTCTCTTTTAGAATATACATGTGACATAGCATCATTTTGACTTTTCACTGCCTGTTCCTGCATCGTTACTTTTTCTTTACTCTTTTTAACCACACTAGTTAATGAATCACCATCCTGGTGTGCTAGAGCTGTTTATGTCTGTAATTGTCATAAATAATAGAAAAAGGTTTATGCAGTTGACAAATGTGAGGAGTAAATATGAGGTAAGCAGCATGGTAGAGAAATGGAGAAAGCTAAATTAACTCCTTTCAAGTGGGTTTTAAGTATTGTGTGCTACAAGATAGGAATATAACACTGCAGCCAATACAGCTAGTGGATGAGAACCTTGGGCCTGCTGCTTTTGAGGAATAATCAGGAAGAACATTTTTAATATCAAATAAAGTTCTGAACAGCTGTATCTTCCCAGAAACTGAGAAACAGATGTATCCCTGTGCTTTGCTGTCTTGCTTCACAGGGCTTACTGCCAGCTAAGCTTCAGCTTTCTTACTTTTCTCTAGCTGAGGGTGTATGGAGAAAATGGCTAGCAGCAAAGCACTTTTATTGAGGAGCAGTGAGATCTTATTATGAACTTTATTAGTGTGCAGTCATTTGGATGTGTGTATTGTTCTGTCATCTCTCAGCTGTGAAGAGAGAGGTGGACTGACTCTTTAAGAACATAGAATGAGAGTAAAGAAAGGAAAAACAAACTACTTGAGCTACTCATATTTTTAACGTGAAACTTCTCCTTTGCCGTGTGTATTTTAAGATTGAAACTTAGAGAGGAGAAATGTTGACATAAGCAGATCAGGAAGCTGATAAATGTTTAGGCAAGGCTGTTACTAAGTAGAAGGCTTGTGACTAAGAGAATCTTTGGTCCCTTGTGATGGACTTCCTGTTAGCTGGTTTATGCTGAAAATATCTACATTAGAGTTGGGACTTTTATTGTTATGAATGTTGGTAGCAGAAGGTAATTACTGAAGAAAATAAATTGTACATGGATGGAGACTCAGTTCCTGATAAATAATCAAAACAATTTAACAGTACTGTAGAACCTGATTGCTTTAGGGGAGCTCTTAGTTCTTCCCAGCAGTGAAATTGCACATACCTGAACCTTGAGCAGAAAAAATATACTCAAAGATGTTTGGCTTAGTGTTTTGATAATGATTTTGCCAAACCTCTTGTTTGAGCAAATTTTGTGCTTACTTAGAGTATTTATAGAACTGATTGAGCACAGGTTTTAAGTGAAGCATGTGCCTAAACATTGGCTTGAATCCAGCCCAGGAGACTGGCTCTGTTTTTATTACTTCTCCTAAGGCAAGCCTTGACAGCTTAAAGCCTTTCTTGCAGTTTCTGGTGTTTTAAAATATGTATGTTCTTAGAAGTAGGTACGTTTACTTTAATGGCTGATGGGCATGTTGGTAATGTGCATAACTGCACTGCATGTGGGAGGTGAGTTCCTATGCCACTGAGTACTAATGATGATTGGTATTGTAGTGACTTGTTCACTTCAGGTTTCTATTGGGTGCCCTCATGGATTGGTGCTGAAATATAACTGATTTAGTGTAATAAAAAACATCTTTTATAGAAAGACACTCTCACACTTCTCTCTTTCTACTTTGGTCAGGAGCTGAAAAGCCTTGCAGATAGAAAGTCCTGGAAGCTCAGCCTGCCAGTCACTGAAGGAGGAATACTAGATGCTATTGTGGTGTGGTTTGTACTACAGCTTGATCATGAGCATGCTCTGTCTACAAGTCCCAGTGAGGAAACTTGCTGGGAACAGGCAGTCTATCCTGTGCAGGGCCTCCTTGGTATGTCCTCTGGATTTTCTTGTTGTTTTGCATTAACTTCATTTCATTTAGGTTATCTCAGAGATTAGGAAGTGGGAGTAAATAGGTTTAGAAGTTCAAAAGAAAGTAGTTGTGAGGTGGTTCCTGGTTGTGTTTCTGGACTGTAGTGCACAGTCCCTGCATCAGGTCTTGTCATTAAGACTCTGCTTACAATCTGGAAGAAAGCTTTTCATCAAGTTGGTTTTTTTCTATACTGAATTAAATGCATCATGGATCAGCTCCAGAAACTGGGGCCACTGACTGGTTCTACTTAGTCAAGATATGACTAGTGAAAGGGAGGGAGGAATTGCTAGGTGCTACTGTCATAAAACCAGAATTAAACATTCCCACCTACTCCTCACCTCCATTTTGGACTTTGCTTGAATACTGTTCTACACACAGTGGCAATGTTATTTCCAACAGCCTCTACTCTCAACTCGCCCCTTTTCTGTTTTCCTGCGTCATAGAATCATAGAATATCTCTAATTGAGATATTCATACTCTGGATGATCATAAGGATCATCGAGTCCAGCTCCCTGTTCCTTGCCGGACTGCCTAAAACTAAACCACATGACTAAGTGTTGTCCAGGTGTTCCTTGAACTCTTGACAGCCTTAGTCCTTTAATCACTTACCTGAGGAGCCTAGTCCAGTAACCACCCACCCTCTCAGTGATGGTCCTTTTCCTAATGTCCAATCTGAGCTCCCCTGACACAGCTTCATTCAATTTCCTCATGTCCTATCAGTGGTCATCAGAGAGAGAGGAGATCGGCACCTCCTCCTCCACCGCCCCTGTTGAGGAAGCTGTACACTGCTCAAGGTCACTCATCAGCCTTCTCCGAGTTGAACAAGCCAAGTGACCTCAGCCACCTCTCTTAAGCCTTGCCCTCTTTCACAGTCTTGGTCACCCTCCTTTGGACACACTCTAATAATTTCCTGTTCTTATATTGAGATGCCCAAAACTGCATACAGTACTCGAGGTGTGGCCATATCAGCACGGTGTGGAGTGGGACAATCGCCTCCCTCGACCGGCTAGCTATGCTGTGCTTGATGTGCCCTGGGACGCGGTTAGCTCTTTTGCATGCCAGGGTGCACTGTTGGCTCATATTCAATTTGCTGTCCATGCAGACGGCTAGATCTCTTTCCACTGGGTTGCCCTCCAGCCTCTTGTCCCCCTATTTACATGTATAACCAGGATGACCTTGTCCCCAGTGGAGAATCTCACAGTTGCTGTTGTTAAATCTCATACAGTTGGTAATTACCCAGCTGTCTAGTCTGGATAGTTACCTTTGTAAGGCCTCTCTTCCCTTGGGGTAGTCCACAGCCTCTCCTAATTTACTGTCCATAGGCAGTAGAGGCTGCTGTGCCATGGACTGGTTCAGCTGAATTGCAGAATCACGGAATGGTTGAGGTTGGAAGTGAGCTCTGTCCAACCCTCCTGTTAGTGCAGGTTCACCTACAGCACAGGAACGCGTCCAGGTGGGTTTGAATAGCTTCAGAGAAGAATCCACAGCCTCTCTGGGCAGCCTGTTCCAGTCCTCTGTCACTCTCAGAGCATAGAGGAGGGAAGAAGAAACTCATTTAGCCTACGTTGCCATTGAAATAAATGTTTCTCAAATGGTAGCATTTTTGTTTTGAAAATCTGGTGGATTTACTTTATTAGAATATACAGAGAGTATCCAAAGACCATCTTGAGCTGTACACCATGAGTGTTCCAGTAAAACTTCCTTTGACTCAATTACGCTTTCTAAACTGTAGATATTATTTTCCATGTAACTGCAAATTTATCTTTGAATACAGAAGGTATTAAAATGTAAATATTTAGTATTTAGCATTGTAAAGCAAAAGCAATTTCTTTACCAGTATGTTTTTTGTTCTGCTCTGCTGTTGACAGAACACTTAAAGTAATATCTGTTTCTCATAGAAGGGCTTGTTTAGAGAATGAATGGATTTTGCCCAGTGTGGAACAGTTTAAGGCAGATGTTAATGCACAATTACCAATTCCAGTTTGTGGGCTACAGGCTAGAACAATTCTTTCCTACGCATTAGTAACAACTCCTGAAGAAATGAGACAATGTGGGTTTTTTTTTTCTAAGCACTGCATGGCTGCTTCACTGATGATTGCTGAAAAGTAACTGACATGACTTTTTTGTACTGTTTTGCTAAGATTATTCTGTGAAGACTGGAGACACTGTGGTGATGGAAGTTTGCTGCCAAGACTGCTACTTGAAGATCCAGAAGATTTCTTCTGTGACTTCGGAGTGTGGGATGGACTTCAGTGACAGAGATGACATGCTGACTTTGGGCAATGAGGCTGAATTATGTAATGCTCTTGCTGGTCTTCAGACGACCAGCAAACAGGATGGCAGCGGTCAACTATGTGTGTTGGAATCCACAGAAATAGCCCTGCTGAACAACATACCGTACCATGAATGTTTTAAAGCTGCCATGGGCAAAGTGCTGTTGTCATTAAATCCAAGTAAGGACTTGCAGTCCATGGATGTTGATGGACACGGCAGTGGGGTGAACCTCCAAGAGAGTCAGAACAAGAGTGCTCTGGATGTGGCTTCTGATCCTCTGTACGTTTTAGATGTGTCTGAAGGCTTCTCCATCCTTCCAATTATAGCTGGCAAACTTGGACCAGTTAGAGCCTACAGTTCTATTGAGAAAGAACAGCATCAGGCAGCACTTAATGCGATTTCAGAAGCTAACCATTTCCCTAAGGAGACATTAGAGTTTTGGCTCAGCCACTTAGAAGATGAAAGTGTGATGCTACAGAGACCCAAATCGGACAAATTATGGAGTATTATTATCTTGGATGTTATAGAGAAGTCAGGTTTAATCCAGCAGGAGGTGATGGAAAAGGCTGCGATATCCAGGTACGGTATAAATGGACAAAAGTATTCCTAGGAATCCATAGTTATCTGAAAACTAGAGAAAATATTCCTTCTAACTGCAAAATTACCCTCATGTTAGTTCTGTAGAGCAGGAAAAGTTTCTTTCCTGAACAGACTGAACCTCTCAGAATGTTTGTGTTGTGACCATTGTACATGTGTATCTTTAAGGTTTCGCTTTTGTAGACTTCTTTATATTTTGTATGCGAGAAGATGAATGAGTCCTTATTGCATGGTCTGTCAAAAGTTCTCAGGAGAGCCAACATCTCAGTAACAACCAAGGTAGCTTTTAGTGCCATGTTAGAAAAGCCTGGATTAATACACGTGCCAAACTGTTGTTGAAACAGACTGCTACTGCTAGAAGATAAACACATGGTGTTACAACAGCCAGCTTACTGGAGAGGTGGGAAGGAGTGCAGGGCAAGGGAAGTAAAATAATGGAAACGGATAGCAAAAAAGTAAATGTGAAATGAGCTTAACCCCTTTTGTGATGCTAGGGAATCTTCTCAATTCATCTTCATGCTTAGTGATGGCAGAATATTCCAGACAATTTATATTCATTACCTTTTCTAAGTTTGTAACAATTATTTGGATGACTTGAAAGATTTTTTTTCCTTTAAGAACAAATGGGAAATTACTCTGACTTTTGTCATTTAGAATCTGAAGATCAGAGAATCGCATGGTTGGAAAAAACCTTTTGAGTTCATAGGAGTCCAACCGTAAGATTTGTGGACTCTAATTTGTTGGCATGCAAACACATCCAGTATTGCACTTCTTGGCTACCAAACTGCTAAGAAAAGAGGTTTGCTGTAGGAAAACTTAAACAATCTGTATTGACTTGGAGGTGTTTGCTACTACACTGAATGAAAGCTTCTGTGATCTTGCTGCTCTCAGCAGTGGGATGTTCTGTAGCAAGAGACCAAGCAAGGCTCAGGTGATTTTTTTTCAGGAAAAAATGCTGTCTCCTGTATTGCTGCCAGCTTTAGTTACACACTTGAAGAGTGACTTAAATTCCCACCAGATTTTGCTTCACTGTAGGTATGCTCCCCCCTTAACCAGTGCCTCCCAACAGTACGTACTTCCTGAGTCCCAGTTATTACGCATTTCTGCCAGACTTTTAGTATTAGATGCTGCTGCTATAAATAAATCCTGCTGTCTCCTTCTTGAAATATCACACTGGGAACATTTTTTAGTTCCATAGTTTTGCTTTTTTTGTGTGATAAAGCTCTCTGGTCAAATGGAACTCAAATGTGTATGAGCATTGACTTCAGAGGAAGTACTGGTGTGCCTTTTTGAAACACAGTTCTTTTCGCTCCTGTTAGATGATGTGCTTTAGAGGTGAAATCTCTCTTGTTTTACAGATGTTTACTTAACAGCGGAGGGAAGATTTTCCCACAATATGTGTTGGTATATGGGATGCTTGTAGAATCAGAGTCTCTGTTGCTGGAGAGTGCTGTTCAAGGAACAGAACCAACTCTTGGATTTAATATAGCTCCTTTTATCAACCAGTTCAAGGTATGGAGGTGGTGGGTGTCTTCCAAGCACAGTCCCAAAGTGTGCAGCTGCTTAGCTGTTCAGTTTTGGTGTAAACTGCAAGGAGACTGAAGGGCTGAAACTTTTTCATATTGTTGAAGCTATCAAGAGAGGCTTATGTGACCAGAAAGGGACCTTAAGATAAACTAAAATGGGCAACTGTTTCGGAACTGATGCGGGAGAAGTCTTGTGTGAGTGATGAAAGATACATAGTGTTAATGTACAGAAGAGTGACTGTGCTGTCACTATCTCTCCTTCATCACTTTGTATCCCAAGTCATGTTCCAAAATGGATTTATAGGCATTTTGTCTGTCTCTTACATTGCTGTAATTCCTAGAAAGTTTTGCATTATGATAGTCTTTGAATTTTTACTTTTTAGTGGCTATTTACGTTTGAAGTAATGATGTATACCCTTAGGTACCTGTTCGTGTGTATTTGGATCTCTCTACGTTACCGTGCCTGCCCTTGAGCAAGCCTGCAGAGCTTTTAAGGCTGGATCTCATGAACCCTCTGTTGAACAGCTCCAGCCGAGAAGTGAAGGTGAGTTGTGTACGCATAAGGTTAGAAGTGTGCTTAGCTGTGGTTCTACAGAGCTGCTCAGCAGTTGCTCACCTTGGCTGAAAATTTCAATGCAGGATTTACTTGAGTGCATGCATCTCTGAAATGGATTGAAACTACTTTATTTTCTCATTTCTTTGAACAGAGCGTAACTGATTAATACTCTAAATATTTTTAGGTACAAATTTGTAAGTCTGGCCGAGTCACTGCAATTCCCTTCTGGTATCACA